>NC_080855.1:13526487-13829517 GCF_030435755.1 Ochotona princeps | reverse complement strand
TAGGTGGGCAGGCGGGATTAAGGCTAAGAGGGGAAGAACTAGTTGTGAGATAGAAAGTGGAGGAGGAAGGAGGCAGAGTTGGGCACAAGAGATCCTCATTTCATGATATTGATTTGACAGTTGGGAGTGTCTCTGCTAACCACACAGAAAGCCCCAGAACACAGACTGTCCATTGGAGGAGTCCCATGTAGGGAGGAATTGGTTGGGTCCCAGCATCCTTACCATATTCAATCACTGGCTGGGGCTGCCAGAGAGGATGTGGACCCACCTCAAAAACTGGAGCAGATCCTGGAGGTCCTGTAGCTAGCGGCTTCTCGGAGCTGTGCTCTCACTGGCTGAGAGGCGAGTCCTTTCTGGAAGGCAGGTCAGAGGGACTCCTGCCCCACAGCCTCACCTGGAGGGAGATCACCTTGTAGAAAGCACATCTGTGATGAATTCACTGCAGAGGTTAGGGAACCTCATGAGTGCTGCCTCTATTCAAGTTGGCTTCCTCCGAGTATTTCTTCTTTCCCTTCCACGTTGCAAATCACCCTGATGAACAACCTCATTTAATATAATACAAAGTGCATCTGTCAAAGACTGCCTTCAAATAATGCAAAGACTCACAGATGCAATGAGAAGTGTGAACCAATGGCCATGGAAGAAGATAGGAATGGACAGTTGTCCCTGGAGAGCCCTGTAGAAGCACATCATGGCAACAATGACAGTCATCTGTCATATCCTCCTGATGTCGGGAGCTGTGACATTATCATCCCCCTTTTACATATGAGCAGCTGGAGGTGCAGGGAAAACCAGTAGCAGTGCTTCTGTCTGTAGCATCATTTCTGTGGAATCGCTCTCAAAGCCTACTTTGCCAGGACGGTCGCACGTTCTCAGACTCCTTCTCTCCACATGCATCTTTGCTCCCCAGCAGAGTTCAGCATTTGCCTGGAGGCCAGTGAGATCATTCAAACACAGTCACGACATTCCCCTGCCCAAGCCTGTAGTCTCCCATTGCTCTGGTGGTAGGAATCCATGTGGTCTCTTACAGCACAACTGACTGCAGCCTCCTCCAGAGCCCCTGTCTCGCAGCCCTCATCTCTGTCTGCACACTGATGTTAAATGCCTTGCTGTTCTCATCACGACCTCTGCTCTTGACCAACTTCAGCCCTTTGCACCTGCTATTCCTTCCATGACCACTTCTTAAGTAAGCAAAGTCTTTTCATGTGCTCAAATAGCACTTGCTGCAGTTTTGTGATGTTACATCTACTATTGTGGTGATTTGGTTGGTTCCTGTTTCCTTCAGCTGTAAGTACAATAAGCATGAAGTTTCTGGTCTTCAGCGTGTACGCCCACGGCCCAGCATGTATCTCTTGCATGGATGGCACTCACAGACTCTCTTGAATGAATAAATGTTTCCATGCTTGGGTTTAAAATGAGAGTGAGTATTCTGACTTTGGTGCTGTGGAAAAGCCGGGCTCCCCACTAAGCAGTATTGGGAGAGGGTCCTGTAGACATCTTGCAAGAAGCCTTTGAAGCAAGTTACTTCACTTCTGTCTGTGGCCCCAGTTACAAACCAGCTGATAAGACCTTGGACGTGGCAAACACAACCCAACACTGCACACACACACCTCCCCAAGACACAGAGAGAGTAAGTGTGAACACTCCTCTTCTGGTTTGCTTTCCAGATGTCCCTAATGGGCAGATTTATAGCTGGGAGCAAGGAGCTGGGAACTCAATCCAGGTTTCTCACGTGGGTGGCAGGGACCCAATTACATGATGCATCACTTGCTGTCTCCTGGGATCTGCATGAGCAGGTGTCCTAGCTCTCAGGCCAGACATCCGCCCCTGTGTGTTTTTTCAGTGTTTCCTCTAGAGCTGAATCTGGAGACAAAGCCTGAATTCCATGCTCTACTGATTTGCATTTAATTACCAAGAAAATTTTTTTCCTCTTTTACAATTGTAATACTGCTTGCAACATTAAAAGAAGTTCCTCTTGGAATGGAAATACCAAGCGTTAGAGGATCTTTTGTACTGAATATGTGGAGTCATCTCAAAAAAATAAGGAGTTGGTTTTCATAATGGTCTTACAATTACCCATAATGATGTCCTTTGTAAGTGGTTAAGGTCAAGGACAAACGTTGTTGGTCAGGTGCACAGGGTGTGGGGGCAGTTTAGAAACTGCTTTGATGCAAACTCCTGGAGATGAAGGAGTTTCAGGAAGAAAGCGCAGACAGTCTGGATGCGGGTTAGGGCTTTTACCCATACGTATCCGTCATCACTGACACACTATTGCCCAGTCTGGCTCGGTAGACCCTGGAATCTGTCAACAGCTGCAGTCCCTTTGCAACCTCTGAATTCAGGATGGCTCCAGGGGCTGGGAAGCAGGGGCCTTCTGCAGGAACTGGAGTTTCTCCGTGTCTGAAGGCTCCAGGAAGCACCAGGTGTTGCATGGATTAGACCAGATAGGATGCAGTTCTCAGGATGCAGAAACGCTTGTGTGAAGTGAAGCTCTTACAGGCAACAGGCCCCCATTGTCCTCCTTGGATTCCAACATCAGACAGCTCTACAATTATTTGTTTAGAATGTGCTTTAAATCACTTGATTTTTAAGTGCATTTATTTAAAAAAAGCAACTCAGCATCAGAGCCAGAAATCTAAAGCCAGTATCACTTTCTACAACTAGAAAATTAAGTGCAAACATAAATATGTTAATAATGGAGACCAAACAGCAAGATGTGCTTCTAGCCTGAGGCCTGATATCTCTATTAAAAGGGGAGATGACTGGGTGTAAGAGTTGAAATGGACTTGAAAGAAACATCTCTCTCACACCTGAGTTGATATTACCATATCAACTAAATATCACCAAACTAATACATGTGGTGCCAACGTACGCCTGGGATAGGGCTCCAGAGGTTCTTGGTAGTCTCCTGGTATTGGCTAATTCTGTAGATTGGTTCTCTGTGTCCTGGGTGTGCTCAGAGAAACTGACTTGAGAGTGTCATGGAAACTGATTAGTTTCCCAAAGTTATTGGTGGTTGAAGCAGGACCCTGTGTGGGGTGCTGATCAGCAGGTGTCTAGGTGTGAGGGGAGGCAAACGAGGCCACTGGGGAGAAGGGCCTTGGAGTTGGAATGGTGGAGGTGAAATCTGAGTATTTTTTTTGTTGTGTCTGAACTTCGCTCTGTGGCAGCCACTGGGAGAGGTGACATGGAGCTGGAGTTCTGTACTGCTGTAAGGCGTTTCTGAGCTCCTTTGTCCCCTCTGGTAGATTCTGCAGATCAGCAGTGTCTGGGTTACTGAGTTCAGAGTTCTGGAGGCTGTCATCCAAGACCTCCTGGATCATAACCTGCATTAAGCAGTCTGCATGATTTTGTACACACTAAATTGGATTCTGCCCTCTCATATTCATTGTAGTATTATTCAGCATAACCAAGAGGTGGAAATATCCATTGACACATGAGTGGGTGAGCAAAACATGAATGCAAAGAGTGGAATATTACTGAATCTCAAACAATGAAAGAGAACCTGCCATATGCTACAACACAGCAAACCTTGAGGGCATTATGCTAAGTGGAATAAAGCAAGCACAAAAAGACAAGTGCCATCTGATATCACTTCTGAGAGGTCTCTGATGGCGTCAACCCACAGAACCAGAGTGGAGTTTGGTCATTGGAAGCCAGGAAGAGGAGAGATGGAGAGTTTTCCTGTAGATGCAGAGTCTGGTTCCTCCAGATGAAGTAGTTCTGGAGACACATGGCACAACAATGTGAACACACTGAGCACTACATTTTCATCATCCCTGCCAAGTTCTCTCAAACCTGTTTGTCATGGCGCCCACCTCCAGCCCCATGCAGCTGCCAGACTGCTTTTTGTCTGTGAAGATCCATCTCTTTGGAACATTTCATGTAAATGCAGTCCTACAACACACAGTGTCTTGAGTCTGGCTTCTTTGGCTGAGCATAATGCTGTGGAGGTTACTGTATGTTGTGGTGAATGTCAGTTTCCTAGCATTCTGGTGTTCAGTGTTCCAACACATAGATACGCAGTGCTCCATCCACTCAGCAGCTGATGGGCACTTATTTATATATTTTAAAAATTTTTCTGTTATATGGGGAGGGGTGGGGAGAACCCAAGTACCTATGAAACTGTGTCACATAATACAATGTAATTAATGAATTAAAAATAATAAATAATAAAAAATAAAATTTTTCTGTTATAGTTCTGTGTGCATTAATGTAAAAGCCTGTGAAGACATACTTTTAATTTTTCTCAGTTAGGTACCTAGCAGTGGAATTATTGGATCATATAGCAAGTTGATATTTAGGTTTCTAAGAAACCGCAAAAGTGTTTTCCAAAGTAAGTATCATTTTTTTTAACCTCCACATCAAGGGCAAATGAAGCTTTCAGTTTCTTTATATTCTTGTCAGAACTTGGTATGGTATTGTTTGCATTTCTTTTTTATTATTGTCATTCTAGTGAGTACTGAGTGGTATCTCATTGTGGTTTTAATTTTCATTTTCCTAATGACTAATGATGTGAACTACCTTTTCATAGCTTACTAGCCATTTGTATGTCATTTATTGTTGAAATAACTTTGAAGTTATTTTTTAATTCACCTTTTAATTGAGATGTTTTTTCTTCTTATTGAGTTGTTAAGAATTCTTTAGTTAAGTCCTTTATTGCATGTGTGATTTCCATGTATTTTCTCCTAATCTGTGAGTTGTCTTTTCATTTTCGTAATGAAATCTTTGGAGTACAAAACTTTGTAGCTGTAATGAGGACTAATTTATTCACTTTCCCCATTTATAGCTCATGAAATAATAATGGCTGATATTATTTTTTTTCCTTATAATTCTTTGTCTAACCCAACCCAGGGTCATGATGACTTTCTCCATTTTTCTCTTATTTCTAGTATTCACACTTTTATCTCTTCTATTTAGGTCTAAGAACTATTTTGAGTTGATTTCTTAAACATTTGTTTTATTTGTTTGTAAGGCAGAGGCGGAGAGAGAGAGAAAGAGAGAGACCAGGAAAGAGAGATATCTTTTATCCATTGGTTGATTCCTCAGATGGCCTCAGTGGCTGGGGCTGGATATGGCTGAAAGCAGGAGCATCTTTAGTCACCCACATGAGCATAGAGACCCATGCTCTTGAGCCATCTTCCAGTGTGTCCCCAGGTGCATTAGCAGGGAATTGGATTGGAAGTGGGGCAACTGGAACTCGAACTGGCACCACTACGGGATGCTGGTACCATACACAGCAACTTTACCTACTACATCATGTCACTGGCCCTTTCAGTTGATTTTTTAAAAGGATTTGTTTTTATTAGAAAGCAGATTTACAGAGAAGAGCCAGAAAGATTTCTACCCACTGGTTCACACCCCAAATGGTAGAGTTGAGCTGATCTGGATCCAGGAGCCTGGAATCTGTTCTGCGTCTGCCATGCGGGTGCAGGGTTCCAAGGTTTTGGGCCATCTCTGCTGCTTTCCCAGGCAGGGAGCTGGATGGGAAGTGCAGCAGCTGCGACACGCCCATGTGCAATGCCAATGTTTGTAGGCAGAGGTTTAGCCAGTTGTACAGTGTGCTGGCCCCCAGGTGATTTTTATGTATGGTTTCAGATAAGGAATCTAGTAATCTTTCCATTTGTGGACATCAATTTTTCTCAGCATCACTTGCTGAAAAGGCTGTCTCTTTCTTGTTGTACCATATTAGTGTCTTGGTTGAAAATCAAATGACGTAAATGTAAGGGCTTATGTTCCATTGATCAAAACTTCATCCTGACCTTGCTGTCACACTGTCTTGATCACTGTAGCTTTATAATGTAGTAGAAGCCCTCTAACACCGTTCAGTTTCAGCATCACGTCAGCAGTGTCACATGTCCTCTGAATTTCCATATAAACCTTAAAATCAGTTTGCCAATTTTTACCCAAGGAAGTCTGCTGAGGTTTTGATGAAAATTGCATTGAGCTTATTAGGGGGAAGACTTTTTAAAAGGGAGTTTTCTAATCCATGAATGTGAAACGTCACTCATTTAGATTTTCCTCTTAACAATGTTTTGCAGTCTTCATGGTATAAATATTGTGCTTGTTTTGTTTAATTAATTTCTAACTATTTTATTCTTCTTGATATTAATGTGAATAAACCTGTTTACTGCCATATTTCTGGTGTTCAGAAGTATAATTGATTTTATAGGTAGGTCTTGAATCCTGCAACCTTGCTTACAAAATGTATTCATCAGTTCTAGTCAAATTTTGTGAATTCCCTAGGTCTGCTGTATGTAGGATCATATCTCTGTGATATAACTATAGCTCATTAATGTATTTGTTTTAATCAAATTACAATGACTAGAATCTGTAGTGCAGTTTTGAGTAGAAATTAGAGTGGACTTGTGGAGTTTGAGGAGTGAAAACTTTCAGATTTTTACTATTAAGTTGTTATTAACTGAGTATTTCTCTATAGGAGTCTTTTATTAGCTTGGAGATATTTCATTCTCAATCTAGCTTTTTGAAGGTTTGGGATTTTATGAAAAATTTTTTTTATTGAGGTTGTGAAGAGGATCACAAGACTTGATTTTTTAATTCTATTAATAAGTATACTGCATTAATTGATTTTTAGATGTTTAATTGACCTTGAATTCTCAGAATAAATTCCATTTGGTCATGGTGTATGACCTTTTCTAATGCATTGTTGAATTAATGCACTAAGATGTTATTAAGGCATTTTTCAGATCCATGTTAATGAGGGCTATTAAGCTGTAGTTTTATTTTCTTGTAAGGTCTTTGTCTGCTTTGGGCATAGGGTAATATAGGCCTCATGGAATGAGTCAGGGAGCGTTTCCTTCCCTATTTTCTGAGAGATTGGTACTATGTAGTCTACTTGAGAGGATTTATCAGTGTAGCCATCTAGACTTAAATTTTTCTTGTTGCCAATCTCATTTCTTGTTATAGGTCTATTTAGGTTTCTTATTACTTTTAGGGTCCTCTTTTATAATCTACATTTTTCCAGGAAGGTGTCCACTTCATATGGGTTGCTAATGTTACTGCCACAGTGTAATTCATTTTATTCTATTACCATAAAGATTACTGTGAATGTGTAGGTTTTAGTTCATTTGGTTTTTGTGGGGTTGGTGGTGATGCCCTGTTTTTCTTAGTTTTGGTAATTTGAGTCTTGCCTCCTACTTTCTTAGGGTAGGAATACATGGGTTTGGTAGATATTTTAAAAGAGATAACTCTTAATTTCACTGATTTTTTTTCTTACAAATTTACTGTTCTCCATTTTTATTGATTTCCTATCTAATCTTTATTCTTTCTTTCTGCTTCTTTTGGATTTAATATGCTCTTCTTCTTACAGTTACTAAAGATAGAAACTTGGGTTACTGATTGATGCCTTGGGACCCAGCGGCTTTGCTGCTGCTGCTGCTGCTGCTGCTGCTGCTGGAGAAATCTCACTTGGTTTGGGGACTTCTCTGTGAAAGTGGCAAGTGCACAAGCAGGGCCAGCAGCTCTGCTGACTCAAGGCTGTAGGTCTGCCTGAGATAGGCTGTGCACTTGCTGATCAGTCAGGCAGCCAGCAGAGAGCTCCTGCCCAGCTTGAGCAGGTTCCTGTTACAGAGGAAGATGCTCCACCATCCTCCCCAGCTTGCTGTGAGGGGATGGGCTAGTGGGGAATGGTCTCTGATTTTACTTTCCCTTTCTCTAGTGGTTTGTGTTTTCGACAACTTCCCCTGGTATTTAATTTTGTCGGATTTTTTTCTTAATAGCAATTGGATACTCTTCCCTTTAGGGCCTGGTGAGTTTTGGGGATAGATGCAGTAAAATGGAATTCAGCATACAGGGAATTTGGAAGAATGTGTCTAGACCAGCATTGTCTCTTTACCACCTCCTGTAGTGTCTGGCAATTCCTAAACACTAAAAAACAGCTGATCTGTACACACACATTTCTGTTTGTCTATATATGTAATTTTTTCCTTTTAAAAATGTTATTTTTAAAAGATTTACTTTTATTGGAAAGTCAGATATTACAGAAAGGAGGATAGACAGAGAGGAAGATCTTCTGCCTGCTGATTCATTCCCCAAGTGGCCGCAGTGACTGGAACTGAGCTGATCCGAAGCCAGGAGCCTCTTCCAGGTCTCCCATGCGGGTGCAGGGTTCCAAGGCTTTGGGCCGTCCTTGACTGCTTTCCCAGGCCACAAGCAGGGAACTGGATGGGAAGCGGGGCCACCAGGATACAAACTGGCACTCACATGGGATCCTGGCACATGCAAGGCAAGGACCCTAGCCACTAGGCTATTGTACTGGGGCCACTTTTTTTCTTTGCTTGAGAATTATACATGTGAATGCACACACACTAACAACACACAGGAAGCAGCACATGTTAGCTCCCATCCACTGGGTCCTGTAGCCAATCTCTGCAGCAGTTGGTGTTCTTCAGGGACTTACATGGTAACAGGCCAGGTCTACCATCCTAGCAGCAGCAGCCCAACTACTGGAGCCATCCCTGTGCCTACCAGGGTCCACATCGGCAGGGGCTGGAGCTTGTGTGGAGCACAGGCATTCTGATTCGGGGTGCGGTTGTCTCAGCCAGCATCCCAGCTGCTAATCCAAATGTTCATCCTGGTGGCCACTTGGCTTAGTCCTATTGTCACTCCATTTTGTAGATAAGAAAGTGGGGGCATGCAGGGAGAAAGAGAGTATGTGACTGAATGAGAATCACGAAGATCATATTTAATGGAGGAGATAAAGGGTTCCAATAAATTATTTGCTAGATGAATGGATGGATAGATGGATAGAAGAAAGAAGGAGTAAGTGGAGTTTTTCCTCTGCTCTTACTTGTCAACCAGGCTTCCATGGAGTGCTGAATTATAGCTTTTTGTTGGGTGGATGGGAATATAAAGCTCTGGAGAAGCCTAGGGGGTTTGCCTGGCCTCCAGTGTTGCCTGGGCAGGATGCAGTAGGAATGAGGATTGGATAGCGGGCATCCAGATTCCCACATCCCACAACAAAGACAAGCAGGTGGGAGCCCAAAATGTCTCTGCCCTGAGCAGCCCCTTCTCCAGGGACGAAGAGTTCCCTTGACATGAGACACACAAATGAGCCAATGACATGGAAACACTGGAGAACTGTGTATTCCCCAGAGGTCTGCGCCGCAGTGCCGGGAGCCAAGAGTGATCTGTGGAGAACAGAGCACCAAGAGTCACAGATCAAAGTGAGGCTAGAGTTCCTCTGTTGTGCTGTCCTTTTCTCCCAGCCTCTAGTGCAGAAATGAGGACGCACACAGGGCTGGTCCCCTCCCATCCACTGCTTCCTGCTATTGGTTCAGGAAGGAAAGTGACCTCGTGGCGTTTCCATCCCTCTATGCTGAATGATGCATGCCATGAACTGGGGACTCCGTGCTGACTCCTGGGAGCATGCGTCACGACTGCATGGTGTAGCAGAAACTGTGCACCTGGGACTTGTGGACGGCCTGCAGTTTCATTCATGATCATGTCTGTGTGTGTGCATTTCTCAAGGGAGAGGGCCCCCGGCTTTCCTTCTCAGTGGTGCTTGGGATGTATCTACAGAGGACAAGGACCAATGATGGCGTCATTGGTAACAGCAGTAATAAATAAACTCTAACAATTGCTTAGGAAATGTCAGGTGTCCATTCTCTACCTACAAACTCAACCAGATGTGGATTGAAAATATTGGAAAATTCTGTATACTCAGTTTTTCTCCAGAATATACAGTGTTATCAACTACCAAGCTAGCATTTACCCCTAGGTAATCTGGAGATGATTTATAAGTGTCCACAAGTAAATGCCATTTTATATCAGGGACTTGAGAGGCCACATATTTTGGTGCCTGAAGAAGTCCTGGAAACAGTCCTGCCTGGATACCAGGGAATGACTATATTATACAGACCATGTTATTTAATCCTTATATCAGTTTAAGCTTATTTATGCCCCAGTAATAAACAACTCCAAAGGCAACAGCTTGCAAAACAAGAGCTTATTTATAGCTTGCAGTTTATGTCTGTTTACTCACCACTGTGCTCCATCGCTTAGAGCCAGGACTCAGGATGAAGGAGAAGCCCTTTCTGGGTCCCCCTCGTCTCATGGCAGGAGCACAGGGGGAAGGAGCAGATTGTGGGATGGCTAGTAGACGTTATGGGCTTCTAGCCTGACATCAGCAGGAACTCCAGTTGCTCACTGTGGAGGGATCCTATAGAGACAGTTGGCCAGCAGTGTGATCTGAAATCCTTGTAAAACCAATGACGTGGACCGTGATGACGAATATGCTTTTCACAAATTACAAAGCTGAGGCTTAGAGAGATGTGCTTTTCCTCCAGGGCTACATGGTTATTAAGCAGTGCGTGTAAGGTTCCGGTAGACTCAGTGAGACTCCAGAGCTTCCAACTCTCACCACTGCACCCTAGGGACTGCTCTGCTCCCACTCCAGCAGGCTTCTTCTCTCCTCACCACCCTATTGGAGGGCAGCCTGAACACACCAGGTTTCTCAGAGCTCCATTAGTCCCTAATAATGCTCAAAAGAAAGCCATTTCCCTACCAGAATTTCTTGCTTTGTACAGTCCCCAACCTTGGTGACTCATGCTGGAGTGCCCAGCTAAGCACTCACTTGGCAAGAGTCCTGCCCACTAAGAGCTTACCATTCCTGCCACGGGCAGGGAAGGGGAGGTGCTGGGTATTTTTAGAGCTCAGGAGCCTAGCAGTGCCGTTCGCTCTTCCCCAAGGTCCGTGGATTAACCCGGGAGTAGCATATGCCCACGCTTTGCTTGCCTGCCCCTGGTGAACGGGCCTCTGTGCTGTTGAGAAAACAGATTGTCCTAGGTAGAGCCATAGCCAGATTTTTTTTTCCTCTTTCTGCTTCCTTTTCTGAACTGCTCCTCCCCTTTGTACTGTGCGGTTCCTCCTGGGGACCCATGGTGATTCTGTAGCTGCTTCCGGACCAGTGAAGATGGCGGGATTTGCTCCTGAAACAGTTACAGCTGGTCAGACAGGTGCTGGATCGTGTGTGCTTGAAGCCTTATATTTCCTCTCACGCAGGAGGAGGGAAAGGATTCAGAAGGCTGAAGAAGTGATGATTTCCTCTGCACCATTGCTTCTTCAAACTCATTCTCCCCGTGTGTCAACCATTCCCATGGCCCAGAAATGGAGGCCAGTGGTCACTCACCGGGAGGCACCTTGCTTTCGATTTACTTGGTGTCAAAAGTTCCGCGATGTATTTTGTGGCATGGGTGTTGTGACTCTTCTGGGCAAGAAAGCTTAGGATTTTCATGAAAAAGTATTTTCAAAATGTCCAGAAACATGAACTCATGTGAGATCCAGTTGAGTGAACACTTATGTTCTTGAGTGTCTCCTGTGTACAGAGGCATCGAGGTTTTGCTTCTAGAGAGAGGTTATATAGAATACTTAGGTAGACACCTTGGAGCAGACAAGTGCACCACCCCACCTTGTAACCCCAGAAACTAAATTTGCCTAATGGAATAGAAATGAAAATTTTGTTCATTCGTTCATTCATGCTTTCCTTGTAGCATGGCAATTAGAAGCGTAAACTTTGGAGCCAAATTGCCTGAGCTTGAATTCTTTGTCCTGTAGCTTACTGGCTATGTAACTAGACAGATGCCAGCAACTCTTCCTGCTTAGTTTCTTCTGTCCCAAATTGGGGATGACAAGAGTATGTAGCTCCTGGGGTTGTTCTGAAGGCTTGCATGAGTTCATGTACATGAAATGCTCAGCACAGGTCCTGCTGCACAGGAGGCATTATCCAGTGTTGATGGTTCCACCCAGGAACATGATCATCCCCTGGTCAGGTGCTTATTGAGTGCTTTCCATTGGTTAGGCACTGACCTGGATTATGGAGCATTGAGGCAAACCCTTCTCCTTGCCCTCATGACACTTACACCTCAGAGGATTGGGGCACAAGACAAATAAATGCCAGATGATGGCAGCTGATGATCATGGCTTGAAAGAAAGGCTGGATTCTGGGCCTGGCCTGATGGCCTACCGTAGTGGTTAAAGTCCTTGCCCTGAATCCCATATGGGCGCCGGTTCTAATCCCAGCAGCTCCACTTCCCATCCAGCTCCCTGTTTGTGGCCTGGGAAAGCAGTCGAGCATGGCCCAAAGCCTTGGGACCCTGCATCTGCATGGGAGACCCGGAAGAGCTCCTGGTTCCTGGCTTCAGATCGGCACAGTACCGGCCAATGTGGTTACTTGGGGAGTGAAACATCGGATGGAAGATCTTCCTCTCCGTCTCTCCTCCTTTCTGTTTATCTGACTTTGCAATAAAAATAAAATAAATCTTTAAAAAAAAAAGAAAAGAAAGGCTGGATTCTGAAAAGTCAGATTAGGGAAATAATCCCTCATCGAGCAAGAATGGTGGGAAACTTCCCCAGGGGAGGTGGTACTAGCTGAGGTACAGGTTGAGTTGTTATGAAGCAGATGCACAATTTACAGTCCCCAAGTGGGGGATGTTACCAGGACACAGGCAGATTTCTCTGCCAGCATCGCATTGATACCTTTGCCTTTGTTAATTAGAGATTTTCAGTAAGGTCAGAGTTTGAGTTGAGCTCAGGGTTCTGTATCCCTGAATTCCAGCGACAGAGTCCAAGCAAGGGCTCAGTCGCAGATGGGATCGAAATGCTCAGATGTCTGCGCTGCATGAAACATAGTGCTAAGCCCCAAGGCGAACAAGTGCCCGGGACGAAGGGCAGAACCTGTGTCTGCTTTGTACGCCTTTGATGCCCATGTCTGGTCTTCAACAGGTGCTGAGTAAGTGATGGGGATGGTCACTGAATGATGCCTATGGGCAGGAGTTCCGTGCAGGGCTCCAAGCATGTGGTGTGTGATAACTGATTTCATGTTGACCACTGTGGTTCTGTTTGAGCATAGAAGTGAGCTGAGCCCAGGCTGCATCAGAAAGTAGCTAAGGGTTCTTCCTTGGAGGAATCAGAGGAGGCTTGCTGGAGGAGATGATGCTCAAGGCCCATGTTGGAAGACAAATAGAAGCTTTCCAGGAAGGAAGGGGAGCAAGACAGAAAAGGACATGGTGCAGAGAAGTAGCTCAGGGGGCATGTTTTCTGAGTGCACTGGGAGAGGGAGTGGCAAGCCCGCTGGCCTCCCTGGCCTTCCCCGGCCCTTTCAATTTTGCCTTGATTAGCTGGGGAGTCCTACACAGGTCTCATCTGGAAGGGGAGCAGATTTCCGCAAAGGTTGCCCTTGAAGCCCTGTGATGGCGAGATTGGCTCCTAGTTCACTGCCATCTCCTGATGTTTCCTCCCCTCTTTCAGGGACAAGCGACATCTCCCTGGCATCAGCACGTGCCAGGGCTGGATTGGAAGAATTCCAATGAGGAGTATCACCTCTTACACACCTGCTCAAGATTTGCATACACAGGACTAGCCCCATCCTTTGAGCACCATCCTTCCTCTAATTCCTGCAAAATGCCAAATAGTGGGAGTTTCTTCTTGGCTGAAGTTGTTGTTTTTTTAGGTTTGAGACTTGAAGGTTTTCTTTGAAAACATGTTCTTTTCTCTTCTCTCTCTCTCTTTTTTTTCCCCAAAGAGCAACTTGTTCCTCTGCTAGCATAGCCCTCTTTTCCCCACTCTTAGAGGAAGCTTATTTAATCATGCTGTGATCAAGTCAACCCAGGGTGCCCATGCTGGCCTTTAATTTTTCAAAAGAGAATGACAGGAAAAGGAAATGGGCCAGTTTTGAAGTCTTTTCTGTTTTATTATTAAAGGGAGGCCCGTGTGGGAGAGCGTCTGGTGCTGGTTCCTCATCTTGGTAGCACTGACGTCATCTCTACCTTGACCTCTTTGGGGATTATTGGTTCCTGGCTGGTGCCTTGGCCATCTATTGCTGTGTAACGGATGACCTCAAACCTCGTGACTGACATCCATGTATTATATCATAGTTGTTGTGGGTCATAGCCTCTGCTCAGGGTCACCTAGCCTACATGCAAGGTGCTGGCCTGAGCTGCAGTTCCATCTGAGCCCCTGCGTCCTCTTCTAAGCTCACACAGCTGAAGAAGTCATTTCCTTGTGACTTCATTCCTTCAAAAGCAGCAGTTGAGCCAGAAGGGTGTCTCTGCTGCACACAGTTCTTGTGCACTGGGAATGGCTTTTCTCAGCACTTGTCTGATGAGGCCAAGTCCACTTGGATACTTTCCTTTTTAATGAATTCAAAGTCAACTGATTAGGGCCCTTACATACATCTGCAGAGTCCCCCTCTCCTATACTTTCTATGTTGTGAGCTGTGGTGCAGCTGGTGGTGTTTTTTTTTTTTTTTTGCCTTGATATAGCATAGTCATAGGCATGATACCCTATTGTCACATGGTCTGTGTGTACCTGAGGAGGGAAGATCACAGTAGACTGTGGGTCATTGATAGTCACCTTAGAATTCTTGCAGACATTAAGCTGCTAACCCAAATCTCTTTTCCTGGTTTTTGGGCAGAGATTGTAGTTTTGGGAACCCCATTTTCCGAAGCCCCTTGGTAATTTTGCTTCCAGAGCAGGTCCATTGCAACCATACACATTTTGGAAATCTTAAAGTGGAGCGTCTGGTGACGGAGGAGTCTTGTATGCAGATTCAGGAAGAAGGTACTGATTCTAGGTGGGCTGTGGATGGAACTGATTTGTCTGCTTGATGAAATAAACTGTGGCTTTGTGACTCTGGGGACAAATGAAGGTTATGAAACTTGGTATCTGAAGGTTCCGAAAGTTGGGATTAGAGCTAACCTCAGGCTTTCTGGGTCCCGGTCTAGATTTCATGCTCTTTGTTACCCCCGAGATGGTTAGTTTCTGCCTATAGATCTCAGCTTCCAGCCTGAAAGTGAGGCAGGAGCATTAGAGGTCTCAAAGGTTCCAGTGGGTGGTCCAGATGCTGTGAGCATCAGACTGGGAACAGGCAAAGAGGTGGGTTTCAGAGAGATAGGGAGAAGCCAAGCTTACTTATTTTCCTCCTCAGATAGCCAGTCACAGCCAGCGGCAAAGTCTTCATGGAGGCCAGATAGACCTCCAGGTGGAGGGAAGTTGTGTTGGTGTTAACAACTGTCCATAGTTGGGTTTGGCAACAGTACAGCATTGGACCTAGGGGTCCCCAGGAGTCACCAAAGCTTGCTTTTTTAATGTCCCAATTGTGCTTGTTCAGAAGTTTATAGCATTAATCTTCAGTGCTTGTTCTTGCCATTTCCAGCCACTCGACACTTTGTCATAAACAAAGTGACAGTTTGATTGAATGTGGTTTTTAATTAAGCTGCCTTCACTTGGAGCAACTTTCTGGGAGCATATGCAGGGAACAGAACTTGAGAAGTATGAGCCGGGGCTGACTTCTGGGTTCCATCCTTACCAGGCAGAGTTTGGGAAGAGTGAAGGAAACCAGGCACGCAAGCTGAACCAGGCGCCTGAATCTTACGTGTCAGCTCCTGCTTCATCCTGACTTCTGTTGGCCCTTGGGATAATGGGGGAAGTCTCATCATTGTTTTTTTTTCTTTTAAAGATTTTATTATTATTGGAAAGCCGGATATACAGAGAGGAGGAGAGATAGAGAGGAAGATCTTCCATCCAATATTTCACTCCCCAAGTGAGCCGCAATGGGCCGATGCGCGCCGATCCGATGCCGGGAACCAGGAACCTCTTCTGGGTCTCCCATACGGGTGCAGGGTCCCAAAGCTTTGGGCCGTCCTCGACTGCTTTCCCAGGCCACAAGCAGGGAGTTGGATGGGAAGTGGAGCTGCCGGGATTAGAACCGGCGCCCATATGGGATTCTGGTGGCATTCAAGGCGAAGACTTTAGCCGCTAGGCCACGCCGCCGGGCCCAAGTCTCATCATTGTTAAAAAGATTCATTTGAAATGGAGGGAGGGAGAGAGAGAGAGAGAGAGAAACTCCATATTGGTTTCCCATATGGTGACAGGAATCCAAGCACCTGGGAGACCCTTCACTCATGGCATTCCCAGGTAAACCAACAGGGAGCTGGATTTGGAAGCAGAGCAGCCATGACTGGAGCCAGACATGGACTCAATTGTCTCATGCCTAATGCGGGAGGAAGTACCTGAAATCTTAGGCAATTGACTAACAGTAGGTCTTTATATAAAAATAGCATTGATGCTGGTTGTGGCATTCTAACCTCTTCCACAGCTGGAACTTCACACGAGCAGAAAGACCCAAGGACACTCTGAATCTGCCTCCCTGGCAGCCAAGTCTCATGGGCAAAGCTGGATTCTGTAGCCTAAGACTTGGAGACTCACAGGGAGCTGGAGACATTCCTGGGCCAGAAAACACCAGATAGGAATGGGTGAATGAATGTGCTGCCTGGGCTTGGGATATGGAAATGTGACTGGAAACCATTTCACAAGCTTTTCCAGCATATTGGGCCAGGGCGGTCTGTTGCGATGGGACCAGGCCTCCTTAAGTGACTGTGATGTGTGTTTGCATGGTGAGTGGCTCCCAGGCCTTATCATCTGGCTGTGGTGCAAAGACCAGGGTGAGGGCGATTTTTTTTTCTTGTAAGCGCTGTGACTCCCTTCATGTTCTGTGGACTATAGATCTGTCCTGATAAATAGCTGCTGCTGTGGAGAAATCCATCAAGCCCTCACTCTCGGCATGACTCATCTCCCAGTGGCAGGCGCAGGGCTCAGCTTCCAAGAATAGCCTCGCCCGAGGGATCCGAGCTTGGAATCCCTTCCAACTTTCGGGGCTCTGAAGCTTGGCACCCACAGAGGTCTGTGCTCAGGTAACGGGGTGCAGATGGGTGGTGTTTGCAGACACAGTGGCTAACTACCATCTCCCTTGCACTGTCCCTGTTTCTGTGACATCAGAGGGCTGCGTACAAAGGACCCCTCCTGGTGTGCAGGTGCAGCAGCTTGGTGGCTTAAAGATAAGGTAGCTGGAAAATCCACTCATTCACTGATTTGTTCATTCAGCACATATTTGTGAGGCAAGAAGCATAAGTAGCAGGGGGCCTTGCAAAGGTGGATCAGATTTCCAGGCTAAGCCTCCTCTGCTGTGTGAACTTCAGCAGCCAAAACCAGGGAGGAGAGTCATAAAGGTAAGAGCTGATATTTGCTGAGCGCTTACTGGATGCTGTGCATTAAGAACCCTCCACGAATGTATTCTAATCATCACAGAAATGCTCTAAGTTCGGTCCCATTGTCCTCTTCCTTTGCTTCCTGAGAGCATTGCAGGGCACACACAGATCCTTGCTCATACTCAGAGCAGGCTGGATCAATCACCATGGCGGAAGTTAAACACACTGAAAATGCAGGATGTGTTGCCACCTCCACCCCTGGCAACTTTCTGTGGATATCCTCCTAGCACATGCTTCACTCTTCCCCAGCACCCTGACAAGTCCAAGACCAAAACAAGGGCAAAGTCCATGTCTGGTGAGGACTGTGTCCTGGCTCAAAGACAGCGTTGTCTGGCTGGGTCGGTACCCTCACAAGGGACCCCTTTAACCAGGACGCCGCTCCTGCTTGTGAAGGCTGGATATTCCCTGTCTGCTCACTTCCTAGGGGTCCTGCCTCTGTATGCCATCCCATTGGAGATCAGGACTAAGTGCAGGCCTTCTGGGGACTCACAAAACATCCAGACCATCTGTCCAAGCATTTGCATTTCCTCTGAAACCTGATTGCGATGGTGGTGACTTCTCTTCCCACTTCCGGGCTCAGCGCGAGTGCTGGTTGCTGCACAGGGCTCTCCTGACCACACAATGATTCCTCCACTCCCACCCCTCTTCTCTTGCCTAGTCCTGTGTGTCTTGTATGGCTCTGACATTTCTGTGTGGGTTGTTCTCTATTGGTGCCTTCCCTGCCAGGCCAGCCTGGGGCAGAAACGTCTCCAGCTATAGGTTTCTGTCTCTTGCTGCCTTTCCTGTCCCCAGCCTTAAGCATCTGCCCTGTGCTCAGAGGACTGAGTCGGGACTGTCAGAGCTCCCAGGTGTGGAACAAGTCCCGTCCCAGGCATTCCTGCCTTGTAGTTGTCTGAATGCATGGAGCTGCCAGCAGGAGGCTGCATAGTGGCTGTTACAATTGTCATCCCCACAGGGGAGGAGTGCAATGCTGGGGACGTGGTCCTGGTGTAGGACCAGTGACCTGGGAGGCTGGGAGCACACTCCCTTTTCTGGGGGAGCTGTTGGTCAGAGTGTGTGGCCCTGCAGTCTCCTCTCACGCAGCCTGGAGGGGGCTGAGCCCTTGGCTCCTTGACAGGAGAGGATTCTGGGCCTCAGGGGTGCCTGGCAGGGCGGAAGTGTGTGAGAGCAGAGAGCTGAGCACGCAGGCTGCCTCCTCCCTGGTGATGTCACTAGGTGGCCTGGCGTCTGCTGCTCCAGAGCCTGATGTTCTGCACATTTCCTGGCGCTCACGTCTCCCTCTCCTTGGCCTCTGCTCTTCACTCTGTGCTTTGCTTTATCTTCCCTGTGGGGCTGGCTGGAGGAGATGGAGGACCTCTTGTGTTCTTGAGCCTCTGGGTCCCACTTTGTGCATCTGTGGAATGGACTCATGTGGTGTGCTCCTGAGGACTGAAAAAGGCTGCAGTTTCCCCAGGGCAGTTGCAACACTTGTCTCATCCCACTATGAACAGACATCAGCAACAGCATCTTACACTTAACAGCAGCATTCATTGAATGAATGATTTGAAAGACATGTGTGGGCATATATACACACACGCAAAGTTCTTTTATATGCTGGTTTGCTACGTGAATGTTTGCAGCAACCAGGACTGGGCCACACTGAAGCCACGACCCTGGAACTCCATCCGTGTTTCCCATGTGGGTGGCAAGGTCCAAACTGTCTGAGTTATCACCTGCACCTGAGAAACTCAGGGCCACAGCTGGGACTCAATCCCAGGCACTCAACTAGTGGGATTTAGGTGTTCCAGTTGACATGCTGACTTAACCACTATGCCGAATACCTGTCCCAATATCTTACATTTACCGAGAACTCAACTAAGCAATTGACTATTATTGTTGTCCCTGCTATAATTATCATTAAAACTTTGAGATTTTAACAGCGTCAGTGCTGCTTAAATGACATGCCGTGAGCCGTACTCAGTGATAAGCATGTGAAACTGCCACTTTATTTATTTATTTATTTATTTATTTATTTATTTATTTATTTATTACAAAGGAGTTGACATCTCTTTGTCGGTGAGTGCTGTGGAGAATAATAACTTTCAAAGAGAGGGTTTAAGTCCATTGTTTCTTTTTTTTTTTTAAAGATTTTATTCATTTTTATTACAGCCAGATATACAGAGAGGAGGAGAGACAGAGAGGAAGATCTTCCGTCCGATATTTCACTCCCCAAGTGAGCCGCAACGGGCCGATGCGCGCCGATCCGAAGCCGGGAACCTGGAACCTCTTCCGGGTCTCCCACGCGGGTGCAGGGTCCCAATGCATTGGGCCGTCCTCAACTGCCTTCCCAGGCCACAAGCAGGGAGCTGGATGGGAAGTAGAGCTGCCGGGATTAGAACCGGCGCCCATATGGGATCCCGGGGCCCTCAAGGCGAGGACTTTAGCCGCTAGGCCACGCCGCCGGGCCCTAAGTCCATTGTTTCTTGATAGTCTCAGAATCATCTCAGTTGAAACAGTTAGAACATCTGTCTCAGGGACAAGGAACATCTGAGATGTGGTTGATGTTTGGAATGTGATTGTAAGGAGGGCCTTCCTGAGAAAGTGATATTCAGAGATCTAGAAGAGCTGAGGGCATGAGCAGCAGGTGCAAGGATCCAGAGGTGGGGGCATTTCTGGAGTGGTTGAGGACCATTGACAAAGGTTGGAGATGGAAGGAGATAAGGGCAAAAAGATGATGGGGACCATACTGTAGGGCCTCACAGGACTCATAGGACTGCCTACTGAAGTATTTCTAAAGTTGCTTCCAGGAAAGTTACACAGATAATGGAAGGACCGGCTAACAGGACCACGTGGCTATCCTGTTGACTCTGGCCAATGTGGGAGCACAGGTGGAAAAGAGGAGACCAGCATCCAGGTGATTGGTCACAGTGATGTACCCCAGACTTCTGGTGGTGCAGATGAGATATGGTGTGGACCAGTTTACCAAGAGATTCTCAAGGACTAAGAGAATAGTAAGAGCCAGAGAGATGCATCCCAAGTAACTGGATGCCAGGGACTGGGTTGGATGACAGCATAGAGGTGTCTACTAAATACCATGTTACTTCTCCATTACTGCCATAATAAATTACTTAAACCATGTCTGCTTACAGTCTTCCTTCTCAGGGGCCAAGTATCTGAAACATGAATGAAGTCAAGGTGGTGTTCCTTGTGAATGCTCTGGGGCAGAATTCATTCATTGCTTGTTCTAACTTCTAGGGGCTGCCCACACCCATACCTTGGCTTGCAGCCCCTTTATCCACCTCCTCAGTAAGCAATTCCCAGTTCTCTGTGTCTTGTGCCTGGAGGCACTCCTCCCTCTAACTAGGGCTAGGGAAGGTTCTGCACATGTTATGACTCCTGTGGCTATATTGGGCTCACCCATCGGCCAAGACAATCTTACCATGTCAAATCCTTAACCCAGTCACATCTGCCAAGTTCCTTTGTCATGTAGGGTAACATGCTCATGGATTCCAAGCAATAAGCATTGTGGACCTCTTTGGGAGATAATACTTTGCCAATCCTGAATTTATCCAGGAGGAGATGCTAGGAGTTGGCTGGATGATTGAGTGTGGATTTCAGGGGGAGGTCCATGGCTAGAGAGACAACTCTGGGATTTCAGAGTGCTCTTGGTTCTTCCAGGCTTCCATCCTGCATATGTTCAGTTCTTACATTTTTCTCCTTGGGGTACTGGTAGAGTGTGGGTCTTCTCATCTTGTGTTTCTCAGGCCATGTTTCCCCAAAGAGATTCTGGGTCATCTAGGACATGAATACAACTTGACATCAGATTAACACCAAGCCCCGATCTCATGGCACACAACCCAAGCCCCAGCTCTCAGGGAAGCCACCTTGCCTCGTGGCGATGCCACGAAAGATGTGGTGAGAGATCATGGCAGACCAGTAGCCTTCCCTGTCGGACTTGTGTTTTAGCTTCCTGTCCCTCCAAGGAGGAACTTGGCACTACAACTTGGGGCTTTGAGAGATGGATGTGGCAGATGTTGACCGTGAACATTCTCCTGTGGCTGGCTTTTGGGCCAGAGCCCAGTACAGCAGCCCACTGGGCCCTGTTGTGAGTTAATTTGCAATGTTAAGCAGTGCCCAATGTAGCAGAGCAGGTGAATAAATCACACCAGCAGGATGGACTTTGTTCCAGTGGCTCAGGGGAAAGCCAAGAGCGTGGCCACCTCGAGCCACTCTGCCTGCTGATATCCCAGGTGTAGGCTGTGAGCAGGGTCGCTCAGCTCTGTATCCGAGTATGAGAAACGTTCATGGCAGCATTTTCCACTCTTGAGGCTGTGGATTTTCTTCTGTTGAAAAGGGAGTATTTGAGTTTTTTTTCTTTTCTCATTGTCCATATAGAAGCACAGTGGCTAAGACTAATTTCTGGAGTCCTTGTCTCTGGGTCAGAGCCCAGAGTTTCATGCAATAGTCGTGGGACCTTAGACAAGTTGCATCACCTCTCTGACTCTCAGCGGTCTCATCTAGTCTCTTGTGCAAGATCTCAAAGTGAGGAAGAGGACCTTTGAGTGACCAACCTGCGTTTGTGAGATGCTTCCTGGGCATCTCATTTCCAGATAGGGAATCCTATTCCATCCCCCAACACTCAGATGAGTAAACTGCAGCACAGAGAGGGGAAGTGACTGAGGTTTTAACCTAGGCGGTCTAGCACCAGAGCCTGATTCTGCACTGCACAGCATTACACTGACTGTTTACAAACAAGCAAACAAACAAAAATACACATGTAAGTTAATCATATTGTAAATCTGTGTGTAGCACTTAATCGAGATACTGGTTGATAAATGATAGCTCACATTACTTCAGAAATGTTTTTGATGGACAGGTAAGTCTCAGAACTTACAGTACACTTTTCTCAAGTTCGGAAATCAGTGATTTTCAGTATATTGACTAAATTCTGCAAACACTGCTACTTTCTCATTCCGGAACAATTCCAGAACTCCACAAAGAAACTTCGTACCTGTTAGGAGTCACTCCATTCCCTGTTTGCTGCAACTGCTGAATGCAACTACTCTACTCTTTGTAGATTTGCCTATTCTAGCTGTTTTATATCATAGAGTCATTGCAACATGAGTTTTTGTGGCTGACTTCTTTTCCTTACCATAATGCCTCCTATGGTTGTCTATGTAGTGGCAGTTACCAGTACCTCATCCTTTTTCATGAGTCACAACTAGTACATTGTATGAAAAAATCCTATTTTGTTTATCTCTTTACTGTCTGATGGATATTTCTTGACTATTACAAAAAATACAGCTGTGAGCATTATTTGTGTGTTATTTTTTTGGTTAGATGTTTATGGGTCTCTTCGAGTGTTGTAGACCCAGTAGTGGGACCGCTGGAGCGCGTGTAGCTCTGAGTTCGTTTTTCCAAGGCCCACCCAACTCTTTTCTGTGTCAGCTGCGCCCTTTTCCATCTATCCCAGCAGTGTATGAGGCTCGCATTCCCACAATTCTTGGCACCATTTACTATCTTCTGTTTCCTTTTTTCCTTTTGTTTTAGCTGTCCTAGTGGGTGTGATTCTGATTTGCATTTTCCTGATCACTAATGAAGCTGAGCGTGTTTCCCTGTGCTGCTTGTTGGCCACCTTCTGAGAAATGTCTGTTAATATCCTTTGCTCATTTTTAAACTGGGTTATCTTTATTGCCAAGCTGCTAAATGTTCTTCATGTGTCCTGGTTACTAGTTCCTTATGAGATATATGAATTTTTTTTACTTTTTTTTATTAATTATTATGCATTATGTGACAGTTTCATAGGCTCTGGGAATCCCCCCACCCCTCCCCACGCCCCTCCTCCCTGGTGGATTCCTCCACCTTGGTGCAGTATTACAGTTCAAATTCAATCAAGATTCTTTCCTTGCAAACATATACCAAACATAGAGTCCAGCTACTATTGTCCAGATGGGTTGAACAGTTTCTTGGGGAGACCATTTCTGGTCCAAAGTTAGAGCTGGTAGAATATCATCCCAGTGATATATGGATTTTTTTTTAACACCAAACTAGATTAATCTTTTGAGTCCATTTCTATGAACTTCTTGGATGCTCGGTATGATGGCACGCTGTTCCCCCATTGTCTGGGTTGTCTTTTTACTTCTTGATTACCCTACTTTAGTTTTTCTAACTTTTTAAAATCAGATATCACAGTGGCTTAGGAGTGTCGTAACACTGGGCTGGGCTGGGGTGAAGAAAGCAAAAACCAGTCCTCTGTGCTGTGCCCCATCCCACTCGCACAATGAGATGCAGTCAGGTGGAGCTGGCACTGCAGAGGTTGCCAGCACCTCACTCAGCTTCAGAATCCCTTTCCTAGACCTCTGCTTGGCTTCAGCTGGGATGAATGCTCCGGCTATTTTCAGGAGTCTGCAGAGTGTACAAGTTGCATTCTTTCCTCCATTGGCCTTGCTTGTCAGCGCCTCAGGAGTGCTCAAAAACTATGGGGTCTTATCTTTGAATTCTCTCAGCCTGGCTCGGCCTCAGAGCTGTCTTTCCCTTCTGCTTCTCCATAGACACCCTGATAAAAACTAGAAACAGTCTCTGCCCCCAATCTCCCGACTCATTCTAGGGTCCTAAACTTAAGTGAAGGTCAGACTCTGCCA
Organism: Ochotona princeps; assembly: GCF_030435755.1. Taxonomy (NCBI): domain Eukaryota; kingdom Metazoa; phylum Chordata; class Mammalia; order Lagomorpha; family Ochotonidae; genus Ochotona; species Ochotona princeps. The sequence continues at coordinate 13,805,834 of NC_080855.1, read as the reverse complement.
GGGAGTTGGTTTGGTAGAAGCACTTCTAGGCTAGTCCCCCAATACAGAATCCACACTTTGGAGGATAGGGCCCAGACCACGTGCATTGAACCAGCGTTGCAGGGGATTCTTACATCAAGGGCTCCAAGGAACACACCTTGACAGGCCCTGTCTTGTTCTTGGCTCGTCCCCACCCCAGCTTGTCCTGATACTCCAACACAGGATGAGGCCAGCAGTCCTCAAACTCAAGTTACATTGCAGTCATTTGGGGAATTTAAGAATCCCTAGTCCCAGCCACACTGCAGAATCATCATGACAGAATCGCCTGGTGTGGGACCTGAGCACTGGCAGCTTCTATAGCTCCCTGGCCTCCGGGTTACAGCTAAGGCTGAGCGGCAGTGGTTACATAACCTACCTGGGGCTTGGAGCCATTGAGCTGCAGGTACTTGCTCTCCTTCTGATCCAGGGCAGCTGGATTTGAATGTCTCTCTTCCTCCTCCTCCTCCTCCTCCTGCTCGTATTTCCCTGCTAACGGACATGCAAGGGATGGGGAGGTGCACCAAGCCCCCTGTTACCTGCCATCTGGGAGTGCAGTGACAACACTTGAGGTGTCTTTGCCTCCTCTCATGTTGGCTCTGGGTTGGCCTGGATGCTTTGGCACAGCTACCAACATTCTCAAGACCAAGGGAAGGGCATCGCTCCCTTCTGGTCATGAATCTGTAACATCAGCGTCTTCCTGTGGACGGGAGAAGGCGTGAGCCTTGGAGCCAGGCTTTGGGATTGGAGCTGTGCTGTTTTGGTGGATGAGCTGCAGGCCCTACTAGAGCCTCCATTTCCTCATCTATGAAATGGGGGTACACAATAGTATGGCCTCCATGGAGTTGTCTTGAGAATTAAATGGGAGTACACGATGAAAGAAGCCTGCCATCGTGCCTGAGGTCAGCACTCCCTCTTCCTTTTTACTGAAGGATCGTCTCCCACGAAGCAGTGGTCACAGGGAGGGCCCATGCTGGTGGTAGACTTGCTGGCCAGGTTCCATGTCCAAACTTTGCTGATGTGCACGAGCTTAGTGTATCCTTTTCATCCACTGAATGAGCCCTGGGCAGTGAGACTGCCTCACTGGTGTTCCACCCCACTCTGCCTTCTCAAACTCCATCCATTCCCTCTCTGCAGGCACAGTTGGGAATGACAAGGAGGAGCGCCACGCTGTTCTATACAGTGTCCTCCAGGTGAGGTGGAGGCTTTTGTGATCAGGGCAACCAGAAGGAAGAGAAGTGTGGTCTTCCAAAAAGCTCACAAGGGGAGTATATCATGATGATGGGCAGATCTCAAAACTGTACTACAAAAATAAAACTGAGGTATTACTTTTTTCCATGAACTTTAAAAGAATATTATTTAATTTTATTTTTGATGATGTTTACATAGTTGGTTAGGGTGGGAAGGGTTGAGGATTAGGGGAAAGTGGGTGAGACTATTGTTTTCAATTTTTCTTTTTTTTCCTCCTGCAGTATCTGGGGAAAGGAGGGAGAGAAGGGGAGAAGCCACACCCAGGCTCCCAAATGCCTCAGTAACCAGGATGGGGAGCGGTCACCTTACGTTATTACAGGGGCTCCAATCTGGAGCGTGCTCAGGTGGTTTTGATAGTTCTGAAATGCTGTCGATCTCGCTGAGCTTTCTAGAGTGATCCCAGAGTGCAACAGGGACAGTCTTGTGAATAACTCAGCATCACTGGAATCTTGGGCCCCGAGTGGTCCTTGAACTTTAGGAATCATCATGCTAGGCCTCACTGCTGTAATTACAGTCACCCTACAGGCATGCATGTTGTCAGTGGCTGGCTGGCGGGCAGTAGACAGGTACTTCTTAACTTCATGAGCACATGTGTCACCTGGGATCTGGTGAAAAACATGAATTTTGGTCCAGCAGGGCTGAGCTGGTTCCTTCAGACTCCCACCACCCATGCTATGCTGGTCTGTGGTCCCCACTCTGGAGCATATGTTAGTCTCTGACTCTGCAGCTATATCCATGCTCACCACAAGTTTGTTTTGCACATTGTGTGTCATCCGTCTCCTCCAGTTTCTTGGGTGGTTGAGTGGATATGGGTCCTACCTTTTATATCTGCTGTTGGACACTCCAGAGCCTAGCACCATGTCCTTAGTGGATACAGATGGGGCAGAGTGGATGAATGAGTTAAACAAGCATAGGGAAGCTGAGGAATGGGAAAACAGGAAAGAGCTAGCATTGATGGTAGTACCTACTATGTGCATTGCACACTGATGGTAGCCCTTACTGTGTGTACTGCACTCCTACCATGCCATCAAGACTACCCCACAGGTCATTCATCTTGCAACCCAGCAAAATGAACTAGCCTGTCCAAGCTTTCTAGCTACTGGGAAACAAAGATGATTGGAATTCTGCTTTTTCTTAGACTAGAGTTTCTGACCTTGGCATAAAATGGTATTTGGGGCCAAATAATTCTTTCCTGTGAGATGGAGTGAGTGGCTTTCCTATGCATTGTAGGACATTTAGCCTCTGCACGCAGTTCTTGCAACACTGCTTCCCTTGCCCGCATCTCCTTCCCCCCTCCAGTCTTGTCTAACCAGAATGTCTCTAGACATTGCCAGATGTCCCTGGGTGTGGGGGCACATGTGCTGGATCATCAAGAGCTGTCGGCTTGGCCTAGGGTAACGGCAGCCTTGCTTCTGTCCCCCCCCTTCTGCACCCTGATCTCTGCCCACCCCAGTCCTCTCCGACAGCTGCTGTTTTCCTTGAGGGCTCTTCCTCACCACATCTTCCCCGCGATCCTCCTCCGGGAACACAATAAATGGATGGCGATGTACTGAGTGCTGAGATAAACATTTGCTTTTCTGGTTTATTTAATATCAGCCCCGTGGCCCCATGCTTGTGTCATTGCCACAGAAGCTAACAGGCTGTCTAGAAAATGTGCAATATTTTGGGTTTCTCTCTCTCTCTCTTTCGCCCAAATAACACTTCTAATTGTTTAGCATGAGATAAACCAGTGTGTTTATATGAAGAAAACTTGTCAAAACAGACTCCTGGCTCCACCACTGGAAAAAGCATCTTTGCCTTTCTTCATTCAAAGGTGAAGTGTGAATTTTTCTGGGCTGTTTCTGTGGATTTAAAGTCCAGATTTATTTTGTGCCTTTTTTGGACAAAAAAAAAATGAGAATGACTTGGGGAAGTGGCTTCATAAAGAGTCCCAAACTCAAGTGTCTTTTTAGGCATAAGGGATGAAGAGAGAATAGGAATTGAAAAGAAGAGAGCCAGTGGCAGAGAAGGAATGGGGGCGAGTTCCCAGCCAGGAGAGCCCACTGGAGAAAGGGCATTCCCCTTTTGTGCTCATTGTTTTATCTATCTATTCAACACACGGGGTATCTCAAAACGCTCATGTAAAGTTGGAATTACAAGATAGGTTTATTTTGGCACACAAAAAATTGAAATCCATACATATTGGGAGGGGGAAGTTTCAAAAAGTTTATAAAAATGCATGTTATGAAAAAAAAGCTCTGCATAATTTCTAAAAACTCTGGCACTGGGATCAACTTTTTGATATTCCATTTTGCACGATTGGTTTTGAAGTAACCTTATGTTATAGTCTGTGGAATGCCCTAGAGCTGGGTTCTGAGTAACACATTTCTGTTTGCTCCCTGTCAAGCGAACAAACTGAGCACTGGGAGCTGAAGGAAGCCACAGGCAGCTCCTCTAGGCCAATATTATAGGAGGAGGCTTCCTGGAAGGGGTGAAATGAGGGTTCCGCAGGGACCCTATTCCTTTCCTCTGGCTTCAGCAAATGCCTTTGCTCACTTTCATCAGGCAGCTCAGCAGAGGGGAGGCACTAAGCTATTGGTGCTTTCGGTGGCCACTGCTCACTGTGAATGCAGTTAGGTCTCAGTCACCTCTGGCAGGTGCCCTGTGAGATCAGCCTAATGATCAGATGAAAGTCTAGTCCAAAGAGCTGCTGCCCAGTACCTGCTGCGTATCATCACTAACACCCATGGTAGTCGCTCTCGCTCACAGGATGCTGGCAGAGGTGGCTGCCTTGCTGTCTGTCCTCCTCTTCCTCCTCTGAAGATGCATATTTCTTTTCCCACACTTGGGTCTCAAGGGTCACAGTGGGCTTTTGGGAGCCACCTGGATGAGCAACAGCTTGAGAGCATGCTCCTTGTCCAGTCCTGATTGTGATCTGCACTGCCTGTATCGTTTTTCTTCTTCTTCTCTGCCCGTTTTTTTCCTTTTATTTATTTTAAAACTAGGTACACACACCACACCACACCACACCACACCACACCACACCACACCACACCACACCACACCACACCACACTCCCTCCTTCCCGTCTACCGGCTCACTACCCAAATGCCTGCATCTGGGAGTGGGAAAGGCTAGAGAATTTCATCCAGGACTCCCAAATGGGTGGCAGAGACTCAAGCCCCTGATCTGCTGCCTCCCAGGATGAGCACGAGCTGTGAGTAAGGTGGACTTGGAAGCAGAGTTGAGCCGGGCACACAGGCGCTCTGATAAGGAATATAGGCATCCCAAGCAGCGTCTTAACTGTCCACGGCACACCTGCATCTTCCTTGGCTTGTTGAGTGTGTGTTGAGTGGGAGGTCCCATTCCTACTGCCTTGAGGCTCAAGTGAGAGGTGAAAATAAAGTGCTCTGTGATGCTGACCCCTCACCGCACCTCCCCCCAAACTCTCTCCCAAAGTGTGGTGTTTCCAACTCCTTGGTTTTCTCTTGAGCCATTTTAATTAATTTCACAGTTGAGAGACATTAGACATTGTCTAACTGTCACCTCCAGGATTTTTCTTTCGAAATGGAAACTGTCCCCATTAAATGACAACTCCCCGTTTCCCTCTCCCCTGGCTCTTGGTGACCTCCCTTCTGTTTTGTGTCTGTGATTCTGAGATTCTCCTGTAAGTGGAACCATGTGGTATTTGTCTTTTTGGTGACTGACTTCTTTCACCTAGCTTAAAATCCTGAAGATCCATCTAAGCTGTAGCATGTATCAGAACCTCCCTCATTTAAAGACTTATACCCCATTGGATGGATATACATTCTGCCTGTGTGTTTATCTGTTAGTGGGCATTTGGGTTATTTCCTACTTTTTGGTTATGGTGAATAAGGCTGTTAGGGGTCATTGTACATGCTCCTTGTCCAGTATGAAGTCAGCATTCCCTAATTGCCTGTGGCTAGGCCAGGCTCTGTGCTGGGCTCTGCACATTTGCACACACGCATAGTGTCATTTGACCAAATTTGTCTCTTGAGAGTTCACCCTCTGTTGCTGCATCCACAGTGGGAGGGGCACTCAGCAAGCACCTGTCACTTTCTCTTGCATCTCAGAGTGATAGGTCCTGGCTGGGCACAAGGACCTCATCATTTTTAGAAATAAAGCAGTGATTGTAAGCCCATCCTTATTTGCTAAGGGCTGTGATGTGGCACACCGTGGTGTCCCTATTAACTGTGATGCCCCCTTGCATTTGTATAGAGCTGTTAGTTTTGCAGCATGCATCTGCCTTCTGCATGCAAACACTGGCTAGCCTTGCAGCTACCCACCACTCCCTCTCCCTCCCATCTTGTGACAGAGAGATAAATAAGTTGGTGATGTCTTCAGAGGAAGGACATGATGAGACAGACAAGCTAAGACTCTGGGAAGGACCCCCGGGGCTGCTGCAGGAGCCAGTGTGCGGCCAACCCTCCCCAGATGTGCAGTGTAGCAGAAGTAAAGACCCCTGAGCGGCTCAGAGAGGAGGGAGACACATTCCAAACTTCAAAGGCTGTCACACTGCTCTCAAGCACTGGGAGATATGAAATACTGCAGCACACAAGAGCATTGCCTGCTCTCTAAAGCCTGAAGGACGTTTCCACTCAGCTCCTAAGATGGGGCCAGGCATGAGAGTAGCTATAGGAGGTGTTGGGAGGACAGGATAAATGAACTCCTGGTGGTTATGGCCATGACATCTCAACCCATTTTTATAGCTCTGCTCCCTCTCTTTAAGCGCTAGGCAGGGGACCTTTCATGAGCTGTTGGTATAGTCTTGGATTGAGATGGGATTGAACTAAATGATGCAATCTACTTGGTGGCCAACAGTATGTTCCATAATTATTGACACTGTTGTTGAACAGATGTTACTTGCCAAGCCCCACGCTATGTACTTTATATTCACACTTTTATCTGAGTCTTCAAAAACACCCTGTGAGGCAGGAACTATAATTGGCTCCATATTACAGATTAGGAAAATAGAGTTAAGTAGCTTACAGGAGATTACAAAGCTGACAAATGGCAGAAATTTGAATGCACATGAAATGAACTTTGGTGCTCGAAGGATCCTGGGCCACCGTGGAGGAATAAGAAGTAGTGGACCTGAAATTGGAAGGGACCTCTGTGGCATATGTACTGAATTGCCTCACACAAGGAAGAAAGCAGTGCCTTTAACAAGGAACCTGAGATAGAAGAATATCAGAGTAGATGGTCTGAGTTGCAGGTGCATTGTTTTGCTGACAAGTTGTTACTCACGTGGCCACCTCCACACAGCGTGATCTTGGTTAGGTAGCAGCAGGCTACCACTTTATTGGTGATGTTAATCATTTAACAATGGTTAATAATAATACTCTCCACTAATTCCAGACAAGTGGGCTACTTGGAAATAAAGCATAGAACTTACTGGCATGTATAAATGCACAATTGCATCAGAGATTCACTGTGTTCTATTTGTGTGAGCTGCTGGGAAGAGAATCTTCTATGTTGTCCTTAGATTTGGCTAAATTTCCATGTCGATTTTTACATAGTTCTAACCTTCCCTTTCACTTATACTCCAGTGGATTTCCCAATTTATAGTACTTTTGGTTTCTGTAACTAGGTAATATTCACAGTGTTTAATGGTTGACCAGGAATGGGCACCAGTCAATTTGAATGGAATGGATTGACTGAATGACTGCCAGTCATGAGCAACTGGCTAGATGTGAGTCCTGCCCCAAAGCAGTGGAGTTTCCCCTTAATTTAGTTCATGCAAATCAAACTGTAATTTGTTTTTGCTCAAGTATGTGGAAAAATCAAAACAGACTGAGCAAGTAAAAATTGGAGGATAGTGTCTAAAGCAAAGATGTTCATTTGAGACATCTGTGTGTGATATTCCTGGGTGTGCTGATAACAGGGATGATTAAAAAGTGACTCCTCTTGATACAATTTAGACAGTAGTTCATCCTGAGATTTCTGACAATATTTCTGAAAGATGGAAAGTTAAACACATTTATCAAGGGAGCACTGGCAACACCTATGCGAGAGCAGAAGTGGAAATGAGCATTGGTTTGATGTAGCTGCTGGATTAGCATGGGGTGCAGTTCTTCATTGGTTCCTGGTTGGAAAGCAAGGACCTGGCTGAAAATGTCCGAGGGCTTCTGTTTCTTGGTTTGGGAATCACGCCCAGGCCTCACTCATCAGGAAATGAGGATGATGGAGGACAAGTGACAGTGGCATTCTGGTATGTCAGAATGGGCCAAAGAGAGGAGGTGCCTGGGATCTGTTGACCAGGATCTGTCAGGTGTATGTGGCTGCAGGGCTCATGCATATCACTGGCTTGCTGAGGGTTTGAAAAAATTTTTAAAAATCCTGGTTCCATCTTCTTGAGGAGTTTCTGTTCTAGCAGGAGAAACAGAACACTCACCAACAAAACCAGCTGAACTCTGCAGATATTGATTGAGAGCCTGCCAGGGGTAAGAAAGGCTCTCCCTGCTTCAGAATTAACTGGATGGTCAGTGCAAAATGACATATCAGGGTGATTTGAATGAAGGAGGACAGAACAATCCTATGCACACCGCTGAGACACAAAATCCCTGAATTCTGAGAGCCCTAATTAGGAAAAGCTTGCAGGAGAAGGTGACTATGAGGTCATGGAGACAGTGGCTGGGGGAGCCTGAGAAGACAGCATTTGTTTCATTATCAGGCTGGCTTTGGGCAGTGCCAGGAATGAAGGTTACTGTATGTGCAGAGGCTCCCAATGTTAACTTCACCTTACATGGCTCTTTATTATTTTGGCCCCTGTGGACACTGTGTTTTGAAGACTTTTATCTACTGCTAAAATTGTATAGATGCAACAGTGTTTGTTTTCATTAATGCAATCTACCTGTGATTTGAGAGCTGGAATACCCAATTTGCTTGAGATTGATTCTTTCAACAAATATTTCTGGACACTGGAACTGTTAGGTTAGGTTTAATGATTTATGATAGGAAATCCAAGTTGCTAATGGCTTGAGATGAGAGAATTTTATTTCCCTCTGATATAAAAGGAACCTGACAGTAGGTAGCCCCCTTTCTGTCAGGTGGCAAAGCAATGTCAAGGACAGGGTTTCTCGTATCCCGTTGCTCCTGTTGCACTGGCTTTTATTCCCAAGGTTACCTTGTGCTCTAGTCTGGGGACTGGGGCTGTATTTCAAGGTCTGCGTCTCAACATAGAAGAGGAGAAAGATGTACTTGGTGTGTATCAGGTTTCTTCTAGTGGAGTTTCCTAGGAGATGCCACAGAGTCGGTAAGTTACATTTCCCTGCCAGAGTCAGATGGCAGTGCCTAGCTGCAAGAGATCCTGGAAAATGTTGGATGTGGTTTTCATTCTGGATAGCCATGAGCCCAACTTAATTTGAGATTCTAGCCATCAGAAAGAATAAGAGAATAGATTTGGGGTGTGCAGCTAATGGTTCCTGTCCTAGGCACCTACACAGGCTGTGTCCTAGAAATGGCTGTACAGGAAGTAGCTGTCACATGCAGCTATTTGCCATGGTTCTGGCTCCAAGGTGTTTAAACTTTAATGCCTGTCAGAGTCCGCTGGTGAAAAGAGATTTCTGAATGATGTTCCTGGAGCTCCTGTTTGTGTTGGGAATGGGGGCAAGAAGGGCGCAAAGTCACATTTCTAGCAGATTCTGGATGCTGCTGGTGGTGCTGACTTGGGGGTCACATGGACACAATAACTCAGGTGAGGGGACGGCAACCTCTGGCCTGTGGGTCACACCCACCCTGCCTGTGTCTGTGAACACATTTTGCTGGACCAGGGCATCACCCTTTGGTTCCCTACCATCCTGGGCTGTTCTTCACTGCAAAAGCAGTGGAGTGTGATGGTTCCAGCTGAAGGTATTTGCACCTGACCATTGCCCAGTACCTGCCTCAGGTGAAAGCTGGTGCTCACAGCCCACAGAGAAGTACGTATACCTGCAGGGAGATCAGCACATCTGGGACCGAGTTCCCATCCCATCCTAACTCCATTACTCATTTTCTGTGTGTCCCTGGTGAGGCCACTACGCTGACTGTTATTTGTTTGCCTCTCTTACTTATGGGTGCACTGAGCAGATGATTTCAAAAGTCCTTTCCAGAATGTCTCTGGTTTCAGCCTGTAAGCCTCTTATGGGGTGACAAGCTCTGCCCCCAACCCCACCCCGCGGTTGGCTGAGTTAAGCGTGCACTGCGTGTTCTTTTTGTGAAGGTGTCCTCTCCACCGCTTTCTTCACTTTTGATTGACATCTGACATTTGCCGGAGCTGGCATTCATTAGTCCCTATTTTTCCCAGCCACTTTCCAGCACATTCCATTCATCACTGTGACTTTTCTATGCCTTTGCTGTTATTGACATTCTCAGAGTTCAGAGAAGAGGCATTTGGGGTATAATGACCTACGTGATATCATACCACCACTCCGTATCCTAGGGTTATTTTATCATGGGTTTCAAAGTCTTATTTTTCCTCCAGAAGCAAGCAAACAAGGGAGAAAATTCCCCTTATGATGACAACAAAGTGAGGCACATAGCTAACTGTATTTAGATCCAAGTGAAGAAGTGGAAATGAAGAATCTATTTATTCAGATTTTAGTGGCACAGTTGTGGACAGGTGCAGGCATTGGTTCAGCATTGTGTTAGCCATTAAGTCGACCTGGGAAGCATTTGCAAAAACAAGCCACAGGTTTGATTTATGTATTTGAAAGGGAAGGAGCTAGGATGGGAAGATGAGAGAGAGAGAGAGAGAGAGAGAAAGAGAAAGAGAGAGAGAGAGAGATGATTGAGGCTCTTCATGTGGTGGTTTATTCTACAAATGCCTGTAACAGCTGACCTGGGCCAGGTCCAAGCCAGGAGTCAGGTACACTGAGATTCCCACAAGGGTGGCAGGAGCCCAAGTACTTAATCTATTAACTGCTGCCTCAAAGGATGCACATCTTCATGAAGCTGGGACACGTACCAGGAAGTCTGATATGAGATGCTGGCATACAAGGCCTAGCATGTATTTGCGTTGTTACTACATTACCTCTTTCTGTTGTCCTTGCCCCAGCCCCATGAGCCGTCTTTCCCACCTGCAGACACTCAAGCCTGTGTCGGGAGTTTCATTTTCCTGCATGGTGGGTCCCATGTTTCTGCATAACTTGTTCTTCAGCTATGGATTCTCACACCAAGTGGACCTCTGCTCTCATGCTGTAGGTGATCTTGACCATGTTGCCTTGTTGATTCTCTTCCCAGGAGCCATAGAACTCTAGAATGATTTTGTTTGATTACCTGCTTGCTGACTGTCTCTGTCTGTTAGACTATGAGCTTATTAGGTCAGAAACCACATCTATCTCTGTGTCTCGTCTACCAATTTGCACTTACCATATTGTCAGGATTTGGAGATAAGTAATTGAGAGTACCTAAATACATCAATCGCATAAATGGGCCCCAAAGCAGTCTGTGGATAGAATCCAGTGATCTCTACATTTAACTAAGGAAAAATACTTATTTTCACTTTCATTTAACTGAAATATTCATTACCTTCTATTTTGAATGATAGTAGCAAACCACAGTAATTCCAGGAGTATCACATTTTTCCATAAAAAATCACATATGTTTTCATATTATTTTATTATGGATATCTCAGGATTATTATTTACTTTTATCCAATTATTTTGAAACAACTGTAGTGACAGCTCAGATTTTGTGAGTTAGCCTGTTAACCTAGACATATTCCCAATTAAAAAAATACTGTGTATTTTGATACCATTATTTTTTATTTGTAATCTAGTGTATTTTGTTTTAAGGATTTAGCAGATTTGTTCTATGAAGGTATCTAATGGCTTTACCAGCCTGCACAGGTGGTCCTTGGCACATGAAAGTTCAGATCCCTTAGAATGAAGGAATGTGTTCTTCGTTCATCATAGGTGTACTCCTGCCAGCTTGTCCTTTAGGGTCCAGGCAGATGACTTTTGCAGGAACACTGTGTAGCCTGCACTGGCATATGAGGGACTAACCCCCTGGTGCTGTTATCAATCCCCTTTGTAAATGGATGCTTCACTTCTTGGGGGTTTGTGTCGTTCCTCCCACATACAGAGGCTTCCCTGTTACTCCCCAGTCCTGGTCAATGCCCTGGTCTCTCCTGTGTTATCTTCTTTGTAAAACCGACTTCTTTCTTTATTGAATTTAGCAGAGCAAATTGTTGATATCCATTTACTGTGTGATTATTTATTTTTGGGGGGTGGAAAAGAGAGCCTGAATGTTCTGTTCATCGCTAAGAGAAGGTTCTAGAGCTTTTGTATCAGGGGAACCTAGACGGCATGAATGGACGGAGACCTTGTCTTGATGCTTGGTTAGCTTGGTAAGTCCACTGTATCACTGTAGGTTTTATTCCTATTGAGGTCTGATGATTTTAGTGGAACTATAAGAGGACATAATTGGGCGGGAGATCCTATTTCTTGGTGCTGTTGTCAGTATTGTACAATGGCTCACAGAGCAATGCTTGGCTCATACATGTGAGGAGTTTGATGGTTTGGGGAGGGGAGGATGCATGGAGTGAATGGTGGGTGAGATAGATGGGGAACAGTTGAGATATTTACTGACTAGGATTGGAGAGGTAGAAGGAGTGGGTGGGCAGGGTGGGTGGTGTATTGATTTTTTAGGACCATTGAAAGAAGTATAGATGATTCTTGATTTACGATGAGGTAACTTACTTTGCCTCTCCATTTGACAGACACTGCAGTTGAATTTTGGTCTTTTCCCAGGTTAGTGATTTGCAATGTGATACTCCCTTGGGATGCTGGGCAACAGCATGAGCCTATAGTGTGCCTGGTTCCTAAATTATGATGCCAGCTGAGTGGATTGTCAGCACTCCATCCTTTGCATCCTTACCTTGTGATGTTTTTAGTTTAAAATAGACTCTTTTGGGTGTTACCCCAACGTGTGTTGAAGAGCATTTTTCTTGCAAGTATTGAGACTTAAAACAGCGAGAACATATAATGTCACCATGTTGAAAGCTAGAAATCCAAAATCAGGTTCTGACCAGACTGGGCTCAGAAGGCCTTTTCTTTTCTTCTTCTAACTCAAGGTGGTTGCCAGTGATTCTTTGTAATACCATGGCTTGTAGACATGTAGACGCTTCATTTCAATCTCTGACTCCCCTGCTACATGGTGCTATCCTTGTGTCTGTTGGTTTTCTTCTCCAGTCCTTGGAGCAGGACCTGTGAAGTATGATTCAACTTAATTTAACTGATTGCTTGTATAGCCCCAAAAACTGTATTTTCAAATAAGCTGATATTCTGGATATCTAGGAGAAGATGGATTTTTTTTTTTTTTTTTTTTTGGCAGGGGGTTGGAGACACAATTCAAATCATTACAGGTGACTTAGTGGGTGGGTAACAACTTGAAAGAATGTATGGATGGAGGAATTGTTATATGAAAGCAATGATGGATGAATGATCTGAAGAGATGAATGGGAAGATGTAGGGTTGATGGACTGAGGGTGGGGTGAGAACTGGATGGCAGAAAGGTAAATGGGAGGAGAGAAGGGTAGATGGCTGTTTGGACATATGCGGGAATTGATTAGGTTATTAGTTTCTTCTTGGAATTCCTGGCATATCTATCTAATTTGTTTTGCTTAGTATGCTGCTTTGCATTTAGGAGGTGCTTACTAAGTATTTGCCATTTTTCTGTGCATTCCTAAGCTGTCTCCTGTCAACTCTCCCAGGCTGTGAACTCCCAGGGAGAGAAGGAATGTCTATGAATTCACTGGGTGCAATGTCCAGTCTGGGTCTGGTCCCTAATTCAACTCAGGGAGAGAAATGACATAACAGGTATAATTCCTGCTGCTTAGGAGTTAAAATCAGATATAGAGAGTTGATACTATTTCATACCCCAATTATTATGTATTGAAAGTCTTAAACCTGATGTCAAATAAACAGGCCTCAGACATGCCCAATTGCTTTCATTGTTTCAGATTAGACAGAGGTTAATGTCGTTTCATTGCAAAATGGGAGTAAATTGATTTCTGTTGAAGGTTTATTTTATTTGCCTAAGGAAGGCCATAGTTGAATGTGAGAGCTCCTATTCTGAGGTTTTCTACTTAAATGATTGAGCTTGCCAGTCCTCGTGTCGTGGGGGCTTGTTAGTTTGGTGCTGGATGGATTCAGCCTGTCAAATGCCTAAGATCTTCTCAGATGTTTTGTGTTCCCAGAGAACCCTTTCTTGTTGGTTAGATATCTACAGCGAAACCAGAGGTCTCAGAGGAAGTCACATCATTGTTTTTGAAACGTTCTCTCTCTCTCTCTTTTTTTCCTCTTTAAAAAGAACAGAAGTCTGGAATATTTCTGGCATGCGGAGAGTACAAAGGATCAGACAACGCCCATGTACCAACTATTCAGATTGAACAACTGTTAACATTGTTTGCCACATTCATTTCAGAATTTTAGGTGATAAAGATGCTGTTGAAGCCCGCCATCCTCGTTTCATTCTTTTCTCTCCCACATCACAGGAAACCACTAACTGCTATTAGTCTGCCTTAAGCTTTTTTTTTTTTTAATAAATACTCTATCATATGCCTCCCTCTGCAACTATGCTTTGATTCAATATTATGTTATCTGGGATCATCTGTATTTACAAATGTAGCTCCAGGTGATTTTGTCTCTACTGCTCAGTTTATATCCATTGTACAGGTGGTATACAGATTTTACCCATAAATGGAATGACTATGGTACAGAGATGAAGGAGTAAGTTTCTTGGCAGTGGTAAATTTATGTCAGTAGAATTCCTGGGCTATGGGGTGTGGGCCCTTTCTGCATTGTTAGAGATTATCTGTTCTTCAAAAGGATTGAAGTAGTTTATGCTCCTATTGAAAGGAATGAGAGACACGACTCCCTCGTATTTTCTTCAAATTTGGGTAATCTTAGTCTTCTTCATATGTTGCCTCTGTGACAGTTATCAAACAGAATCTTGTTTTTAATTGGCGTTGAATTCATTACTCAGGAATTAGAGCCTATTTTTGTTTATTGACCATTTGGGTTTTCTTTTCCACTTGGGGTGATTACTTCTTCTTATGATTTTATAGATTTTTAAGTATATAGTAGTTATTAGTTTTTTGAATTTAAGTTTATAGCTTCTCTTCTGAGTTTATGCATTGAGTTTTGTTAAATTTTTATTTTAACACATGAGAGTCTGTCAAAAATCTTTCTTAATGAAGTTTGCTTTTTGTATCTTATAAAATTATCCCAATGATAGATATTTCCTTTAAAATTTCAATTTTTGTCTTTTACACATAAAATCTGTTCCATCTACGATGTATTTTGTATGTGTTGCGAAATATAGATATAACTATTTTTCACATGGTGAGCCAATTGTCTCAGCGCCATTTGTCAAATACCTCCTCATTTTCTCACCCTTTTCCCTTAGTTACCTAGTTTCCTGTAATCTTTGTGTTGTTCCATGGGGCTATGTACTTCTTACTGGATATATGTATATATATGTGTGTGTGTTAGTGTGTGTGTGTGTGTTTGTGTATATGTATATATATATATTAGATCTAGCTTTTAGTAAGATGATTTTTGAGAGAACAGGTTTTTCTGCCACGTTTCTCTTCATCATAGTTTTCTTTTATTCATTTATTTTGCTCTTGATAACATTTTTTACTTAACTTTCTGTTTTATCAGAAATGCCATTAATTAATGAAAATTGTGGTCAATGTATAAACTAAGAGAAAATCAGCATGGGACAGGAGATATTCCCAGGGAAATAATTTTCAGAACATGAATGCTATTTTGAAGGTATTCTGGATTCCTTATCAGCATTCCTATGTAGGGTATCATATTATAAATAGATAATAACTTTTTTCTTTCTAATGCTCTTATTTTTAAACCAATCTAGTGTTATAAATAGGCCAGGACTTTCAGTTTAGTGTTAAGTAGAAATACAGTTAGGGTTTGGTAGATACTGTCTAATCTTGTCATGTATCTTCTTTGAAGTGAATGTTTCTTTTTTTCATTTAGCATGGCATTTGTAGTGAGTTTGCATAGCTTTTTAAAAATTGTTTATATAAGGTGATCAAATTTTATGTATTTCGTAATATAGATTTAGGAGCATAGTAACACTTCCCAACACCCCCCCTTCCTCTAACATTTCCAACTACATTTTTCCTTCTTATTTCTCTTAAAAATTTTATAGTCACGGGGCCCGGCGGCGTGGCCTAGCGGCTAAAGTCCTCACCCTGAACGTGCCGAGATCCCTTATGGGCGCTGGTTTTAATCCCGGCAGCTCCACTTTCCATCCAGCTCCCTGCCTGGGAAAGCAGTAGAGGACGGCCCAATGCTTTGGGTTCCTACACCCGTGTGGGAGACCTGGAAGAGGTTCCAGGTTCCTGGCTTCGGATCGGCACAGCACCGGCTGTTGCGCTCACTTGGGGAGTGATTCATCGGATGGAAGATCTTCCTCTCTGTCTCTCCTCCTCTGTGTATCTGCCTTTCCAATAAAAATAAATCTTTAAAAAAAATTTTATAGTCACATACTCTCAATTTACCTTATAATCACAGACTTAATTCTCCATTAGATAAAGAATCTAAACAGCAAGTGAAAAAAACCACTGTTACTCAAGTGTATGGACGAAGGATATAAACAAGAATCAAATCTCAACATGTAAGTTGTGCTCACCTAGATTACATTTTCTTGTACTTCGTGTATTAGTTGTCACAGATAAGGAAAAAGCATGCTATTTGTCTTTTTGGGACTGGCTTATTTCACTAAATATAATGGGTTCCATTTGCAATCATTTTGTTGCAAAAGACATTATTTCATTCTTTTTGTTATGGATGAAAAGTATTTCATGGTGAGTATATACCATATTTCCTTTATTTGGCCATCAGTTGATGAATATCTGGGTTTATTCCATATTGTAGCCATCGTTAATTGGCCTGTTAATTGAGCTATAAGCATAGGAGTACGGATAACTCTCTTGTTTGATGATTTTCGTTTGTTTGGGCAAATTCCCAGGAATGGGATGACTGGGTCACAGGGTAGATCTGTTTCTAGATTTCTGAAGAATCTCTGTACTTATAGTTTCCCTTATCTAGTTCCAGATCTTATTGAAAATGCTCCTAATGTTTTCCCATTCAACATGAAGCTAAAACTGTGTTTCTTGTATATTGCCTTAATTTGTGTTGAGGAATGTTCCTTTTATGCTAAAGGTTTTCCTCATGAAAAATGTTGCATTTCATGAGGTTTCTCTGCAACTGTTGAGATAATCATGTGCTTTTTATTCTTCAGCTTGCTCATATGATGTATCACCTGCATTGATTTGCGTTTGTTGATTCAACCGTGACCGCTGGGGATGAATCCCTCTTGGTCCAGATGAATGATCAATCCTATGTGTTGTTGGATTTGGTTAGCTAATATTCTGTTGAACATATTCCATTCTATTTTCTTTTATTTTTTAAGAACTGTATCTATTTAGAGTATCATTGAGGGAGAGAGAGGGAGAGAGAAGGGAGGAGAGAGGAGGGGAGGGAGAGAGGGAGAAAGAGAGAGAGAGAAATCTTCCTGTTGATGTTTACTCTTCAAATGGCCACAATGCCAGGCCAAAGCCAAAGCCAAGATCCCTGTGCGTGGCAGGATCCAGATACTTCGGTCATCTTTTGTTGCTTTTGCAAAGTTGCTGACAGGGAACTGGATCAGAAGTGGAGCAGGCAGAACATGAACTGGCAATCATATGGGATGCCAAAGATGGCAGCTTACTGATGCCACCACAACACCGGCCCTCTGTCCTGTTCTTATGTGTGGTTGTTGAATTCTGTTGAATTCATTGTTATGTTAACTGATGTGGTTGTGTACTTTCCCCTTTCATATATACATATGGTGAATCATTTAATAGGTATTCTATACTTAAGCCACCCATGAGTGTTTCAGATGAATTCTGTTTGCTTTTATTTCTTGCTACATATTTTTTTTGATGTTCTATTTATGTTGTTAAGGATTTCTGCATCATTACTAACACAGCAGTGTGATTTTTTTTTTACATAAATTGTTCTCTTCTGGTTATTAAATCTTGGTTTATGTATTTTTTAATAAAAGATGTTAGGAAATTTCCTGTTCCTTAATTTCCATAATATTTAGTATTAAAAACTTGAGATAATTATTCTATGAATAATAGAAAGAACATTTTTGGAACTGAGACACTTTTATGGGTTAATTCTTTTTCAACCAAGTAGCTATTCACTTTACTTAGTTGTAAAATTTATTTGAAAAGCAGAATGAGCGAGAGAACACACACACATACACACACATACACACACACACACCTTTCATGTTCTGTTTCACTCCCCCAGAAGCCTGCAACAGCAAGGGCTGGGTCAGGTTGAAGCCAGGAACTAGGAATTCAATTTGGATTTCCCGCTTGAGTCATTAGCTTCTGCCTCCTTGAGCACTCATCAGCCGGCATCCAGGGCCAGGAGGATGGTTTTAATTTCAGTTCAGGGTTGGCTCTCCAGTCCATGGTTGACTCTCCAGTTCAGGGTTGACTCTCCAGTCCATGGTTGGCACTCCAGTCCAGGGTTGGAGCTTCTGGCCAGGCACTCTGGCGTCCTTGTGGGTATTCCAAGTGACATTTTATCCTGTATGCCAAATGGCTGAGTTAATTTTTTAAAAATTAAAAATTGTTATAAGTCTATGCTAGTTTTCTGTTTCATCTTGGCTCAAAGCATAAACTCTTAATCTTTAAAATACTATTTTTCTGAGTTACTGATTTACAATTTTTCATCACTTTGTTATGTAATGTACTTCTCAAGTTTGTTACATCCCATTTTCATTGCTAATACTTTTAATTTCAATTTATTTTTCTTATTTAAAGAGTTCCTTTTAATTTTTTTTGAAATGCAGAGCCACAAGGAAAGATAGAAGTGGAAACAGAGTGGTCTTTCATCCTCTGGTTCACTCCCAAAATGGCCACAATGGCTGGGGCTCAGCTAGACCAAAGCCAGGAGTCAGAAGTTTCTTCTGGGTCCCCAACTTAGGTGCAAGGGCCCAAGCATGGGGGTCATTTTTCTCTACATTCCCAGGTGCATCAACAGAGAGAGCTGGATCAGAAGTGGAACCACCACAACTCAAACCAGTGCCCATATGGGATGCCAGCATCACAGATGGCAGCATTACTCACTGTGCCACAATACTGGCCCTATAATTTGTCTTTCTTAAAAGTCTTGTTAGAGGTTTCTTTGGGATTTTTTTCCTTGCTTCCAGTTTTATTTAGCTTCTTTTTTGCTTGCATTTTGTTTTACTTCTTTTGCTGCTTTGTCCATACATGATCTTTCCCTTTCTTTGATGTTGCTACTTGATGATACTTACAATTTCTTAAATATACACTTAGTATATCCCATAGTCAAATAAATACATTTGGAGTTGCATATTGATCTCGTTGATGCTTTTATTGCATTACACAGGTGACCCTGTTTTCATGGTGGGAAATGGGATGTAGGCTGGGAAGGGTGTTCTAACCCCAGGTCCCATGTCTCTGCAGGCCAGTTTCCCAAGTGCACATAAAGCCTCAAACTGCTGTGACATGTGAGCATCCCTGCCTGAAGGGCCTCTGAGGCTTTCTTCATGAGTCCAGTCCAGAGGACGGATGGTATGCAGAGTCGAGAACACAGGCTGCAGAGATGCAAGTGTTGTGCTCCCACTCCAGCTCTGCTCTCCCATTAGCTGGCTGAGCTGTAGACAAATCCCAATGAGGATATTCACACAGACTTTTGGGAAGCCTGAGCAAGCAGAGAGGGTCTGTTCTATGGGAGGAGCTCAAGCAGACACACAAGACTTTCCTCAGGCCCAGACATTGAAACCAGCCAGCTTGATGTACCTCTGTAGACATCATCATGGTGCCTGTCTTCTGCTTTCCTTCTTGGGTCTGGGAAGTCTCAGACTCTGCACCATCCACTGTGCGGCCCTGTCCTGTGGGGTGAGCTTGTTACCAGCAGATACTCAGGTGTTACTCAGCCCTATTGTCTCACCTTCATGTAGGGTTGACTAAGACCCCTTGTAGTGGCCTGTCTCAGGATAGCAAGTGCCATTCCTATCCCTTGGGCATGGTTCTACATTTTGTTGTCTATTCAACCCTGTGGGTTGAATGCTCCATGCCTGATGCATAGAAGGACTTGGGGGAACATGGCCTACCTAGGGCTCGGTTACTTAGGTTCAAATTTCAAATCAGTCAAGTCTGACACCTGGTCCTCACGGCTCAGTCTCCTGCCTCCCTTTAACTGTGATGCTAACTGCAGCTACCTACAGTTCTTCAGGGAAACAGTGAACATGACTGGCTCTTGGGAAAGGAGTTCCCTTTCCCATTCCATATGGGATTCGTCCTTAACTATCCCAAGAACGTGTGTGTCATTAGGATTGCAGTGTGATGTTGCCCTTGCAGTAGCATTAAAAAACCTCCCAGTTTTCCTGACACACTGTTTCAGGCCCAAGCGCCGTTGTCTTCTGCCTCTGAGTCTTTTCCTTGGTAACTTATCTTTCCGGTCCATTATGATCTTGTGGTTTTCCTACTGAAATCTTCAGTAAAATAGGTGGCTAAGGAGCTCTCAGCACAAACAGAAAAAGCTTCTGTAACATCTGACAGTGATCTGAGAACTGCAAATGCATCATTACGATGCCCACACAACTTCAGGTGTCATCTTCATAAAATACCTCTCCAGCCTTGTCACTCCTGCTCATGTGTCTGAGCTGGCCCCTGTGCTGGCAGGAGCAGGCCAGCTGGCCAGTCAGGCAGTGTACCTGGCCAGTGTCCATCTTCTAGGCCACATATCCAGTAATGTGCATATAAGTATGGGTGTGGGTATAATGATAAAATTGGGTTTTCTATTGGATTATACAACAGGCTCAGGGAGATTTTTTTGCTCATTCACTTAACAATATTAACAAATGTCTCCAATGAACTGGCACTACTCACAAAAATGTACAAAATTTCCTGCTCTTAGAAGCTTCCATTTTAATCGGGACAGTCAGACAAAGAAAGAAATGAATTATATACTGTACTGGGAAGGACGAAGTATAATTGAGAAAAATCAAGGAAGGAAGAAGACGGTGACGCACTGGGTCCATTGAGCAGGTGGCTTTGAGATAATGAGTGTCAGATGCTTAGGACAGGGTCTGGCACATGGTGCACACTCTGAAATGTATGTTAAAAATTAATGTAAGTAAACATGTAGACAACCCATCCTCTCATTGTCAATCCCTCCCTTCTAGCCGTAAAACAAAATCCTGGTCTCTGGATGCTGTCATTCATTGAAATTCACCGAGCTTTGTCAAGAGAAGGTCTGAGCCTTGGGAGGGTTATTTCAGTGTGGAGTGCGACATGCCAGGCAATTAGAATACAATTTCAGACTTGCTCTCCTTCAGCTCCTGTTTGGAGCAGCAACAACTGGGAGGAAAACAGCTCAGAAGAGGGAGAGCAAATTTCTGATGCAGGAAGTTTGCCCTGGCAGGGAGCTCGGAAACCAGTGACCTCTCTCCAGATTCCTTCTCCCGCACAATGGGAACGAGGCTCAGAAGACTTGGTGCTGGAGCTTGCAGCAACGTCCAGCTGCAGCACAGAAAGTTCTTAGGAAACAGAAACCCTGCAGGATAGAGGCAGAAAGGATGTCGGGAGCATCGGAGCCACTTGCAGCACCAGCCTGAGGGAGGGGTCATAGTGTGGAAGGATTTGCCAGTTACTGGCCCATTCTGTAGCCTGTAAATGCTCATCTCTGTGGGGTCCAGCACTGGGCCAGATCAGAATTTGGGAACACTACTATCTCTAGTCTTTCCAGCAGACATGAATCTGGTCAAGCACATTTCCTATGTGTTAATTCAAGTGCAGACATTCAGGCAGTTCACAGGCAACATGTCCCCACGGATGCCTCCACTAATGAAGGCTGGAACTGGGCTGTGGGCAAGCATGAGACGCTTTCTTCCAGCTGTTGACTTGTTTTGGAATATAGACTCTGAAGCCTTTCCTGATTTGTTAGCTTGAGGCAATGGGGATGAATCCTGAGCTCTGGAAACTTGGTCTAGGATTCCTAGGAGACCAGGACTGATTAGGAAGGAATTAAAAGGAATAATTACTTAGGTAGGGCTCCTATAGGCCTTTGGTCAATGTTATCTCACTCAATTCTTAAAATAGTCTCATGAAGTCAGTATTATCTCCATTTTGCATAAAGAAAATAAAATCTCAGAGAAGTTAAGTAGATTGCACTGTTGCCTACAGCAGCACAAACAGGTTTGGAGATGGGGCAGCATACAACTGAGAAAATAGGAGACAGACACAAGATAAAGATCGCGAAAGCAGTAGCTAGAGGGAAGCGTCCTTCTCGGAGGAAGGCTTGCTGCCTCAATCGTTTATTGAACAGGTTGGGGAGTAAAATTAAGGGAATTGATGTGGCACGAACATTGATAGCTGCATCCCATATTGATGTTAACTAACCAAAGCCTTGATGATCAGGAAGCAATAACATGGCCCACGTACAGAAGTCAGTACATGACTGTCTTTAAGGATATCTTAAAACACAGTCCTGCAGCCTTGGACCATTACCCAACTGCAGACCCTATTCACAGGCCTTGACCTCGGTTTTGGACTTCTGCCCATTCACAAACCATTGCCTGCAGAGTTTGACCTCAGTCTCTGGCACCAGCAGTCTGTGAAGTTAAGATTCCAAACACAGTCTGTCCTGCTCTTCTTCACCAAGTCACAGTGTTAATTTTTACAAACTGCCTGTGGCATCTTGTCCAAGGCTGCAGCTAAATGAAGAAATGCTGTGAAAGGATTCTGACCAGGTAGTACAATTCTGGATCCTGAATCTTCTTCGCTCAATTAATGGCAAGTGTCCGAGCTGTGTTGTCCCTAGAAAACCAACCCCGAATAAGGATTGATTGCACCTGCTGTGTCTGGGCCACGCAGAAGGTATTTGACAGAGAAGGGGTGACACACGGAAGGGTTGCCCACCAATAAGGGGTCTGGCACTAAGCCAGAGATTATGGAGGGCCACTGAATCTTAGTCCTGTAGAAGATCAACATTGAACTCCTGCCTGAGAATCATCTCCCTGCGGGATGGAGGGGTGGGGCAAGAGCTGAGGCATTTATACTCCCACATCAATTAATCATCCTTTAAAGCCTATTCCAGGATGTGGGAGGGGATGGCAATTTCCAGGTACTTTCGGTCCACCATGCAAGGTGGCAATATGAAATCCGAAATACAGAGAGTTTCTCTTTGGTGGAGAAACAGGAGCCTGCCTGCCATGGGAAGTCAAGGTGACTGTGCTGAAATGGGTAGAGGAGCTGAGGGGATTCAGGCAGAGTACAGGTGCCTCATGTCTTAGATATGGGTCCCAAGGCTGTAACATCATGGAGCAAGGTGAAGAAGACTGATGGAGACTGAGGCTCTAATTCCTAAAAGCAGGCAACAAGCCTCGACACACAAGTAGCACTTACTAAGCACTGATCATATACCAGGTATCTTGTTAGGTGCTCTGCAATCGTCACCTCACTTAACTATGAAAGTCACCCAGCGAGATAGACTTGAGATTACATGATGGTCATGTGAGAAACTGAGTGTGGAGGTGCTTGATGAACTTAGAGGGGCTGTTTTCTGGATGAAGTAACTGAGGTTGCTCCAGGAGAGCCTGCAAGTGAATATAGAGTGGGCCAGCATTTGAATCCAGATCTATCTACTATCAAATAATGATTGTGGTAGTTTTTTGCTATAGCAACAAACGACTGTTTATGCAAGTAGTTAAGCTGCTTAAGATCATGGAGTGAATCTTTTAATCTAGGTAACCCTACCATTGACACCTATGGTTTGCAATGAGGAGCAACTTTGTCTTTCAAGGATAAGTGCCCCACCCCCACCCCACCACGCACATACACACCGTTTCACATTGCCCACAGACGTCTTTGGTTGGCATGTCTGGGGGTGAGTGCCATTTAGCATCTAGTGGGTAGAGGCCAGGTGTGTTGCTAAGCATCCTGTGGTATGAAGATCAGCTTCTCCCAGTGCAGGATTGTCTGGTCTCAGTGCCGATAGTGCCAAGCTTGAGGAGGTCTCCTCCACGGTACTTAACGCACCGTCTGGTTTAATACATATTATTAGAGTGTCTTTTGGGTGGTGAACATGTAGGCACACCTCCCTTCAAGAGGCACTAGGGATTGAATATAAAATCATGCTACAGATCCAGAGTTCATCCAGTGTTCATCTTCACATTCATTTGCTCATGTGACCATCATGCAGCTTCAAACAGGTGCGGCACCAATGGTGCCATCACCACTGCAACAATGAAGGAAGTGAAGTGACTGAGCGGTGTGTGTAGAGCTTAGACTTAGCTCTGTCTGACTTAGAATCCACAGCTCTGGAAATCATCCCCCACCACCTCTCTGCCATGACCTCTGAGCACGAATGCCAGTGATGGTTTTATCTGATCATGGGTAAGGGAGGCAAAGTGGGGTTGTTGTGGAGAAGGGAGGAGGGCCTGTGAAAGAGAATTCCAAATCAAGGAAGAAGATTAGTATCTCACATAGTAAAATATCTTGAGGTATAGTTGTGCTTAGGTTGGTTAAGTGAATTTGGGAGCCACGGCTCAACAACTTAAGGTGTGTGTGTGTGTGTGTGTGTGTGTGTGTGAGAGAGAGAGAGAGTTTTCTCCTCTCATCCTTTTCATTGGCTGCATCCCAGGGCTAACTGTGTGTGTTGTGCTGGGTGCTGCAGTTCTAGGTATGAGATCTGGGACTCTTGGCAAGCAGAGAAGAAGGATTCCCCCATTTCATATCTTGTTAAAATGAGAGCACCTTTTCCAGGAGCCCTCGAGATAACTTTCCTCATGTCTCATTTGTCGGAACTGGATCACACGTTGCTAAACCAATCACGGATGAAGGCAGGGGAACTACTATATGGGTTTCGAGCAGTAGTTCAGAACTAGGGGCAGTTTTGTCTCCCTTCCCTCCAAGGGCAATGTGTGAAAGCATTTTCAGTTGTCATAACTGGGCGTGTATGCGGGGGGATAGTGATGCACATTTAAGGTCCAGCGTGGATCATTCAGGGTTGCTGTGAAATATCCTGCAATGTGCAGGACAGTGAAAAAGAAGTGTATGATGTAAACTGTCATCAGTGCAGAGGTGAAGAACCCCTGGAATGGGGAACAGAATTTAACCCAGAGCCTCCTGGGGATGTAAGCACGGCTCTGCTGTCACATGAAAAAGGACCTGGAGGTTGGGTGAGACACCAAGATCATTTGCTGCAGACGGACTTGGCATGCTTTTGGTGACTGATGTCATAGGAGACACACAGCTCTTTTCTACAAAACGTCTCTAGATGCCTCTGTCAGACAGTGCTGTGGCCTGAACGGGCCATTGGTCTGAGCCAGTCTGGCATTTCTCATCTCCATCAGGCTCTCTGCCAACCACGAAGGATAGGACATCACCTCTGGCAGAAGATCAGTCAGGATTAATTGATGGTGAAGCTGTGTCCCACTTTGAACCTCTTTCTCTCCCGCAGCAGGAACTGTGCAGACCAGTTTGCAAGTGGCCTGTGGTATAGAAGGATGCATGCTAGCCAGAGACCCCAGACACATAAAGAGAAGAAAAAACCACTTTATTTTGTATCTTTATTATCTTGGGGAATAGGAAATAACAACGACTTTGTGTGGGAGGGCGTCTATATTCTCAACAATCCCATCTAGTGGTTTTGATCTCTTGGAATACCATCTTCTTGGGCTGCACTTTCTCAGAAATATTTTTTGGGTTGGATCTACAGCTGGCAATGACAGTCACTGAGGAAGGTTTTGGCTGAGTGACAAGGGACTGTCACCCACTCAAAGAAGTCTAATGTTCCTGCACCACCCCAGACAGTTTCAAAAGAAATACTTTGAACTGTTTTCAACCAGGTAATTGTGTACAATGAATGGCTATCTTAGGACCAATTTCTTTGCATTGTCCAATAATCCCCAGGTTTATTGATTGGAGAAAAAAGAACCCATTTAATACTTAACTACATTGATCACAACCATCGTACCATCTACTTCATCAATGTTTGTTGTGTTACTTACTACTTACCGGCCATTGGTGCTTAGGGAATTCCTCATAGGTGCTTTTGTTTCCAAAACATCTGATTCCCCAAAAGGGTTTCAAGAACAGAAAACTGGGAGGCTATTGAGTCCTGGTTCTTATTAAACGTGTATGCATCGCATGGTGATAATCCACCTGAAGTGTTGACTGATTTGGGCGGTTTTAGAGTGATTTCAGGGCAGATGTATAAGGATTGAGCAAAAGCAGGGAGAAAAGCACAAATGTAACAGAAGCCACGCAAACAGAACTCAGTGCAGCACCAAGCTGTGAAGACAGAATTTTAAAAACAACATTGCAGCCCCTTTCCATTCGTTAGGGGGTAGGCAAGTGTCTGTGAAGCACTCCATTATGCCCCACGCTGTGATTCCTAGACTTGGGCTGAGCCAGAGGAGCCTTCTGCCCAGGGATTTGACCTCAAGTCATGAGCAGCCTGGCTGATGGGGGCAGGTGAAGATACTTGAAACAATCTGAAAACCCTTCAGCATTAAACTGTGTGGTCCTGGTTACCATTACAGCAGGGTTTCAGAGCAATGAATCTTTGCCGGGGACTGGCGTGGTGGCAGACACTCTCCCAGCTGAGATAATTGAAGGTTGGTGGTGCCTTTGTGGGATATTGAGAAATAATACCTTATAGAGAAGTGGAGAATCACATCTAGACCTGTCCAGCTTTGGGAGGCCACAAGGCAGAGGGCAGTGCTCAGGTAGCACGATGATAAGGAGCTAGCACTGAAGGATTGGGCTCGCTGCCACTGTCGGCTTGGCTGCCTTTCTGAGCGAATCTTGGGGCACTGTTTGAGCCCTCAGCTTTGATCATCAGCATGGTGTGTGGGAGAGAATGCCAACTTCAAGTTCAAAGGCCTGTGCTGAATCCCAGCAGTGCCTCTCACTAACAGTGGGACCTGTGATAAGTTTTTGAACTAGTTTGAACCTCAACCTCCTCATCTGTAGATTGGGGATGACATTCCTTAAGTTGTAGGACTGTGGGAAGAGTAAAGACAATCCAAAGGACGTCCAGGCTAGTGCCTAATGATAAGTTCAGAGAGCAGATTCAATATAGCTCTTTGAATGAGCTTTGGAGAGAACCATGAATCAAAGAAGCTTCTAGATTATACAGATTTATTATCTCTGGACCAGAAACAATGAAGGAGATGGGGGTTTCTGGGTTGGTGGGTTTGGTGGTCCAGCAGCATCATCAGAAATCCAGCTGCTTTCATCGGCTATGCCCTTCTATCTTTGGTGCGGGCTCCATTCACAGGCTGAACCTGTGTCTGGAGCATCTTATCCAGAACCAACAATCCTGTGTAGCAGAAGAGAGACTCTCTATTGCTGCAACGAGGAAACCTTCCCTTCCCCAGGAGTTTCCTCTCAGTATATCATTGTCCAGTACAGAGTCAAAATCCTGTACCTGAATGCATGATGGAGTGTACTGATCAGCTATTGGTGCATAGCAAATGATCCTTATGCTTGGACGTTTGTAATAGCAAGCGTTGATGTTTTGTGAGGATTCTGTGGGTCAGGAATTCAGGAGCAAGCCAGCTGGTGTGGAGATTCTGGTCCAGAGTGTCTGGGAAGGCTGCAGTCAGAGCACTGGTTGCAGGTGCGGGCCTTTAGCTGCTGGACAGAGACAAGAGGACCTGCTGCCAGGGTGGCTCCCTCCCAGGACCGTTGGCAGGTGGCCTCATTGATTCACTTTGAGAGCCTCTCCACAGGGCTGCCTGAGTGTTCTCATGTCATGGCAGTTGGCTTCCTGGAGAGTGATCCAGTGGAGAGACGGAAGCCACTGCGCCCTTGCTGTGGATCCAGTATGCTATTTTTCATCTCACCCTGGAAATCAGAGACTGCAGGCTCTTCATGACAGGCAAGTCTCTAAGTGCACCGGAAAGATTACGCTCTACTTCTTGAAGGGGACAAGTATCCAAAAAAAATTGTGGATATATTTTAAAGCTTCATACAGATGGCACAGCAGAAAGTCCTTGACTGTCTTAGAACAGTCATGTGGTGATTGGGGGTGGAGTGCATGCTGGGGAGCCCAGCACAGGATCAGCAGCACTGGAGCCTTTCACAATGTAGAGAGCCTTCACATGAGCATCTCATGACTCAGGGAGAGAGTCAGGAGACACAGGCATGGAAAGAAGGGTGTGGGAACCAGGGCAGCGTAGGGGGTACTGGTCCGTGTTGTGACATGGGACGCTAATGGGGAGAGGGACAGAGAAAGTGCCCTGAAAGGCTGTTGATGGCCGAGGAAATGGTTGACTTCCACAGAGAGACTATGCTGAATGGTGGGATTTGCCCTGGGACCGTGGAATGGGTTGGATCCACGCATTCAGAAGTAGGAGTTGTAGTTGGTGTAGACCATCAGCATTATCAGCCAGCAAGGATCACCGTGCATGAGTGACTCAGCGTTTCTAGCATGGCTGGGAGATAGGTAACATCATTCCCATTTTACAGATGAAGAAATGAGACCACAGACCTTGGGTGACCTCTGCTTAGGAGAACAGAGCAAGGACAAGCTTTCAGAGCCCTTACCTGAGAGATACTCATGTTTCAAAGGTCGTAGAGAACAGCAGCTTGCCTTAAGAAGCCAGCGAAGATTGTTCACATTGGGGCTTTTATGTAATAGTTTAGCTTTAGGGAGCAGGCACAGCAGAGTGAGTAATTTTCTTGCAAAAGAGTTTGTCATTTTATTGAACCTTTACAGAGATCCTCCTTAATTATTAAACCACACCTGCACACCATGCATTGAAAACATGATTCAAAATTTATTAAGAGTTACTTGGCCACACCTTTCCCTCTGGAATTTGCACTTGCATTATAGCTTTTGTAGGTTGCATGGCTGAAACAATTTGCTGGTAAAAAATTAGCTTGCAAAACTTGGGAGATTTCCTGGAAAGTTGATTTTTTTTTAAAGATTCATTTTATTTTTATTGGAAAGTCAAATATACAGAGAGGAGGAGAGACAGAGAGGAAGATCTTGCGTCCGATGATTCACTCTCCAAGTGATCACAATGGCTGGAGCTGCACTGATCCAAAGCCAGGAGGAGCCTGGAGCCTCTTCTGGATCTCCCATGCAGGTTCAGGGTCCAAGGCTTTGAGCCATCTCGACTGCTTTCCAAGGTCACGAGCAGGGAGCTGGATGGAAAGCAGGGCTGCCAGGATTAGAACTGGCGCCCATATGGGATCCTGGTGTGTGCAAGGCAAGGACCTTAACTGCAAGGGTACCACACTGAGCCCAAAGTTGAGATTTTTAAACCCTGACTTCACTTTACTTATTTTTTTTTTCTTCTTTTTTTTTTATTTATTTATTTTTTATTTTTTTTAAATATTCATTTATTCATTAATTACATTGCATTACATGACACAATTTCATAGGTACTGGGATTCCCCCCCCTTCACCCCAAACCCTTCCCCCATCATGAATTCCTTCACCTTGATGCATAACCACAGCTCAAGTTCCGTTGAGATTCCCTAATTAAAAGTTTACACTATACAGAGTCCAGCATCCCACTTGTCCAGTTCAAGTTCAACCGCCTCTTAGGGCACTTTACTTATTTTTTAAAATTTATTTTTCTATGATACAGTTCTATAGGCTCTGAAATTTCCCTTCCTTCCTCCTCAAATCCCTGCCCCCCACTGATTTATCCCATATTATTACAATAGTATAGTCCTTCACAATCAATCGCAACTTCATCATTCTGTTATTTGAGTGTATCCTTACAATGTAGGCATGGACAGTGGCAGAGTCCAGCATACTATTGTCAAGACACATTCAACAGTTTCATTGGGAGTCCATCTTTGATTTGGAAGTAGAGATGCACACTGCATTGTATCTTCACATCTGTACATGATTGTCTGCACTACACACTTACTATGCATCCCTTTAATGAAAACCCGTAAAACAAAATCAACAAAACAGAAAAAAACAGAAAATTTACAACATGAAGTTAAATAACATGCTACAGAATGACCAGTGTGTCATTGAAGATATGAAAAAGAAAATCAAAAACCTTCCTGAAGCAAACGATGCTATTGTGTGACCTATGAGTTAGTGAAGAAATTAATAAGAAAAACAAAACCTTTTTTTAAATGAATGAAAATAAAAACAAAAATATTGAAACCCATGAGATGTAGAAAAACGATATAGAAAGGGCTATTGATCTTGTATTTTACATGAAAGTTGCCTTCTATCAGAGAGAACATATGATATTTGTTTCTTTGGGATTGACTTATTTTACTGAGCATAATGGTCTCTAGTTGGGATATTTGGTTGCAAATGGTGTGATTTTATTATTTTTAATGGCTGAGTAGCATTCTGTGCAGTAGATACACCACAGTTTCTTTATTCACTCCTCTTTGGATGGGCATCTGGGTTGTTTCCATATTTTTGCTATTGTAGATTGTGCTGCTGTAAATATAAGATTACAGATCCCTTTCTCACATGCAGATTTCATTTCTTTTGGATATATTCCCAGGAGTGGGATAGCTGGATCATACGGCAGGTCGATTTTCAGTTCTCTTAGCGTTCTCCATACTGACTTCCATAGTGGTTGTTCTAGCCTACTCTCCCATTCTATTGCTTGCTTCTTCACTTTGTTGATTGTTTCCTCTGCTGTACAGAAGCTTTTCAGTTTTGTGTAGTCCCATTTTTTTTTATGATTAAGGTGACTATAGAAACTCCACTAATTGTTGTTAATTGATACCTGGAACTAGATATTCAAGTGGGAGGGATGTGAATAATCGTAACTGCTGAACCAGGGGCCTCTGTAGGAACCCATGGCAGAGACTAGCCCAGCCTGTGGCTGCTCCTCACCAGGGGCAGGGTGGGATTTGCCAGTCTCCATCAATACTGACTCCCCACCTGATTTGCCTCACAACTGTGCTCTCCGAATACAGCTCTACTCCCCCATACCTGGACCTCTGACACCCGAACCTGTGCATTTTTTACAGCTGTACTGTCTCCCACACACCTACGTCTCCCATACCTGTACCTTTTCCAATACTTACATACCTCCTTTCACTTCTGCAACTCTCTCTAATCCTTTATCTCTCCACTTTGCACTCCTTCCACACGCCTGTATTCCCCCACCCAAATACTTGTAACTCCCTGTACACCTATTCACAACTGTACCTCCTTACTGTGGGTGTGTGTGTGTGGGGGGAGTGAGGTGTGCTGTGTTTGTGTCTGATGTGTGTGGGGTCCTGTGTTTGTTGAGGGTGTGGCCATGAGTGTATGTGTGTGTGTGTGTGTGTGTGTGTGAGAGAGAGAGAGAGAGAGAGAGGGAGAGACAGACAGAGTCAGAGACAGAGAGAGACAGAGAGAGAGACTAACCCCAGTCCTCTTTTGTGGGGTGAGGATAAAGGGCTCCCATCCCTCCCTCTGCTCCAGTCCAGCTTCTTCGTGGCAGAGAGAGGGGCCATTCTTCTGCTCTATGCCTGGTCCCTGCCCCGACTTGCCAGGAGCTGGCCCCTGCTGAAAGACACCCCTCGCAGTGCCCTCTGCCTGCACTTTGCACTGTCCCGGTGTTCTGCAGAAGGCAGCCTTACTCCCTGCCTCCTGGAGAGCAAAGTTTCAGCAAAGGCCTCTAAGTGCTGCTGCAGAGCAGCTGAGAGCAAACAAGACACACTCAGACCTTACCAAGTCTGCACAGTGTGGCAGGACCAGCCTCTCCCCCATTCCTTTTCGTCTCCACTCACACTCATCTTTGGGGAGCCTGCTCCCCAACCAGGCAGGCCCTGCACCAGCACCAGGGACACAACACTGAAGGAGATCCTGCTCCAGTTTGATCTGGAGGAGGGGGCACCCTGGGAGACTGCAGGCGATGTGCAGACCCTGGGAGGCAGCAGGTGGAGCCTGTAGTGATCAGATTCCTGCCACACTTGTCAGATCTGGATTGAATTCTTGGCTCCTGCTTTTAGTCACTAGCCAGGAGCTGCTCTAAGCCTCTGGGGACTGAACCAGTCGTTGGGAGCTCTGTTTTTCTTCTTATCTCTCTGCTTCTCAAATAAAGGAAAAAGTGTTCTGTCTGGAAGTGTCCGGTCCTTACACGGGGGCTTCCTGAGGGCAGGAGGAAGGGAAGGCAGGAACCCCGTGGGCCCTCCTCTCTCACCCATGGCCATGGTGAAGTCTGAGTTATGTGGCTGGAGAGGGCAGTGGCTGCGTCACACCTGCACTGTCCTAGGAGGGTCGTCCCAGCTGTAGGTACCTGCTAATGTGGTCACACCCCTCTTCAGAGCTGCGGAAGGAGCAGGGAGCCAAGCATGTGTCTGTTACATCTTCTGCCAGAGCTGGCAGTAATATTGAGACACAAGAGAAATGCCATCAAATAACATTTAATCATTTAAAAAAAATCCATCCAAGAACATGAAGATGATCTGAAAACTCTCTCAAAATGATTTTTCTCTGTTTGTGCGCAACACAGCCCACACCTTGTCGGCACTCCGTTTGCATCACCGATTGTGAAGGTCAGGGATGCTGTAGGCTGCACCGAGGCTCTACCTGGACAAAGCAAATTTTGTGGTGAACAAGGCGCTGCATTACCAAGGCAGGCAACGTTTTAGTCATGGATGAGTTGAGACATGTATCTCATGACCTCAAATCAGTGTTGAGGTATTCACTTTTTAAGTGCAGCATTTTTTGCTAATGTTTTGTGCAACTCGCTGTCTTCTTTGTTTTCATTTTTATTGTAAAGTCAGATATAAAGAGAGGAGGAGAGACAGAGAGGAAGATCTTCTGTGTGTTGATTTACTTCCCAAGCAGCCCCAATGGCCATAGCTGAGCTGAAGCCAGGAGCTTCTTCCGGGTCTCCCATGCAGGTGCAGGGTCCCAAGGCTTTGAGCCATCCTCAACTGCTTTCCCAGGCCACAAGCAGGGAGCTGGATGGGAAATAGGGCCACCGGGATTAGAACCGGCACCCGAACCGGCACCCAAATGGGATCCTGGTGTGTGCAAGGTGGGGACTTTAGCCTTGAGGCTACTGCTCTGGGCCCCCTCTATCTCTTGTAAAACCACTGCTTCTGCTATGAATACACAGGGCTGCATCTTGAGAGAATGTACAATTGGGTTGGGTTACACGTTTTCACAGGTAATGCAGTTACAAAGTGCCCATCTTCACTGTTTTGGGCATGTCTCCCTCGTGTGTAAAATGGCACCCATGCCGACTTCCCTGAACCACTGAGGGATTGGTGTAGGCCTGTAGGACAAAGTGTCAGGGGTGGACTTGTGGCCATGCTGTGATTTCTATCTGCAGACCTGACCAGAAAGCATGCAATGCCCATTTATGGTTCCATACACTGAAAACTGTCGTTTCATAAGAGTCTGTTGAACTAGGGCAAGAAGGAGGCTCTTCCTGGTGCTTTAATTCTTTCCTCCTTATCTCTTTTATTTCTCTTGACTCACTGTAGCAGTAATACCCCAGCTTCATCTCTGGTTGGTACCCACATCCACTGTGCTCTCTCCTGGCTAGAAGATTTGTTGCAGGTTAGTAATCAGAACAACTTTTAGTCTTAGCTTCCTTACCCACAGCACTTCCTCTGACAGGCCACTGTGAAAACCACACTTGGGTGCACTTAAGCAGAAATACTCTAGGGAATAGAAAATAGACTAGATAATAGTTGCCATATATATATATTATACACACACACACATATATTTGACTTACGGGGTTATCTGTAGAACCCCTAAGTTGTTTGAATGATTCTGGATAAGAGAATACCTCCTTTAATGAGTTTGAGTGCACCTGGAATCCTGCAACAGCCTATGGTCATTGTTTTGTTTGGGGGTGTGATCTAAGATCAGCCTGGGAGAGCTGAGCTGGAACCCTGGCTCTAAGGGTCAGGTGGTTGCCGGTGTCTTGTTGGCAGAGTCCCAGCTTTCCAGACTCAGGTAAATCAGTTGACAGTATCATTCTGTTTAGTAGAAGTTTCATTCAGATTCCCATATTAGCTTCTAAAACTGAGTATTTTACTCCTGGTAGCCTGTGAAATACCAAAGTCGGGGCTGAACGAAGCAGAATCCAGGACCAGGAACTTCATCTAGATCACCCATGGGAGTGACAGGGGCCCAAGTACTGGGATCATCTGCTGCTACTTTCCCAGGTGAACCGGCAGAGAGCTGGATTGGAAGGAGAGTAGCCAAGACTTCACCACTCAGCTGCAGGATGGCAGCATTGCAAACTGAACCTTAGCCCGCTGCACCACATTACCAGCCCCAGATCATGTGTTATTATGCAGGATTTTTCTAGTGGTGCCTCTTTGAGGCCACATTTTAACTTCTGGAGAA
Organism: Ochotona princeps; assembly: GCF_030435755.1. Classification (NCBI taxonomy): domain Eukaryota; kingdom Metazoa; phylum Chordata; class Mammalia; order Lagomorpha; family Ochotonidae; genus Ochotona; species Ochotona princeps. The sequence goes on along the minus strand of NC_080855.1, from coordinate 13,772,226 downwards.
CAATGTAATTATTACAATTTTTCTTTCAGATATCAGGTGTACTAGTAAAAAATAGATATTTTATTAAATACCTGTTCATTGATAGAGCATGGTAGGAATGGAGCTATGGGAGTTTATATTTATGGAAAATTTGGCTCCAAGGTATGTACTCGCTCATGCAGTCAGTCACCAAGCATTTATTTATCATCCTCAAAATGTCAGCCGCCTTGTTGAGTTCAGAGCAGACAGAAGAATGAAACGTGTTGTGTGGAAGCACTCAGCCTGGGGTTGGGGGTGAGAGTCAGGGAGATAGATCGTGTGTACCCTGGTTTGGGTTTATGAAATATTGTGGAGATGGAGAAGAAAATGAAAATAACATTCATCTTCAACTTTAAAAACAGGTGGGAGAGCATGGTAGGAATGGCCAGGGAAGACTTTCTGGAAGGAAGGAAGGGGGAGCCTTCAGGCTGGGCATGGAGCAGCAGGAAGGTGTTGGGTGTAGTGGGAGCATGTAACAGGGCCCAAGCACCATGCTCAGCACTTTATACGTACTCGATGTGATCTCGTCCTTATAACCCAGGTGACGTCACCAGTGTTTACCCTCGTTTTGTAGCTGAGGATTAAACGTTAAATAGTCCTCTTTGTACCCTTTAGCGAGCAGGCAGCCAAGTGCATAGTCAGTCTCTTGACTTCAGGGTTCATGTTCTCATTGATTAACCAGACTCAATATGATAGTTCCACCCTTATTCAGCGATTTTCAGTTACCTGCAGTCAACCATACTCTGAAAACAGGGATATTCATGTTGAGTGTTTGTATGAAGTGAAAGTGATTTTCATTAAAGTGTATTGCAGCCACTGTTGTGTTTTATTATTAATTATTGTCTCTATCATCTTAGTCCACCAGCACTTTATTGTAGGTATGAATATGGAAAAACACATAATGTGCATAGGGTTTGGAGCTACCTTGAGTTTTAGGCTTGTCTGGATCCCAGCAGAGCACTCCAGGCTTCTGTTATTGATCACCTGTGCCACCAAAGGTATTTCTTACCTTTAGCATTGCCATTAGCAGGGAGCTGGATTGGGAGTGGAGCACTCCTGTGAGATGCCATCAGGCTGGCCTTTTGAGTGGCATTCTAGTCACAGATTACTCCGCCTCTTTCACTTTGCACTTGCTTGGTGACTTCCAATCCCATGTATGTGTTAGCACCACCAGAGAGCTTTCTGGCTTCACAGTCCCTGAGTCGGGTACAGGCATGTGTCCCATGCGGTGGTCGAATTCAGCTGGGTTGTGGTGGGCACTGAGCCTTGCAGCTAGTATGCTTTCATCCCACACTGGAGTACCTGGGCCCAATTCTTGGCTCTGGCTGTGGATTCTGACTTTCTGCTAACACAAACTGGGGGAGGCGGCGGCAGTGGCTCAAGTAGTCAAGTTGCTGCAGCCCCTCTGGTAAACCTGGACTGAGTTCTGGGTTCCTGGTTTCAGCCGAAGCCAGTCTTGGCTGTTGTGAACAGTTGAGAAGATGAATGGAAGATCTCTTCTTCTCTCTCTGGATGTGTCTCTTGAACAAACAAAGATTGTGTGCTTATGTTGATGATTCGTCTTGAAATAGCCCTTTGAAGGAGACAGTAGGGTTACTCCAGAGTCTTCCATTTCTTCCCACCTGAGCCTGTTCTTTTCCTGTCCATCAACAAGGTCCCTTCCTTCCTCAAGGACCCAGAGAAGCCCCTTGACTGATGAGAGGCTGATCCACTGGGATTTCACACCCCTGCTCTGGGCCCCTGATGGGTGCTGGATGGGAAAGAGGACCAAGAAGCTGCTCCTTGGGGCAAGAAGGAAACATGGGCAGCCCTGGAGGCCAGAGCCATGGCGATGACCCCAAAGGGAGTTTACAGGCCTTTTCAGTGAAGCCAGGTGTGGACCTTCCCACTGTGGGGTATTGCTTACGTAGCTCAGCCACCTGTGATCTCTGCTCTTTCCTCTTTATTTGTGATCTTTCTCAAATATGCAGTGAAAAAAACGCGTGGAGCTATTTTATACCACACAATGGCCTCTCTCTAGAAGCAACTGCATTTGCCCAACTTTCTGATAAGAAGTAGAGGCCATTAAAGAGTTTCTTTTAGCACCTGGGGTTAACTGTTGTGAGCCCACGACCCATGAACTGTGATTTCAGTTCGTGAGCACAGAGCTGCAGTCCTTTGATTTCTTCAGGGGAGTTTCTCTTCTCATCACATGCTGCTGACAAGTGAGCGCTGTGTGCACCCAGTGTGGTCCTGTAATGTATATAGCGACTGGGACATTAGTGCACAGTCAGGTTAGTTAACACGCTCACCAACCTGATGAGTTGCTATTATGTGTTTGGGGGAGGGGGACCAACGACGCTTAAAATCTACTCTCCTTGCAGATTTCAAGTGGACAAGAGAGTGTCTGAAGTTGCAACCACAATGCTGTGTATTACTCATTATTTAAAACATGCCAGTTGGTGGGATGGCAGAGCAAGTCAAGTCCCTGCCTGTGACACCAGCATCCCATATGGCCTCTCGCTCGTGTCCCGGATGCTTGACTTGCAACCCAGATCCCAGCTAATGGCTTGAGAAAAGCAGTAGAGGATGGTCTTCCACTTGGGTGGCAGGGGGCCCAAGCCTGAGGGCCAGGAGCTCTCCCAGACCGTTTTAATAGGGAGCTGGGTCGGAAGCAGATTAGCTGGAATACCAACCAGCACCTTACGGAATGCCAGTGTCACACAGGCAGCTCTGCCATCTGCACCACAATGCCAGCCTCAATAAAAACATCCTTTTAATAAAAAAATTTGTTTGTTTTATTTTAAAATGTAACCTGCTGGGGCATGACACTGGCCCAATAGAATTTATTGATCTTATAACTGAAGGTTTCCATCCATAGTCAACATCTCTCTGGACTACTCCTGAGCTAACCTGGAGGTTGGGAGAGGCAGATCCAGGAACCAATGCTCCTGAGTCTGCAAGTTCTGGGTTGAGCCCTGGCTTGGCCAAGACAGACATGGCAACAATTTCAGAAGAAAATGTTTGCTAAGAAAATGAACAACAACAACAAAAAATTATGGCTTGGATTGGGAACGGTTTAATTCACTTGAAGGCCAATCATTTTCTTAGAAAGGGTAGATAAATTGTGTATGGGCAAATATTGCTTCTAACTAAAAATGTGCCTTATCTTTGCATGAAAGCAGGCCCACAGATTTCTGCTAAGAAAGACTGTTTTAGCGTTCCTGTTTGAAATGTCTTGCAGATTTAACATTTCCTCACCGCCAGCCTTATGCAAATGCCTACCATTTATTGTGCCTCTGCTGTGTGCTAGACGGTGATGGATGCTTTGCATGCATGATCTAATTCTAGTCCTTACAACCCAGTAATAATCATGATAGCAGTAATCACGAAGCAATTATAAACAAGAGCTCTCATATCTCGAATGCTTGTCATATGCCGTGCACTTGTGCCTATCGCTTGCCAGACCCACTCTCTTTTTATTTTCATACCTGCCACACAGAAAAAAGTTGTTGTCCCCAGTAAGGTGTCAGCAGGGAGGTGATTTTCCCGTTTTTACTTATAGAGAAGCTAAGGCACATGAAGACCTGCTCAGAGATCGCATGCCTGAATTGGGATCCAGCTTTCAGCATCTTGGACTTATTAGGGAGCTGGTGGTCGTAAACTCATAGAAGTCCTTAATAACAGGAGTTTTTGTTTGTTTTTAAAGTTCATTTTTCTTGGCGCTTTGGGAATTTGGGAGAAGAAGTGGGGTTGGAGCTGCTGGTGTAGTCTACAATCACCAAATATGAGGACCTGGAGCTGCAACCCTGGCAGGGTTTTATTTACGACCATTGTAATTTCTAGGTGTCTGTGACTCGAAGAGTCTGGAACCTGGAGAATCCAAGTGTCCATGAGCTAGGGTATTGGAGGGAGTTTCTTTCCCTCTCCTCCTCAGGTACAAGCAGAGGTGAGATCCACAGTGTAAGAGGGGTGACGGCACACCCAGCTGAATGCTAGGGCAGTAGGTGTTTTTTAAGTACAGAGAATCCAAAAGGTATGGGGTTAGGAACAGACAGCTATAGGGTTTCCGTATTTATTTTAAATTTTGATGTTTCTTTCATTATAGTTTTTTGCATTGATTTTGACTTGTGAAATTATCACATTAAACTGTTAACTATCTTTATTGCTGAGTCAACAACTCCCGATATTTTGCACCCCAAGCAAGTGTTGCCTCGATCTTCCTAAGTCAGGCCCTGGCAATGACGGCCACATTTGCCAAGCATGCTCCGTGGCCCTGGCATGTTCTCTGGCTTTTTAATGTGTGTAATGCTTGTGACAGCCACCTGCACTCAGAATTGCCATTGTTCACCTTCTCAGAGCAGTGGAGACCCTCAGACGGGAACTCACTGCTAACACGGCTAGAAAGTGGCAGAGCCACGATGAGCCGACAAAGGCTGGACTGGAAAATTATGCTGCAGCTAGTACACCCTGTAAAGATATAGTTCCAATCTTCCCTTCTTTCATGACCTCCTATAAGTAATCCCCTCTGATGCTCCAGCCCCAGCAGGTGCCACGAATGCTGTCTTCGTGGCACCAAACATTGATACGTAACTACTACCTCATGAGACCTCTTAAAGCAAGTTTCTACAGCAGGAATTTGCTCCCGTTCTACATCTGAGTGCTTGACTTCATGACTCAGCTCCTTCTCCTGACTCCAGCTTCCTGCCAGTGTAGACTGTGTGGGGCAGCAAGGGATGGCTCAAGTAGTTGCGTCCCTGTCATCCCCATGGGAGACCTGTATAGAGTTGCCAGCTCCTGTCTTTGGCCCCCTGGCTGTTGTGAACATCTAGAGTGAATTGTTTGTTTGGAGCTCTTTCTGTCTCTCAGAAGAAGTAAAGGAAACTTTTGACATGACGGTTCTTTCGTCTTCCTATGGTTGTTTGTGGCAGGAAGATGAGCTGCTGTCTGACCACTCCCCTTGGGCGTGCTTCACCTGCTCATCTTTGGCTCTGGACCCTACCTCATTTTCTCCAAAGGAAACACCGTGCTTTTTTGGAGAAGAGCAAGAAACCCATGCATCTTAACTTGCAGCTGCCAAACACAGCCTTTCTCTGGATTTGCACTCATCCATCACCGTCCATTAGGCAGTAGTGGCCTAAGGCCATTTTCCAGCGTGACTGATCCTATTTGAAGATTCTGCAGAGGAGGTGTGGGAGGCTGGCATTCCTGTGGGCTCTGTCCTGTTGCTACCCCATGTGGGTAACAGCAGTGGGATCAGGGGCAGCTCAGATCTGCACTGATCAGGGGCATAAAGGGCTGGGAACCACAGCTGGGAACCTCAGAGTATCCAGAAAGATGCATAACACGTTTTTACTGTAAGACCAAGGAGCAGTGTATTCACACAAAGGAGAAGAGAAACTATCATAAAAATCCCAGCTCAACCAAACAAACTCATGATCACTTTGGGTCTTCATGGGGGGGGGGGTCTGCCAGGTTATCGATGCTTTGCCAGCCGCAGACATTTCAGCGATGATCAAGGGACAGAGCTCCTTGCCCCTGTAAAGCACACGCTGTACTGTGTGTCATCTGCATTCTCCACTAACATGGGTTTGTGATTGGCAAGCAGTGGCAGCCCCTTAGAAATGCCCAGTGCAGAGGTTCTGCTCCTGGGGCAGAGACCTTCTTCCCTTTCCCATATGTGTGTAGAAATGTGCTGTGCACACTCAGGGCATGCCCACCACGTTGTCCGGCAGGGACCTGCCTGGATATCCATTTTCCGTGGCCACTTCCAACTCCCTCATTGGAGAGGTTGAGCTGTTTCACCTTCCTGGCCCCTGCAGTTGCCAGTGTCTGGCAGATAGTACATGCTCAGTAAATGTTTGCTGAAGGAGTGCAGACGGTCAGTGATTAAGCAGGTGACAACGCTCAGGAGCATGCTTACGCTGCAGTATTAAACACATGCAAATGAACCTAGTGCAAACTGCATATGTAAAGCAGAAATCATTTTCCAAATATAAGCACGCTTAGAAATTTGAAGTGCTTTCAGAATGAGCAGGAAGTGATTTCTCCCCCGTTGAGTGAAGTAGTCCTTGTGTCACTGAATTGAAATAAGTCACCCAGAGGCAGGTCTCTTGTGCTTTGTTCCACTTTATGAACACTGTGATCATTCAAGTCCTTTTCCTTCTCTCAATCTGACCTCCCACCCTTGGCAAAACCCTGTTAATCTCTCACTTAGATTTTTACAGTAGTCCTTTAAATGCCCTCTGGCTTTTCCTTTCCATCCGTTCTCCTACAGACACTAGGTTTTTCCCTCCTTGAAATACAAATACACTCTTGTTAATAATCTATGACTTGTTGATAAAGTTAATAATCCATCACTGGTTGTGTGGCCCCTCTGTTCACAGGTGCTTTCCAATCTCGTCTCTCTTCACTTTCCTCTATTTCATTTGAAACACTTGCCACTTTCTGAGACACCTCTGCGGTTTAATCATGATTTCCCTTCTGTCTAGGGCTCCTCTCCACCCTGCAGAACCCAACTTTCCCTGGAAATGATAATGAACTCCTTAGCTCCTGAGTGATGTATTTATATAGCCACCTCACCTGCTAGTTCAGGTGTTCCAAGGGCAGGGAGCCGTATTTTCTTCACCTCTGTCATCAGCCTCCATACAGGCCTGGCTCGTAAGAAGCACACTGGACATATTTGTTGAGTGAATGAAGACCTAGAACTGTCTCTTAAGTTTGTAAATTTATTAAACCAGGATTGTCACTGTGGACAATTTTCTATTTATCAAAGAAAAATCTCTTTTGCTGGAAAAAGATGCAGTAGCTCCAAGTGGAGTCCACAGGGTTTGAAATGATAGAGGACATAGTCAGGTGTGGTTTTCACTGTCCATGGTCCTGACACAGGGGTTGCTAACTGGTACCAGTCACCCACATTGTACTTTTAAGAAAAATTTATTGGGACTGGCATTGTAGTGTAATGGGCTGGGTCTCTGCTTGTGGTGCTGACATCTCATATGAATGCCAGCCCAGGTATTGGCTATTCCACTTCTGATCCTGCTTCCTGCTAAATGCACTTGGGGGAGCAGCAGGAAATTGCCCAAGTGCTTGGGTCCCTTAAACCACATGGCCGACCCAGATGAAACTTCTGGCGTCCGGATTCATCCTGACTTGAACCTAGAAGCCGTTTGGGTAGTGTACCAGTGGATGGAAGATTCTCTCTCTCTCTCTCTCTCTCTCTCCCTCTCTTGCTCTTGCTCTTACTCTTACTCTTTCTCTCTCCTCCCTGTAGCTCTACCTTTCAATTACATTTTAAAAATATTTTTGGAATAAAAATTTACTAGAGAGAGAATCAACCCCATCTGTTGGTTCAGTGCATTTTATGAGGACCAGAGAGAAAAGGGAACTGAACTAAGGGAAGGATGCTGATTTCAAGAAGGGTCTCAAGAAGGAGGGCAGAGGGTGTAGGTGTGCAAGCACAGTCTTCAGACCTCCTGTCCAGGAGAGGGAAGAGCCCTTTCCTGCTGTCCCAGAGGAAAGAGCCCAGGTTCGTGGGCCAAGAGTGTGAGGCTGGGAGAGAGATGTTAGCCCTGCCCCAGAGCAGACCTTTTCAAACATCAGAGCCCTTGATCATTGTGATGATGCTTATGAAAGCAGTCAGCTGCCAGCACATGGCATGTTCAGGCAGGAGCTGGGTGGCCATTTTCCAGGACAGTGCAAGGTTCATGGGATTGTGGAACGCAAGTTGAAGGGCAGCCTGTGGGTTGAATCCAGTCCGCAGATATGCTCTGGGCCTTGGAATGTTAACACAAATCAAATTAGTTTTCACTGAAATATCTGGATTTGGGATTCTTTTAAACATTCAGAACAACTGACAAATTGGGCTCACATTCCAGAACTGTGACAATTGTTTGCAGCTGACACATGTTGTGCTCGGCCCCCCTGACGGCAATAAATTGCCACAAGTTTGTTGGCTTAAAACACTGGTTTCATTATCTTGCAGCTGTGCAGGTCAGAAGTCTGAAATGAGACTCGTGCTAAAATTCAGGCTAGTGGAGAGGCCCAAGTTCCTCTGGAGAGATTCTGTGTTCTTGCCTTTCCCAGGTTCTAGGTGTAACCTAAATTGCCTTGCTCATGGGCCCGTGATCCCATGTTCAAATTCAGCATTGTCATGTCTTTGACACCTCTACTGTTATCCCCGCTCCTTCTCTCTTTTTAAGTTACTTGTGATTACTTAACCAGAGACTCCAAGATAATCTCTCTCAAGATACTTCCTTTCATAACGTTTGTAAAGTCTCCTTTGGCATGGAAGGTGGCACAAGCCATGGTTTTAGGGGTGAGGTTCATTCTTGTACTTGTACCATGTGACCACCATGTTAGACTCCACAAGATGGGGTCTGTGTGCTTCCTTCTGCTTTTCCGCTGCACTCTGTGCATTTGTTCTTCCCGAGTCAAAGGGCTTGACTGGATTACCACTCTTACTGTGATGATGTTACAACTAGAAATGAGGTGTAGCATGTGAGGGTTAAAAGACATTAATCAAACCTTTCTTGGGAGGTTAGAGGCCAGGAATAAAGGGCGATGGAGAGGGATTTAAAAAAATGTCTAGGAGCGATCATCCTATTGTTTGCAAGATGTCATCTAATCAATTCAATTCAAGTTATTACTGAGCATGTGTTTTGTTCTGTACGGGGCTTAAAAATATGTAAGACAAAGTACATGGGAATGAAAACCCCTTCCATCTCTTTCCCACTCAGAAAATAGATTTCAGAATGCAAGTGAGCAAGAACGACATGACCATAGCAATGACCTTGAATGTGTTGTAACTTACAACGAAGTCTATGTGACTTTCAAATGCCATTGCTTGATCCAGGATTGCAGCATATCCTCTGTGTCATAACTCATAACTGTGCACGATCATTTGGGATTGAGGCCTCTTGTCTAGGATGTGGTGGTCTCTGGACTGCTGTGAGGTTCGTGTATCTGTAAGCCTAAGTGTTGCAGGGCAAAGCCAACAGCAGTGTGACAGGTGTATGATGAAGCACTTAGGTGTGCGGCACATTCTGTAGGTATTTTGCAAGGCTGTGAGCCAGCCCTGGACAGGTGCTCAGGGGAGATCACTCCACCACAAAGCAGAGACCCTCACAGTGGTGCTGCTATGGGAAAGATTTGGAAAGAAGCCAATTCTGTGCAACTTTGCTCAGCCATTCACTGGTGGGCAACAGGGATGCTTTGAAAGAACACGTCTCTCTGCCAAGGACAGGAAGAACCACCTCTCTGGGGACCTCGGAGGCAAGACCTTGTGGACAGTTGTTTGATCACACAGCGGTCAAGGTGAATCATCTCTGGCCTCGTCTCTTTTCTCCCTCTGAGAGATGAATTCTTGCAGAATGAGCCTGATTGGTTGGTGTGGATCTGACCTCCACCCACGGAGTACCGGAGTCTTTGTTGATGGCACCGCAGAGACTAAAGGAAGTAGGTTGAAGGCGGGTTGGATGCTGACATCAGCTGTAACTTTTTTGTTTGACACAATTCCCAGGCTTGAGTAATGCAGCAGGCCAATTAGCATCTATCTGAGGATGTAAGGACGAACTGTGAAGAAAGCTACATAGGAGCTGATGAGGTTGCCTGAGTCCACTTTCCTTTGTGGTAAACAGGGCAGCCTAGAGGGTCTCTAACTTCCCTGTTGATCCAACGTTGACATTCATTCTAGCAGAAACACCTGGAAAAATGTTAGTGCCAAATAAAGTTAATTCAGTGTGTACTTACAATTGGTGATGAGAGCTGGCTTTGGAGCACAGGTACTAACATTTTCCTGTGATTTCATATTGATTTGTAAATCCCCCCATAGAGGAGAGGTGGGCTGGTGTCTTCCCAGTCATTCATAGGGTGGCAGATGCCAGGAAAGAACGTGACATTGGCGGGTGGGGAGCATTACAAAAGACCTTGAAGAGTTAGGGTGACCCATCATGGAATCAGATGCTGAAGGATAGCTTAACAGCCCTGCAAGCACGGCAGCTGGGGCTCCCATGTCCCACAACTCCGGTTGCCTGATAGGAGTGTGTTGCTTTACCCATGGAGTATGATGTGAATGCTGCCCACCCCACTCCCTCCCTAGATGTGCAGGATCATGTCTGTGTCCTCAAGACTAGTGTGGTGCAAATGCATTGCTTCATCAGAGAGATGGAGCACACGCCCTGGAAAGGTCAGGGAAGACACTGCTGTGTGGGCGCGCGCCTGGGACTGGAGGTGTCAGTCTTTCGTTGATCCGTCCCTTGCTTCTTTCTGAGTCCTAACCGTGCCTTGTTAACATCCATAATAGTTAAGGAGTAGCAGTAATGGTGGGGATCACGCTTGGAGAAGCCTGTGAGTGCTGGGCGCTGGATGAACACCCTCCTTTACTTGGACTCATCTCGTTTTATTTGACAGTCATTGCTAGAGATTGTCACTGTTGTTAATTCTCTCATGACTCCGGAGTCTCTCTTGTCTCTGGAAAAAAATAAGAATGCAGGAATTCACCTAGGAGGAGGAATCGTTGCATAAGCATGCAGAGAAAAATTAAAAAGGTGGACAGTCATGATGAAATGCACGCAAGCTAGACACATAGTAATCCAACGGAGGGCCTCACCAGGTTGGCCTCAGCAGACCAGAAGATGGAGACTGAAATGTTCATCTGTTTGCCTGAGGGCACAGTGCCAGCATGGGGAGAGTAGAAGTTCCAATTCTCTTCAAAGCTGTGCTTGTTTTTTTGGACAGAGCGGGCTGTGCTTGGTTCTGGAGATCAGTAACTACTCACTGACTGCCATCTGCAGGAGTCTCAAGTCTGAACTCTGGCCATGTCTGGTGGTCACCCTACCTGTTTCTGGCTCCTGACAGTCTCTGTTGTCCCATGAGACATTCCCCTGCTGGGCCTGCCTCTGACCACATGCCCTTGCTTCCTGGATCTCCCCTGTGTTGTGCTGGAATGACTCTTTGTTTTTAATTTGCTGCAAGAAGGACCAGGATGGTAGGCTTTGCTTATTTGAGTGAAGCACTGAGAACAGTGAAGGAAAAGATAAGTTAAGTCTCACAGTGCTTGCTTGTGTCAGTGAAGCAAGTGTGGGCAAGGACCATCCCAAGGATTGTGTGAGGCAGGTGCCTGGTGATTAGAGGTGGGCTCAGGCACAGATCCCACTGCAAGCCTCACCCTGTGCACACCTCCGCCTGGCAGCCCGGCCCAGGCTGATCTGGGGTAAGTGGTTGGGCTCTCCTTGAGGACTGAGCTGAATACAATTGAAACGCCTCTTGTGGCTTGGAGCTGTCACCTGCCTACTTTTGCGTTTTAAAAAAGTCCACCTCCTCTTAGCTCTTAAATCCTCACTCCATCCTTATCTGCCTTCTGCCTCTCTCTGTGTGCCAACTCTATTATGTGCCTATGATTGTATATTTTAACATATTTATTTGTTTTGAATGGGTAACACAAGCATGCAAAAATGAATCACCGTATGTACAGCAAGCACTTCCCCTTCTAATCTCCCTTTCTGGAGGAACCACTGATTCTTGCACAATGTTTTGTTCATGTGTGCCTTAGGTATCAGCTTACAAAATAGCTTTGTTTATAAGTCAAAGTGGAACATCCTTGGCCATTTCATCACACTCTCAAAGCTCAGCCTAATTCAGGTGTAAACTTGAGACCTACATCTTGTCCCCCTCTGATCTGTTGTAACATGCTTTCATGTGTACTGGCTGTCGCCTTGTATCAGATTGCAAACCCAGTGAACTAAGAGCTTTTTTTGTTTACTTCTGCATGTCAGGCCTGGCACACACACACACACACACACACACAAAAGCTCATAATAAACAAAGGTACCACAAAGGATAACCAACTCCAAACTTGTGCACCTTGCCTGCCTTAGTTAATGCTATGCTTTTTAGGTTGTTGTGTTTGCAAACCAGCTTTGTTTTCCAACTGCCGAATGGAGTGTGTGTGATCAGTCCCTTTCAGATAGCCATCCAGGTTGTTGCTGTGGCAAACACATGTCCTGCACGTTCTGGGTCTTTTGCCACCAGTAATGAGCACCTACAGGAAGTTTCCTCCGCATGAAAATGCTGGTTCCAAAGTTGTGCTACTACGTCAGGAAGACATTGCCTGAATTTGCCCATGGGATGGATGTATGATCTTAGGGTCGTTCCTGTTTGGAATAGCCAACCCACTTTCATGTCTCTGTAGAACTGAGGCAGTGGGGATTGACCCCACACTGTCTGGGCTTCTTGAAGCTTGTCTTGCTACTCTCTGAGGCCCCCAACACTCCATTCTTTGTGAGCTGACCTGTTACATTTGTACCGTAAGATGAATTTCTCAGCATGACACAACCAAATTAGTTTTGCTATTGGAAGTCATTTGAAGATGCTAGTTTGGGCTCAGCTACCACATAGGTATGAGACATCAAGAGAAGGGGGTGAGGGAGTCAGTGGTGTAAGAAGCATCTCCCTGGCTCTCTCTCAGGAGTGGGAGCTGTTAGTTTTCACGAGAGCAGTTTTTTTCCTCTGACTTCAGCTCCCACCTCTTCTCCAGAGTTATCCACCTCCTGTTAGTGTATACAGGTTCAGCTGACGTCTATAGGGTGCCTACTGTAAGACAGGTGGTTTCTAAGATGTAATGTAATTTTCTGAAGAGAGTGCAAAAGATATACCAGTCACATCTGATAGAGGATATTGCAGAGCCTGAAAGAGGTAGGAAGACTTGCCAGAGCAGGCTTTTAAAAGACACAGCAAGAACAACTCACTTCCTGTTGAAGACTGAAGTCAGGCCCTCCTGTGTTTCTCATGTGTCCCCCTGACACACTTCCAACAATGTCCTAAACCCCACTTTCTTCCTTTTGCATCTTGCACAGGTTAAATGAGGTTCTTAATTTTTCTTTAGAGGGAGGGTGGATTGAAGGAAGCAGGAAGGGGAAAGGAGAATGGGAGAAAAAGGAAGAGCTCTCTCGCCTGGTGGTTCACTTTTCAGATACCCACAACAACTAGAACTGAATCAGGCCCCGTGTCCCAGCTGGAGACTGGGAGCTCAACCCGAGTGTCCCGCATGGGTTAATCGATTTGGGCCGCTTCTGGCTTCACTGCTCCTCTGAGGGCACGTGTCGGTAGCAGAGTCAGGAGCTGGAGCTGAGTATCCAACACGGGCATTCTAGCATGTCTCTCAGGCATCTTAGCCGGCATCTTAACTACTAGGGCTAGCAGACGCCCAGGTTAGATAAATCTTATTTGGCGTGCAAGGTGTTTTAAGTTAGTTTCCAACATTTAAAAGTCATGAGATACTACATGAGGTTCTGGAATTTTAAAAAAATCTTTGAAAAAGGCATTGGTGGTACTGCCCCTGCTTCAACGTCAAGAACACAGGCAGAGGTGAGCAGTGGACAGGCAGGTGCCTCTGGCTTTCTCCTCAGCCTGCGCAGAGCAATTCACTCACTCATGTGACAGGCATGGCTTCCATCCCAGTCAGCTTTATGAGATAACTTCTGATATTCTTCATGCATTCTCTTATGGAATGGGCGAGGGGAGCAGTAGGTAATCAGAGTCATGAAAAATGAGACACCCAAATGTTTATTAATCTGTGTCACTGCCCATGTGTATGCTTATGGATAGCAGGTGTCTGAAGGAGAGCAGTTGAGGAGCTCAGTTAGGATTCCAGACTCAGAATTTCAGTGGTTTGAAAAGCTGCATCTTCCATGTCACTTTACATTCTAGACCTTATTAACACTAAGTGCTGGCCCAGAAGGAATTCCTTTAAGTGATATATGATGCTGGATGTCATGTCTCCCCAATAATTATTCTAATTGACTACATATATGCCATATTTGGTTAGTTGTAAGGCAGCACTGATGGAGAACTCGGAGAACCAGGGTAGTAAACCATGTTCTTTGTGTATTCATCATTCTTTCCCCCAGGGAGACACAAAAACAGAGCAGATCAAACAATGTGGACATGCAACTCTATGGTCTTATATCCGCAACTTTTTGGCCGGCGTCAGTGGGAGAACCAGCAAGTCTCTAGAGCTCACACTCTCCTCCAGTTCTCCTGTCATTTCTCACTCAATGTATTTGCTTTTCTAAACTCGGTCTTAGCTGCACAATCCTGCCCAATCTCTTCCTTAGACATTCTCTGGCGTGGTTCTAGCCAGACCATGTGTGGCTCTGCCTTTAATTGTTGTGCACTTCCTCTGCATGGGATTTTTACTCATCCCTGTGTCATGCGTATGAAGTGGGAGTCTCATCACCAAGGCAACCAGAAGTGGGAGATGTGCAGTTCCAATCCTGTCCAAGAAGTGGATTTATTTGGTGCACTCCCACTGTGCCCTTGGTTTTCCTTCCTTCTATAGCCATCGTAATGCAAACTCTTCCGGGGTCATCCCTGTTCACTTTCTTTTATTAACCTTTCAGGTTTTCTGAGGAGTTCTCTCTGAATTCACTGACTTGGTTCTTTAATGTTCTCCGTCCAATCCCAATGCCTTTAGCTTTCGATGCGGACACTCGTCTGGAATCTCTGTGATGATTGCAACTTCAGCACATTCCACGTGGGTACTTATCATTCTTCTGTTTCGCTCTTGACCCCTGTTCACCTCCTCTGTTGGAATAAGAATCCAGAATTTCTGTTTCTCTTCATCATTTGGACTGAACCAGTCAACAGCGGATGAAGGCTCATACTCTTCGTGTGGGATGAAATGTGGTAGGCCTCCAAAAAGTGTAGGTCTGATATATTTTGCTGACTGCTTTGTGTCTTGTTTCCTCTTAAACATGCATCAAAAACTAGGGAAACTTTCAGTATCACTAATTGGCAGTTATTACACACACAGTGGTGATGTACCAGATGTTTCTAGTTGTTACTGCTTCACAGTTTATTTTATTTAACAATAGTGTTGAATTTTTTTTAAAGATTTATTGATTTTTATTGGAAAGTCAGATATACAGAGAGGAGGAGAGACAGAGAGGAAGATCTTCCATCTGCTGATTCATTCTACAAGTGGCTACAATGGCCGGAGTGAGCCAGGAGCTTCTTCCAGGTCTCCCATGCAGGTACAGGGTCCAAGGCTTTGGGCCGTCCTCAACTGCTTTCCCAGCACACAAGCAGAGAGCTGGATGGGAAGTGGGGCCACTGGGATTAGAGCCAGTGCCCAAATGGGATCCCAGTGCATGCAAGGTGAGGACTTTAGCTGGTAGGCTACTGCTCCAGGCCCAGGAATAGTGTGGAATTTTTAGGTGAATCCAGGTGTTCCATAGAAGTCACAATGTTTGTGCCCATTGTTTTATTTTGGTTCATGATTGTGTTCTCTTTAACATGTGCATGGTTTTAAACATGAATGACTTATCAACTTTTGAAAACAAATTTTTTACACAGAAGCCCAGTTTCTAGCTTGTCATGAAATACTAGAAGACCTGTTACCATTGTGTTCTTGTGTGGCTATAAGCAGACCACTGGCATCGGGTGGATGTGCAAGCTGCAACTTGGGTTCCTCTCAGGCTTCTCTGTCCCCACCCAACTAGCTTAATTTATCACCTGCCTAACTTCCCTTATGGAGTTTTGGACCACAGAGGGAATGCACCTGCAAGTGTCTATGCTGAACCCTTCCCTTACGCACCCGTCTGGCCCATGGATGCTCCTTTCCTGCCTCTTGAAGTGAATGGAGCATGCAGGCTTCAGGGCACAGTGCTCAGCAGCTTCCCTGAGAGCCGCTCCTGCCACTGTCAGTAAACTCCAGCAGAAAGTTCTTCCAGGCATTCAAGTAGCTTTTTTTTTTCATTTTTTAGATTTCCTCATATCTACTGGTATGGTATCCATTTGGACTACTCTGTGCCTCCTCTCTGAACATCATCTCTGCTGCATTCTCAAGGGCCCAAGCCTTGTAAACAGCTTTCATTCCAACATTAGCATTGTCATAATAGTCAACCGCCGAGAATCCTGGTGCCTCCTTATCACTCTGTAACTTACTCTCATCACTTTTGGGCACATGCAGGCTCACTTGGCGAGACCCAGTGAAGATCTGCTAGTTTCCACTGATAGTGCTGTTTGATAACGAGGTGGGCATTCATGCCTAGCTACATTTTCGCAGGCAAACTGTATGTCACGCTCAGTGATTAATCTGCATCATGACATCTAATCCTTATTAAAAGTAAGCATGTTCCTGGTTTACAGACGAGTAAATTAAGGTTCAGAGAAGTTAAACATCCAAGAGGCCATTTTGATGGATGTTGCATTTGTCTCCCCAGATTTAATTTCTCTGTCTCTCTGTAGCTACCACCATTTTCTTCTTAATATCCGCCCCTACCTGTGCAGTTCTTGTCCTTTGGGGGAAGGCAAACCATGCGACCCAGGCTTACGCTGAGCAGCACAATTGTGATTTGCTGGCCACACTAATTAGTTTATTGATCAACATAAATCACAATTACAGACCAGGGAATTGGAGAAAAAATACATTGGAGGCTTTCTGGGAACCTTCTAGAATGAATGAAGACGTTTGCTTCATTATCCAGGACATGATGAGCATTCAGGGAGGAGTGTCTGACATTGCTGGCATGGTCCCATCTTTTTGCCCAGAAGGGGGCACGAGCCATAGATGATTTTAACATAGGGAGTGCAGAACAGTGGGCAAGAACCAAATTGGAGGACCTCATTGGTCCACCATCTGAAAATAATCCTGAAGCTCTCTTTGCCATTGATCATTCCAGTCACATGAGCTCAACTTGTTTGTTCTCAAAATTGTTTTACTTTTCTGCATTTACGACCAAATATATTCTAACTGATATATTGAACTATTAAATAGTGGAGCTGTGATTCAAACCCAGGACTGTCTGGTTCCCATGTCTGTGCTATGTCTATTCTTCTGGGTTTGGCTTGGGTACACATTCTTTGGATAGATTCATAGACTCTCAGCCTTGGAAGGGTCCCACTAGACTGCCCTATTCAGTCTCTGGTGCTGAAAACAGGGAAACTGAGGCCAATAAAGGAAAAGTAACTTGTCTAAGTCAGTTAGGATCTGAGGCTAATACAGGAAGACCCTTTGGCATCCTCCTTTTTTGTTTTGTTTTATTTATTTTTATAAAAAGTTCTTTTATTTTGATAATCTTTAAAGTTGATTAGGGTACAAAGGGTCAGGGGCTACAGGAACGTGGGTAAGACCATTGTTTCCACACATTATCTTTTTTTTTTTTTTCTGTATCTGGGGCAAGGGGGGAGATAAAAGGGAGAAGCCCCACCCAGCCTCCCACCCATCCCAGGGTCCCCGATGTGGGGTGTGCTCCGAGGGCACTGCTCAAATGGTTTTGAGATTTCAGCAATTCTGAATTGCTGCCAGTCTCACCAGTCCAAACTTTACGAAATGTCTCCAAAATCCACTGGCTGACGTAGTCCACCTTAGAGTCTCCGTTTGCCCAGATTTTTACTGCCAACACATGGCTGGGGTAGATGATCAATTTGTTCTGTCCTGCGTCCTCTGTTGCGGTACTAGGTGTACTCTGCAGGTTCCAGTGTACTGCCATATTTTCCATGTGCACCTGGATATGCTGTCTACTGCTCCGTCTGAGCTTCTGAGGAGGCGCAGCTCTGACGCATGCACTCCATGGTCAGACCATGGAACCTGCACTTCTCTTCATGGTTGGGGTTCTGAGATCAGCAGTTCAATGAAAGGGATCCCCAGAGAAACTTCTTCTGAGGTGATCCCAGACCTGATTATTGTGTGTGCATGCCAGTACAGGGTCCGGCACAGTCTGTCACCCTAATCAGCTTATGCCTATGCTGGTGGCTGCAATTGCTGGGTCAGTTCTGTTTCCAGCCCTGTTTTCTACATGAACCGATGGGTGTTGCAGTCCAGCCTGATCCTGCTCACCACCACACACTCGGCTCTCACGCAAACCAGTGGAAGCTGCAGCGTAGTAGGAGCGACCGAACAATAACCCCCAACTGGCCCTCCCCCCCGGCCTAGTTTCCGTGCTTGCCAGTATGTACAGCAGACTGGTCCAGTCTGTCCCACATCTCATTCAGCTCTCATACATGCCAATAGGCATTGAAGCCTAATTCAACCTAACCAACCCCACTATCCAGCTGTTCTGTCTAGTCACACCTGCCCCAGTCCTAGTTTTTAGGGCATCCCCTTTCTTCCCTGCATCATGTTCCATAGTGGGGCACCAGGCTCAGAGTTCCTGCTTTGCTATGAATGGATTCCTATTTCTTACTAACGGGCTCCCTGGGGATAAGTGGCAGTGGGTCCCAGCCACCTATGTGGGAGACCTGGGTCGGGTTCTTGGTTCCTACCCAAGTAGTTCAGCCTGGCCCCGGCCATTGCAAGCGTTTGGCAAGTGAGGCAGTAGATGGAAAAACTGTCAGTTTCTCTCTCTCTCTCTCTGTCTTTCAAGTAAATAGAAAATATCATAATAAAATATCTAAGCATCATCACCATCTGGTTTCAAAGATTTATGTTTTGTATCTCTCCTAAGGAAATCCCGTACATGCTGAGTAGTGGTCCACATCACTCTTGTCCCATCCCCTGGCAACCACCGATTAGCATTCTGTTTTTCTCTGCCCATTAATTTTGCACAAATGGCCTCCTGCACGATTTTGTCCTACTTGACCTAATGTTTTCTTTTTAAATGTTTATTTAGTTAAAAGACAGAGAGACAGAGATCTCTCATGAACTGATTCACTCCCCTAAATGCCCTCGATGGCCAAGGCTGGGCCAAGCTAAACCCAAAAGCTGGAAACTCAGTCTGGGTTTTGCCACATGGGTGTCATGGGCCCAACAACTTGGGTCATCGCCACTGCCTGCCACGGGGTATGTTAGCAGAAATCTGGAACAGGGAGTGAAGATGTGAACCCAAGCACTGTGTGTCAACCCAGATACCTGTCCCTGAGCCTAGTGTTTTCCAGGGTCATTTGTGTTGTAATGTGCCGTGACAGCAGCATAGACTAACTGTTGATCAGTGCAACCTGGCTGACCTGTGATACATGTATACTGTAGGCAAAATTCATCTGGTAGAATAAGCTAGACCCTTGTGAAATACAGAGTTCTCTAAGACACAGGGTTTGTATGTGTATGAACACAGCAAATTATAGAACAAAAAGCATATCTTGTTTTTATAATATGTGATGAAATGGAGAAATAAATTTCTGTCTAGAGACATCACATGTGTACGGTTTGGATGGGTTAATGACAAATATGCAACGCAGGAGTGGTTTCATTGGGGATTCTGAGAAGTCAGAGATAACACTCAACAGGGGCTTTGCTTTGTCTCTTAAGTCCTTCAGTTGTTAATACATTTGCGTGTCTGCATGCCTGCATGCCTGCATGCGGATCAACATGAGAGAAAGCGAGAAAAGGAGAGACTGATGGAACCAAGAAAAAGCCCAGAGAGAAGCCCACATGAAGGGGGAGGTCCGTCCCCCCGGATGGAATTTGGGTGAGCCCCGCAGCAGCGGTCTCATTGCCCCACCTCTGAAATGGGCAACACCTGACTGGGGACTGTTGAGTCACAGGAGCTTCTAGCCTGGCCTCCTCCTGCTTGTGACAAGGTGACTTTAATTACGGCATCGAGCACTGGTGATTGCTAGTTTGCTATGAAGTCTAGAGACCAGTTCACAATGAAGCAATTGCTTCAAGTCCTGCTCAGCAATTGATGCTTCGATTTTAGACAATGTTTTTCAAGCTTAATTGAGTTGTTGTTTCTGTGTTGTCAGGATGATGAATTTTGCAGGTGGTGGTGATTTAAACTAAGTGTATTGTGCTTAAAAGCATGGAAAGGGATAATTTAATGGTCTGTGTAAAGATTGGTGGTGGTGTTTTAATTTGAAACCTTGTAGTCATTAATTTCTTAGTATGTGGAAATCAGTTTGATATGTGAACAACCCTGGTCTTATAGAGAAATCAAACCAGAGAAATGGACAACTTTCTTTTTACTTGGTTTTCCTTGTGAAGAGCTGGAAGATTGGAGTTGAGATCCCCAGCGCTCTTCATTTTCTCCAACCTTTTGGAATTGTGCAATGAGCAGTTTGTCTGCGCTAGGTGTTCAGTCTGGGATTAAAGAACAGGCAGAGCCCATTCTGTGATGGGAACATGCAGGTGTTGAGGGAAGGCAGAAACTCAGCGGCATCCGCCACAGCCACAGCATTCATTTCAGGTGTTTGATGACGAAGCCTGACTAGGGAGATGGAAGTGCAGATAGCCTAGCCTGTGTACCCCCTACAATCCAATGAGGGACACATCTCCTGGGAAGGAAGTGACTGGTTGGATTTCCACACAGTGGCCTCAGCCAATTAATGTTCTCTCGTGATGACTAAGGTGATGGGTGGGAGCAAGCCGTCTACTGTGCAGTCTGCATTTGGTTCTGCTCGATTTCCGTGCAACCTGAGTCTGGGAGAAGACATGTCAGGGAGAGTGCTGGGCATGGCCATCCCGGCAGGGAGTGACAGAAGTGGCCTCTTTCAGAGAAAGGGATGAATTAGGACAGCGTTGGAAGTAACTGGTGGAGACAGTCTCCCGGATGTGCAAATCTGCTGTGTTCTTGGTTGCATTGCTTCTTCCTTTTCAGGTATCCTTTTACTTATTCAGTCCTTTTATTTCCACACCTGTTTCTGCTTTATTTGCTTTCCTCAGAGACTTTTATTTGTCTGTTTCCTCCTGTTCCCTTCCCTGTCTCCTCATTTGTTTTCTTCCTTAGCTTATCTTTCTATTGCTATATTTCCTCTCGTTTAAGCCATGCCTAGCTTCTCTCGTTTCTCTAATTTCTATTCCTCTATGCAAACCCTATATGCATTTTCTAAAGACTCACTGAAGGTGCTGCGTGGATACTACAACATTTAACTTCACTGTCCTCTCCTGATATGGCAGCTACTGTTATGGGAACCACTTATCCCTTGCATTGAAACAAACAGACAACAAACAAAAACATTCTTGGGCTCAGCATGGTGGCCTAGAGACTAAAGTCCTCACCTTGCATGCACCAGGATCCCATATGGGTGCTGGTTCTAACCCCAGCAGTCCTGCTTCCCATCCAGCTCCTTGCTTGTGGCCTGGGATAGCAGTTGAGGACGGCCCAAAGCCTTGGGACCCTGCACCCTTGTAGGAGACCCCGAAGAGCTCCTGGTTCCTGGCTTTGGATCGGCTCCGGCCGTTGTGATCACTTGGGAAGTGAATCATTGGACACAAGATCTTCCTCTCTGTCTCTCCTCCTCCTCTCTCTATATATCAGACTTTGCAATAAAAATAAGTAAATCTTTAAAAAAAAAACATTCTCTGGCTATGGAATCAAAGGGAAGTGAGTATAGAATGAAAGAATCACAAACCTTACCAGGACAGGACATGCTGGGAAGTGGAAGGTTATTAGGTGATCGGGATGTCAGGTCTGTTGCTCTGTTGGGGAAATCACACTCTGTCCATGGCAGGATGGCCTGGTTTGAACTTAGCCCCCTCTCCATCTGTTCACATGCAGACCAGCTTGGTCCTCATGTGTGGGAGCTTCTCTTGGGACCTTGGGCTGAACAGAATCAGCAGCAACTACTACAACAACCGCTTTCTTTTTAAAGTGTAGCTCCTGAGGGGAGGAAGCCTTTTTGAGAATGTAGATGTCCACTGAGGGATGAAATGTAAAGAAAATGTGGGAGACACATCCAGGGAGAAATTATTCAGACATATCAAAGGACGAAATTCTATTGTTTGTGTCCATGTTGATAGAACTGGAAGTCATAGCACCCAGTTAAAAAAAAACCACAAAAACAGATATAGCATATATTTACCTATGTATGGAAGCCAAGATCATTGACCCTATAGAGGTCGAGAGTAGTAGCACAATTGTTCCTCCTAGGGCCTGGGCAGGGGGAGTGGGAGGGAAGTGGAGAGAGTGGGGGTAATGCATACAGAAGTGTTCTATAGTGCTGAAGGATAACTAGTGGTTGGCAATTAATTGCATATTTTTTAAAAAATTACTAAGTAAAGAGGGTGCTACATTCTCTCAAAGGAATGACACATTTTAAAAGCAGTCTCAACATTACATGTCATAGATATGTATTGAAATGTCACACGTACCCCATGAATACATATAATTAAAACAAATCCTGTTTTCTCATCTAATCCCTTTATGGGCCTGATCAAAAATCTTACCTGTATATTCCCTGAGTTCTCTTTGCCCACCCCCTCCTGCTTGTGTTGTCTCCCCATCTCTCCTCTCAGACCTTTGGGGTGGCTCAGAACCTTTAGGATTGGGCCAACCTTCCTTCCCTTAGCCTTCCTTCTGTCCCTAAGCCCTTTCCTTATTTCCCTGGTAGCTTTCAGCTCCTTTTTGTTGTTGTTGTTTTTCTTGCAAAGTATTCTTAACCTCCGGGGTGGGAGAAGCACCTTGCAAAAAAAATCTAGTGGTAGTCAAGGACTCTTTCCAAAGGCAAATGCCAGGCCACCCACTACCTGGGACAGTTTTTGTTTTCTCAGATTTCAGAGCTCCCCAAAGCCCGTCACTGAAGCATAGGCATCCCCCACAAGGTCACCTCCCTGAGCACCCATACTTGTCACACCCTATCCCATTGAGCTGCTCAAACTGACCTCTTCTGTTAACCACAGGCTGAGATGAGGCTGTTTATTTGTTCGTTTGTTACTGTCCTCAAGTCCCAGCCAAGAATGCCTCCATTACCATAGCAACGGTAGGCAATCGGAAGCACTTTCAGGATAAAGGAAATGCAATGACATGGAGATTCACAGCCTGTGGATTTTGGATTTTGCTTATTATTTGTGTGTGTGTGTGTGTGTGTGTGTGTGTGTGTGTGTGTGTGTGTTGCAGTGGTGCAGGTAGCCCTGTCCTGAAAATTGGTGCAACAAATTAAAGTCCCATGCCCAGTGGCTTCCATTTGTATTCAAATACTTATCCAACTGTGATCTTTTTTCTATTTGCTCCTTGTCTATTCTGATATGAATCAATAGTTTCCCCCAGTCCCTTCTGCATTGACACACAGAGTTTCACATTTTGGGGAAGTTGAACCTCTGGGCAGAACTTAGTGAAGAGAGTGTTCACCTCCTAATTGATCGTTCCAGTTGCCAAGACCCTCTCACTCCACCTTCCGCCTGGGAAATGCAGAGGGTCCCACCATCCCATGAACAATGACATTCTGTTTTATTGTCTTGGGGAGAAGACTACAGGAGACCCCACGCACAGGCAATGTGAAGCAGACAGCCCGAGTCATCTCTTCAAAATGCTGATTTCCAGGAACCGATCAACGTTCTCTGGACCCTGACAGGAACAGGCCCATGTTCCGTTTGTCTTGGAAACCGGGAAAACGGACTTAGGCACTGAAGAACCTGAGATTTCAGTTGGTATTTTGGGTAGGGAAGAAGCTGTTTCCCAGCATTATGCTTGCTGCCGAGCACTCGTGCTGAGGCTGTGAGATTACAGCGTACAGGACGATTCTCCATGTAATGAATTTCTTGTTCCCTTGCTACACAATGTTCAAGAATATGGTAACCATTTGCAATTTCAGGAAGATATCAGAGTACTCTCTGCAAATGAGCAGAAATGATGATGCAATAGGATACCAGGGGATGATGATGGCGCTTCTGAGGCCCGAGAGAGCATCCTCCACCCTCGTGAGCCAGGGGTAACAACTCCTGAAGGACCCCAAGGCCCCTTGCCTCTGCGGAGCCAGAGCCTGGTGTCTTTGCCACTTGGGATTGGAAGCGGGACAGATTTAGTGTTTGGTCATCATCCTCTCTTTGGCAGAGCTTTTGGAGGTCTTTGGGGGAGGCCCCTTTTATTTGGTGTCTTTGTTTCCCTCCTTGCAATTCGGAAGAAACTTGAAAGAGCTGAAGAATGCAGGAAGACAAGATAGATACAGTTTATAATTATTATTTTTAAAATGACACATTCTGGTCATTACTTATTGCAGGAAAATGTGGAATTGGAGGTAAAATTGGAAAGGAGATTATTCGGGCCTCAAATGTGTCTTTACCATCATGCTTCATATTAGGTGATGATTCTGGCATGTAGTTGAGGGTTGTCTCTGTGTCAGCACACCTGGGGTCAACATGTCTCCATGCATAACATTTCACATGGATACGTTGAGTCTTCTTTGGTTTGACTGATTAGTCTTGGTTGATGCAGAGTTAACCTGCGTGGAAATCAATGACAGCTTTCAGGCAGCATGTGTTTAGCCTAGAGGCTAAGATGCCGGTGTGCCACTTCATAGTACCTAGGTGGGATGCACAGCTCGGGTTTCTGACACCTGCTGCCCACCTGTGCAGATCTCTAAGCAGGCAGTGCTGATGACGGAAGTCACTGGATTCCTGCCATACGTCGTGGGAACCTCCTGGCTTCAACCCCAGCCCAGCAAAGTGAACCAGCAGAGTAACCATGCCCATTCTCTTCCTCCTTCTCAAAATAATTAGTAAATAAATAAATAAATAAATGAAAAAGCTTGACAATTTATAGCCTTCTCTAATCAGCAAATACCCAGAGCATTGGGACTTGGAAGACAAGTCTGTGATTTCTGTTCTGTGCTCTGGTTGAAGGAGTGAAAGGAGGGCAGGTTGTTTCCTCCAGACAGCTTCTTCTTGCCTTCAGGAGCTGAGAAATATATTAACCTGTTTCTTACCTTTGAGGGGCCAAAGAAATAGGACACAAACAGCTCTCGGTGACTGCAGAGTGTGAAGCTGGCCCTTTTTCTGCTGAGCAAATAGAATCTCTCTGCCCTGTTCCATCATTGCGTGGGAACATCAGCTTGAGAGCTGCTACACCCATAAATCCCTCTCTCCACCTCTCCCGGCTTTCTCCGTAGGCTATCTCATCCCCCTGGAAACCTTCCTATTAAGTACCGTGATTGCGACTTGAAATGGTATCATTTATTTGATCAACTGGGCCATTTAATAATCCACAGAGGAACCTTGAAGTTAGGTAACCAAGATTTGGCTGCGTCTCTGCCGTGGGGATGCTGCTTCCTGGAGCTAATAATAGTGACCTGCCACTGGGCTGTTGGAGGCAGTCAGTGCGATGACTCCCATAATGTGCGGAGTGTAGTGCCTCATTAAGAAATGCCAGGCGTTGGCTTTTCTTTTCTTTCTTTTTTTTAAAATTTTCTTTTTAATGAGCACATTGGCATCTTAGGAACATCAGGTTATTTCTTAGAGCAGGGGAACCATATCTTACAAAACCTGCTTTGCAAAGGTTGTCAGCCAGGATTTCCCGTGGTTGGTCTTGCTGAGAAGGAACAGGTAAAAACAACAGCAGCAACAACAAAGGGAAAAAACCCGCGTGGGCACATAGGGAAGCAGCTCTTGTCTCTCAATGCTTTTCTATGTATTTTTCCCCCTTTAAAGCTCTATTTCTGATCTTTGGGCAGAGACAGTGGAGATTCAGGGTGTTCCGAATCCCTGCCTGAGTCCCCGTCACCGGCTAAGACACAGAAGAGCATCTCCTTAGGCTAGCAAGAAAATGAACTAACACCAACTTAAAGGGAAATTAGTGGACCTTTTTTTTTTTTATCATTCTGTTTGACATGTGTCTGGTTTGGATCAGACATGAGAAGAGCTCCTGTGATGTTGTGGAAAAAACCTGTGTTGGGGCTGGTCTGAGCTGAGGTCCATTTGTGCCTTGACCCGTTCCCGGGGAAGTTTTCTGGCGCCTTTACCTTTAATGGCCGTTCCCCACATGGAGATAATTGTGCTTTGTTCAGCTGGTTGTTGTGAAGGTGAAATAACCTGAAGTTTGAGTGTTTGCCACTGTACCCAGTATACAGAAAATGCTCCTAAACTATTCTTTGTCCTTGTTAAAAACGTGTGTGTTTGTGTGCATGAGAGAGAGAGAGAACATCAGTGTTTTATCATTTACCCTGACTTGTGGTTTGGAGGGTCGGTGCTGCAAGGACCATCTTTTAGTTCCAGTGTCTGAAGAGGCCAGCGGAGGCTAAAGGATGGTGGAGGTGTGACCAGCCACAGGATGAACCAGGTGGCTGAGAGGCCAGGGAGCACACTGTCCCTCTGCCCTCTGCTTGGTTTTGTCTTACAATGCCTCATGATTTGGTCTCCAGTATCCCTTCCTAGCAAGGTAATCTGACCCAGCACCTTCCAGACACCATGGTTGGACCAAGATCCTCCCCTGATTAATTGACCACTAGCATTAAACTCTTGACTATCAGCATTGGACATTGGGTTTAAGTGTTTACACGAGTTTTGAGGGCCAAATCTTATTTAAACCACACCAAAAGAAAAGGCCATGGAATTGGATGGGATGGACGGATATTCTTTGTCTTGCTTTGGGGATTGGTGACATTAGTGTGCTCAAATTTTTTGTAATCGAGTGATCAACAGCATTGATTTATTCATTGTTCTGATATTAACATTTTTGCACATACATACCTGTGAGATACGTCTGTTATGGGCATACACACGACCGGTTCTTTGCTGATCTGGGAAAGGCACAGTCTCCAAACCTCTCAGTGTCTCCTTCCTTCTCATTGTTGATTTCTGGACCTGATGTTAGCTGTGGTCTAGGACGCTGTTTCTCTGGGGACCTGGTATTCTTCTGTAGTGTCTATTTAGGGGTGGGTTAGTATGGTGGGAGTCACATGGACTTTAGAAGCAGAGAAAGCAGAATTTGAATCTTGGGTCTAATTTTTAGAAGCCAGAGCTTTTTGTCTGCAGAATGATGGCCTCTTTGAGGTGGAGACAGTCAAGGTGAATTCTTCAGCACAGTCCTGGACACGTTCAGACATCAGCTATTAGTCTATGAACTGATTTCTTGGACAGAGATAACCCACTGACCTCACTTGGGGAATACATGGGCTTTTGCATAAGAATCTCTTAAGATAAAGATCTATTTATTTGAAAAGAAGAACAACAGAGAGAATGAGAGATAGGGAGAAAGACAGGGAGACGAAGAGAGATATGTTCCATCCACTGGTTTACTCTTCACATGGTTGTAACAATCAGGTCTGGGCTAGGCAGAAGCCAAAAGCCAGAAGCCAGAAATTACAAGCTGACCTTCCGTATGGATGACAGGGGCCCAAGTGCGTGGGCCAGCCTCTGCCTTCGCAGGTGCACTAGCAGGGAACTGGATTGGACCAGCGCTTCAATATGGGATGCCAGTGTTGCAAGTGACATTGTAACCCACAAGTCACAATGCTAGCTCCGGTTACATTCATTCCAAGCAAGAGGATCTTCTAGCATGAGTATATAGAGTGAGCCCAGATTGGAATTAATCTAGATCCATAGAGATTACTACCACTGACTTGAACACAACAGAGCAAACCCATCTTGTGTTCTTACATTCTACCTTGTCATCTTTTGGTTTTATTTAAGCTAGACTGACAGAACTTAGATCTTAGCTTCAATGAGAGGTACCCGGATCCTTTTAGTATGTCGTTTTAGAATTCATGTTGGCATATTTATTTGCTTGCCTATGCCCTCACTTGCTTTACTACATTTGGACAGGAGTAACTGGCTGCTTTCTCACTGAATGGGTGGGATTCCATGCACATACCTAATGGTATACAAAGAAACTACACTATTCTAACTGCTCCCCCCTGCCAGTTTCTCAGTTATAGGTGGAAAAAGCAGGCTTTGATATGCACCTACATAATGAATGTTTTAGAAAGGGAAAGAAGAATCAAATCCTTGGGTCATTTTTATTGGCCTGTTGCCCAGAATCATTTAGAAAGCTCTGGGGTGCAAGTCACGGTTCTCTGGTAATTAGTAATCTGGTTGCAGGCAGGAGACATGCTCTGCAATAGCAAACAGCCATGCCCCTAAAGCATCCAGCTATCTGTGCAGCAAAGAGCGGTCTCGATGTGAGGTTCATGAAGCACCTGCATGGACAGAGCCAGATACGCTGGTTCAGAATACACATTTCTGGGTATCGTGGGCAGACTGTGAATCCGCGGGGCTAGGGTAAGCCCAGGCCTGAGCCTCTAAGGAGCTCACTGGGCTCATTCTGATTCTCAGGATTCCTGCCTCTAGCCATCTGCAAATCCAGAGGCTTGGAAATCGCCATGTGAGGCCACAGCATTTATGGAGAAAGGAAAGTGACATCTAGATTGTGATGAATGAACAAAGCATGGACAAAAATCAATATGCTTCATTTCTTTAGAGAAGTCTTCTGGTTATTATAATGTGTGCATCTGCAAAAATGGAAAAGTAGTGTAAAGTAAAATAGAGATTTTGATCACTTATGACCCTGCCAGCATCACAAGCTTTTGGTACAGCTTGTTAGTGTTTCTTTCCTTAGGAATATCTCCTTTTTCAAATCTAAAGATTGCACAGGGTAAACAAGTCAAATGTTTTTACATTTCATTTGAATATCTGAGATGATGGGTTTATTACTTCACTTTGCCATTCCACATCATGATATCACTTTGTAACTTGTAATTAAATCAAAAGCCTGAGGATAAACTTACAATGACTGACCCACATGCACCCCTGTGGGTCCTCAGATATTATTTTTAAGTACTCTTTTCTTCTAAAGAATACCACTGGGGAAATGACTAAGTCAAGATGTAGTGCAGTGGCTGTGTTCTGTCCTAGCAAAGGGCAAAGCTGTTACCCCAGGCTGCACAGCCACAGGACTCAGAAGCCAACCCAAAATGTTCCATGTGGCCAAAGATGGAACCATCTAGTCACAAGACACCTACATTTTGCAGATTTGTAATAATACATTTATGGGTTTAGAATGGAATATTTAAACAACTCATTGGTAACCTTTGGAGGATGCTAGGTAAATATCTCAGTTCAAAAAACTAACCTAAGAATAAAGAACCAGGCATTGCTTCTGCCTCTATGATATCAAGTGTTGTGGTAAGCAAATAGCTGATGAGGGAATGTTCCAGATAGTACATGGAGGAGGAGCAATGGTAGACTTGGAATACCCCTGTTTTTATGGAATCTAATGAATAAGTGGATTCAGACAGGGATTATCAGTGCCTGCTAAGGTTACGAAGAGAGACAAAAAAGTTTTATTTCCTAAAGGAAGTAGACACATAACTGATAAAATAGTCTCAGAAAAGCAAATAAAATCAACTTGTGCCTCTAGATGTAACTGTAGTTTTCAATAAATACAGGAGGGAGTATAAACCTCTTAGATGACACTCTGGGAATGTCAACAGCAAGACCCAGTCTGTGTGAAGCAGCAATGAAAAACCTAGTTCTTTCCACCAAAAATGCAATGAAATAAAAAAATATTGAGCAGGAAATGTATTGAGACACACGAGTCACACTAACGCGCCATAGTATATGAAGCTTGTGTATATTCCAAAGAAAGAAAATGCGCTTTTTGAAAGTAACAATCAGGGAAATGTGAATACAGATTAGACACTTCTTAATATTAAGGTTTTGTTTTGTTTTAAAATTCTGAGTGTGAGGTGCTATTGTGTCACCTGACTTTTGGAGCTACACACAGGTTTACAGGTGAAACAAGGGAGTGCCTGCAATAGTATCAAACCATGCAGGGAAGGAAGAGCATTGGTAAGAGAATGGGCAAAACGAGATTGGTCATGGGTTGCAAATGGTTGAAACTGGGTGAGGAGTACATGGGGTATATGATAACAGTCCCTTTTCTGTTTCTGACATTTTCTAGAATGACAACCTTCAGAAGATTATAAAGGGAGCCAAGGATACGTGAATGTTTCTGGGAATGGCCTAGTTTGAGCCTTGTAGATGGGGAAGAAAAACATTGAGCAACCCGCTGACTTCTCAGCATTGTGGGAGGCCCCGCGGGCAGTGTGGCAGTGTCTCCTTGCAATTGCAGAAGAGACTGCAGCCAACCAGGATGTTCACAACCAGCAGGCATGGGATTTTCAGATTTTATTGCAGGGTCAACCGGTGCATTTTCTGTCTTGTGGTTCCTTCAGCACCTTGTAAATGCCTGGCAGTTACCATGATGGGCAACTTGTAAGGGTAGAGCCCGTGCAAGGTAACTTTTCCTCTGCCAGGGATGGAGCTTGGGACCCCTGGGCAAACACTGCTTAATTAAATGGGAGAACTTTCCAATAGCACCAGAATGACTCAATGGCTTCTGTTTCTACATTATCCTGCATACATAGGATATCATATATGGCATAATGCTTATGGATATATGTGTCTGAGATAATATAACATGTGCCTGAGGCATCTAAGATAAATTCTTAGCATACTTAGATATAAAATAATACATATGAAGGACTTGAACCTAGTAAAATAGTCCCCTGCATGTATGAGGTTACTTCAGAAAGTTCATGGAAAATAGAATTAGGAGATAACTTTATTTTGCTGCAAAAAAACCCACCATGCATATGTAATTTTTTCAAAAAGTTCATGGAAATTTGTATTATGGAAAAAAGTCTATGCATAGAGTTCAAAAACTTTAAATCACATAAACTTACTTTTTAAAAATATTTATTTATTTTTATTGGAAAGTCAGATACACGGAGAGAAGAGACATATCTTCCGTACACTGACTCACTTCCCAAGTGACTATAATGGCCAGAGCTGAGCCAGAAGCTTCTTCTGAGTCTCCTACATGGATGCAGGGTCCCAAGGCTTTGGGCCTTCCTTGACTGCTTTCCCAGGCCACAGGTAGGGAGCTGGATGGGAAGCAGGGCCGCTGGAACATGAGTTGGCATGCATATGGGATCCCAGCACATGCAAGGCAAGGACTTTTGCCGCTAGGCTATTGCACCAGGCCCATAAACTTACTTTTAAAACCCATTTCCCATGAACTCACATGTAGGGCTTTACAGTTCCCACGTGTTTTCTAAAATATTCTGATAATCTGTTTATTCCCAGTGGGTCTGTTCTCACTGTTCCTCCCATTTTAGAGATGGGAGCACTTAAGCTGCCTCTCTCTGTTAGTCACTGTTAGTGAGACACAGAATAACAAGCATACTCTAGATCTGGTACCACTTCTGAGCAGATAAAATAAACCCAGGTAGTCATAGGATTCTCCCGCATCACTTTTCTCCCAGGCAAAGGTTTCAACGCAGACCATGTCTGCTGTGACCAGGCGGGGGACTTGCACTGCTCCTTCAAATCAATGTGTCTGTGGGCGGGTGCATGGCCAGATTTCTTGTCCCATCCATATGTTGTTTCTTCTCTGAGTTGCTGA
The DNA here is from genome assembly GCF_030435755.1 of Ochotona princeps. Classification (NCBI taxonomy): domain Eukaryota; kingdom Metazoa; phylum Chordata; class Mammalia; order Lagomorpha; family Ochotonidae; genus Ochotona; species Ochotona princeps. The sequence goes on along the minus strand of NC_080855.1, from coordinate 13,741,177 downwards.
GCAAACTGCTGTTGGAGGCAAAGAACCTGAGCCATATACTGTTATCGGAACAGGGGCCATGAAGCCATCGCTCAGATGCTGGAGGGGGATGCTGCCTCATCATTTGAGGGAGACCAACTGCTCATGAATTTCCTTGCTTGTTCTTCTACAAAGGGAAATGTAGTGGGACGCCTTCTGGAAGAATTTTCCTACTGGCAAAAATTGTCATCTGGGTGAACTTGAATGTGGGTCACAGAGTGGGAGGGATGTGATGTCATCCATGGGGGAAGACCCTTCCTTGCTCTGAGTGGGAGGAGAAGGAAAAGGAGGAGGTGGACGAGGATTCTGGAGCAGGCAGTGTGCCAGGCACTTACCATCCTCACAAGAATTGTCCCCTGAACCCAGCCTGACTGATAACTGCCAGCTCCTCCCTACTGGTGAGAAAACAGAGGCCAGGTGAGGCAAGCTGCCGTCGCCCAGCTTGCCCAGGCAGGAGGCTGCACCAGGCCTGCCATCTCTAAGGCGCGCACCTTCTCTAGAGCTGTTCTGGGAAATGAGTGGCTCTTCTTGTTTCCCTGTGTTAAGTTTCACACAACTCTGACTTGCAGTGAACACTGGCAGCCCACGTCCTTTGCTTGGTCATACGTCACCAGAGAGTGTCAAAATCATGATTTGCAGGTGCTCCCTTCTGAAGGCAAGAAGGGGCTCAGACTAGGAAAGTTGTGTCCAAAGGCACTGAGCCATCCCAGAGCCAGGCTCCGAGTTCTGACTCCAGCCCGTTGCCTCCTGCTCCTGTCCTCGCTGTCCTGTTCCTACTCAGGGCTTCTTTTTCTTCTTGTTCTTGGTTGGAAGGGTCCCAAAAGCCTCACTAAGAATGTCCTCCTTCAGTGAACTTGGAGTTAAGATGGAGGCTGAATGAGGTACGTCTTCACTCATGTGTATTCCACTGAAATGTCGATCAGGTTCGAGAGTGTCTGTGCAGGAAGGGCAGCAAGCACATTTACAGATATACTCATTAAAGTTCTGTGGCAGCATTGCCTAAATAGTGTGCCAGGATTCATGAAGGCTCAGGCTCTGCCTCAGTTGTTGGCTTTTGAGTAAACAGTATCCACTGAGCTCATCACATGTGGCTGGTATACTACACTCTGAGTACCTAGCCTGTGATGGTGTACTGTGCCATGAGTACCTAGCCTGTGGGTGGTGTACTGTTCTCTAAGCAGGATGTGGGTGGTATACTGCACAATGAGTACCCAGCCTGTGGGTGGTGGACCTCATGCTGAGTACCTAGGATGTATGTGGTGTGCTGCACTATGAGTACCCAGCCTGTGGGTGGTGTACTGCACCCTGAGTACCCAGCCTGTGGATAGTGTACTGTATGTATGCTGAGTACCCAGCCTGTGGGTGGTATACTTCACCCTGAGTACCCAGCCTGTGGGTGGTGTACTACACCCTGAGTACCCAACCTGTGGATAGTGTACAGTATGTACGCTGAGTACCCAGCCTGTGCGTGGTGTATTGTATGTACACTGAGTACCTAGGACGTGGGTGGTGTACTATACCCTGAGTACCTCGGATGTGGGTGGTATACTATACCCTGAGTACCTAGGACGTTGGTGGTGTGCTGCACCCTGAGTATCTTGTTTCTTGATCTTGTAATGCATCCTGAGCACCTGGTATGTATACAGGCTCTTCTTTGAGTTTACAATGTGCCACAATACTCATAACACCTTGACATAGTATGTGATGGATGGTATGCCACAAAATTAATTGTTATCCTAATTATCTCATTTACAGCAAACTAAATACTATTTCCTTAGTTTTACAGTCTAAGTATTGCAGAATTAGAGCCTAAAATTGTTTCCTAAAGGTATTCAATTACCAAATGACAGGCCCAGGATTCAGACTTGTGTCTGTCTAATTTTTGAAACTGGTGCCTTGCATGGCAGCTTCACGTTGCGTGGGGCCATGTAACCATGTCGTGGATTAAAGACACATCACTGTGCCCAGCTCAGGAACACAAAGAGCTGCCTGCCTTTGACTGGAAACAGAATTGTCATTTGTACTCCTGTGTTGCATGTGTTGCATGACCTTCATGTACAGCAGTGAGCCAAGCAAGAGCAAGAGGGACTGTTTTCCACTAACACGGAATTAATTGTTTCCATATCTCATTTGTCACCTGATGTGGCACCAGGCTGGCCCCCTGACAGATGGATACTCCTTTCCTGCAGGGTGGGAGCTTGTGATGCTGTTACTGCAATTCGGACACTGAGTCCTCTTTCTAACTCCACAGATGATATCATTTGCTTTAGCACCAATTCTCCTATACGTCTTGGGTTCATATTTGACTCTTAAGTTGATTTGGGATTCTGGAGCTTGCAGTTCCCTAATGGGTTCCACATAAAAGTTGTAGAGGAGGCTTGGGTTCCAGTTTTGCTGCTAACGGCAATTGTGGAGTTGCCTGTCCCTCCCTTTGCATACACTGTATATGCGGGGCCAATGACTGCTACGTTTTTGTGATGAGTGGGCCCTTTACTCACTGGTCCCTGTTCACTTGCTGTCTGGGGTCATGCAGACTGGCACCTGCTCCCAAAAGCTGTCTACATCCTTCCTTAAATATTCCATATGGCTCTGGCCAGCGGTAGTAGGTCAGAACCTCTCCAGTTTGGCATTGCCCTGACTTTGCCTCTGCCCTCTTTCTCTGTCTTCAGCTAAGAAAACTTCTCTGCTATTTTTAATCTCTCTCTCTCTCTCTCTCTATATATATATATATATACACACACATATATATATATATGTGTGTGTGTGTGTGTGTGTGTGTGTGTGTGTTTTCCAAAGAATAAATATTTGAAAGAGTCACAGAGAAGGGAGTGGGAAGAAGGATAAGGAGAGAGGTGGGTAGAAGGGGGAAGAAAGAAGAGAGGAAAGAGGGAGGAGGAAGGAGGGAGGAGGGAGAGAATATGAATGAATCTTTTTACCATGGTTTACTTCCCAGATGACCACAATGATCAGGGCTGGGCCGCGCCAAACCAGGAGCCAGGATCTTTACCCAGGTCTCTCATGTGGGTAGCAGGGGGACCAAACAGTTGGCTCATCTGCTGCTGCTTTGCCAGGCCATCAGCAGGGAGCTGGATAGGAAGTGGAGTCGCCAGGACATGAACCATAGGAGAAAGCTTTACTTGCTCCTTCACTGTGCCATTCTCTGTCTATGCAGTTCTTAATTTGAAGAGAAAAGACAGTGTTTTATGTCCATGAAGATGTTTAGTTTTAATTATCTTCATTAATTCCCAAAGGATTGTATTTCCCTCTAATGTCAACTTGAAGAGCTTCCTCTGGCATTTCTCAAGGGGCTGGTTGACTAGCCAGGATTTCTCATAGTTTCCTTTTTATCAGAAAAATTCCTAATTTGCTTTCATTCTTAGGGAAATTTTTACAAACTAGATAATTTGTTGTTTGAGTCATTCCCAGACATCCTTTTATAGTCTTCTAAATTCTAATGTTCTATTGTTTAGTCTGTAAAAATTTGAAATCATTGTGCCCTGTGAATAATGTATCCTTTTTCTCTTGCTGACCTGGAAAATTTATATTCCTTTTGGTTTTCAGTATATCAACTGTGATGCACCTGGCATGACTTTTCTCACATGCGTTGTGTTGGGAGTTCTCTGAACCGGAATTTGCAAGTTTATGTCCTACAACCAACTTGGGAAGTTTTTAGCCAATATTCCTCAATATTCTTCCCTGTTCTCTCTCTTGCATGTATTCTAATCACGTGTCTGTTAGACCCTGCTGTGTTAATATTTAGAGATCTGTCTGCTTGAGCAATTTCTATTGATCTATCTTGAACTCTAAGACCCCTTTTTTTCCCCTGGGATTTTTGTTACATACTTCTGTTCTCAGTTCTCTGACTTCCAGCCCCTCAGACCAGAAAGATGTTTGCTCTTGGAATGGGTGTCAAGCACCACATACCATTTTGAGATAGTAGCCCTGCATAGATGGGAAAGATGTAAAACTCATACAATGGGTGAGCCTTTCTTCAAACTTTCAATGCCCCTTTCTAATTCACCTACTTCTTCCATTCTCCAAAGTCATAGGGTGTGTTTTCTTTTTAGTTCTGTAGTTTTAAATTAAAAAAAAATGTTTGAAGTGGGAAGGAATCTGTCGGGAGCTTTCTCTGTCATACTACAAGCAGGACCCAAGCTACCAACTGCTACCTGTTCTCTTCTTCACTGCGACCACTAGCCTGAGCTACTTTTGTAGATAAACTAAGTCTCCGAACCGCTGAGGTGCCGTTACCTTCCATCATCTCACCCAACTCTGTCAGTCACATCTTGTATATTTCTCCTGAAAAAACTGGAGCTTGAAACATCAGTGCTTGTATTATCCGTCATGATTCTGTGGGTTGCCTGGGATGTACTATAGAGTTGTTCTGGTCCGTGTGGCACCAGCGAGCTGTGCAGTCACCTGAGAGCACACGTAGGCTGGAATGGTCACATGCACTCATCACATGGCCAGTGGTTGGCTTTGGCTGTTGGCTCAGATGTTTCTATGAGTACTTAATGGACCACTTGGAGTGGTCCAGCGGGAATATTGCATGAGGGTACAGGTGGAGCTTCCCGTTTCTCTTAAAGGCTTTTTCTGTTGCTCATACAAGTGTGCTTCACAATGTCCATGGGGGGCTAACAGTGTGGCACAGTGCGTAATGCCCACCACCTGCAATGCTGGCAACCCATATGGGCACTGGTTCATGTCCTGGTTACTTCACTTCCCATGCAGCTCCCTGATAGTGGTCTGGGAAAAGCAGCAGAAGATGGTTCAAAGGCTGAGGCCCTGGCTACGCACATGAGAGGTCTAGGTGAAACTCTGGCTCCTGGCACGGTGCGGGCTCTTGTAGCCACCTGAAGAATGAACCTTCTGAGGGAAAGTATCTCCTTCTACTTCCCTCTCTCTCTCTTTCTAAATAAATAAATAAATAAAATAAGCAAATAAATAAATAAACCTTTCTTTAAAAATAAATTAAAAGAAATATATTTGATGCAAAAAAATTATTCAAAGCCACGCATACAAGGGGTATTCAAAAAAATTGCTGAAATGCATATTGTGAAAAATGTACAGGATTTTTCAGTGATTTTTTTTTCTTAAACTACATCCAAATAAGCTAAATTTTAATCTTCTCTTCCCACAAATTTTTCCTGGTGTTGGGCTGATTCAAGAGAAGAATGAGGAAATCCTACCTCTCCATGAAAGGAATTGGGGGAAAAGAAAGAAAAAAAGAAAAAAAAGAAAAAGAAAAAAAAAAAAAAAAAACGGTCTTCAATTCAGCCTGGTAGAAGCTGCCTGATTTCCTCCGTTTATCTGCCATTCCTGGCCTTTGTTCATGCTTTCATCATGCCTTTACAGGATCTGTAAGATAAGCCTTCCAACCTGTCCTCTTCTCTCCAGGCTACCTGCACCACAAAGCCTTTTGTTGCCTGCTAGGCTGGATGAAGGTGCCATCTCCCTGACATGCCACAGCCTTCTGTATAGACCTCAACTTTTGCTAACATTGCTCTGGGATTATAAGATCTATTTGTCTTCCTCACCAGCTAGTATGAGTTTGGGTGCAGATAAGGGGTGATACATAGTACAGCCAGTGTAGCTCCCCCCGAGTTTGCCAGGCTCCGCCGTTTTCTTCAGGCTGGAGCTTTGCCTGTTGTATTTATTGATTTCCTAGTGCCAGGCTTCATGCATAACCCATCTTAGATGCTTAATAAGTGCTTATTGAACTGCAATTTTTTTTTTTTTTTGCATTCACTCAGTCTGCTAAGGCAGAAGCAGGACTAGATTCCAGATTTGCTTTCCCTTTTATCCTCCTCAGGCTCTCAGCAGTTGATGGAGCTAAACAATCCTCGGGGCCTTTTTCCCAGTAGTAGATCCAGCTTACATTTTATCCTCATATCTCAAAAGCACTTTCTTTCATATATTCTAAAATATAAACTGAGCTTAGTAAGATGAAAAGCCCTGCAGATTTTTCCGCATTGGTCTAGCCTACAGCCTCTTTAGTGGGCCAAGCACCAAATGCTGCTCTGAGGGTCCTAGCTTTAAGCTTGAAGAAATAAGCTACGAGGTTTAGGACTAGGAAATGGATTGTGTACTGAATACATTTTGCTTTGGATCATGAACTTTACAGGTCAATTCCTTCTGGAATGGTGCTCATAAAGAGGAAACTGGGAGTTAAATGGCTGCCGTGGAGACCCGGGAGGCTGGATCCTGAGGGCTGAAGTGAGGTGATTACGCAGACCTTGGATTAGAGTAACTTCTTTCCGTATATCTGGTCACAGAGTAAGAATCAGTGGATGGCTTTGACATAAGGTTGTCTGTGGCTGCAGCAGTGATCCTTAAGCTTTACTGCACGTAACAGTCATCTGGAGAGCTTGTTAAAGCACCAACCCAGGACCTCACTCCCAACTCTGGGATATGGCCAAGAACAGGCATATCCACTGGACTCCACACCACATGGGTAGGACTTTGAAGCTGAGTTTTTCAGCAGTGGTCTCTTGACATTTGGATAATTCTTTGCTGTGGTGAGTTTTCTTATGCACAGCAGGACTTCAGCAGGATCTAAGTGCCAGGGGTGAGTTGTACCTCACCCCTGACCTATGACATCTAAGTATATCTCCAGGCCTGTTGGGACCCCCAGAAGTAGGGTCTGAATGGCTGGTGGCCTAACGTGTCATCCACAGAGCAGGTTTCAGTTGGAAGATGATAAGTTCAGTTTTAGGGTTTATTAAGCATAATTGGATTATGACATAGAGTGGGTGTTCAGTCATTTGGACAGAAGAATGACTAGGACTAGATGTCAGCATCTCCAGTTAAAGCTGTAAAAATGAGTAAACTATCCAAGAAAACGATGTAGAGAGAGAGGAAGGGTGAGTGGAAGACAGAGCCTGAGAGGAGCTCTGGGAGGAGAATGGAGGAAGCAGCTTCCGCAAGAAGGAACAATCAAGGAGATGAGAGAAGGACAAGGAGGAAAGGGTGTTTCAGGAAGCAGTGGGGAAGCGTATGGCCAGGACAAGAGAGCTGGCAGTCAACAGGATAAAGGTCCATAACTGACGTCCCAGAAGGGCCTGCTGGACCTGGCTGCTAGGGCATCATCTTGACTGTAGAGGCCTATACAGGATAATGGTCACTCACCACTTGTGACCACTGAGCCCTGGAGGCATGGCTGGACTGCACTGAAACACGCCATAAGCATAAAATCTGCACTGGATTTCAGTCTCAATATGGAAAATGTGAAATATCTTTATTAATGCCGTTATATTGGACATGCTAGATTGATTACAACTTATTATTAAAATTACTTTCTACTTGTTTTCTCTAATTTTTAAAAAATGTATGTAGTGAGAAATGTAGTAAGACATGTGTGGAAAATGGCATGGGTGGAGGACAGGGTGTCTGTGGTGTCCAACCAGGAGTGAGTGGAAGAGTGAGTGGAAATGAGGATGGAGAACTGGAGAATGGATCAATGGCCACCATAGGGAGCATAGGCTGCCTGTCCTTAGGAGGAACAGGGAAGATGAAGGGCTGAACTGTCAGCCGGGAGAAGAGGCAGTGGTATAGGAAGCTTGCTTGTTTAGAAATGAAGAGATATGTGAAGCCAGGTGTGGACATAGAGACAAAGCAGTGATTGCTGGGGGAAGGTGGCTCACAGAGTTTGCTGCTGGACTGGCAGGCGAAGGAGAGAGGGACATATCGTCAACATGTCGGGCCCTCACTTACTTTTCTCTGTCAAAATGGTGGTAAGGATCCTGTCGCAATAGTTATGCCTTCCCACAGGGTTGCCATGATATTTAAATGAGATGATTGATGAAAACTGACTTTGGAAGTGACATTTCATTAGAGAATTTCAGCCACCGTCATGAAGTACCATTCTTTATGATACCTCAGTAACCACCACATTCATAATTTACATAGACTTTATTTCCATAGGATTATGGGAAAAATTACCCCACATTTCAAAATAATACGAATTGGCCTGGTCAACTTGTAATCTGTTGCTAATATGTGAAACATGGGTAACATTCAAATAATAATGGGCATCGATTGGGTAGCCCTTATGTGTTCCATGGGAGATGACTGAAATGCAGATTCCCAGTCCCATAGAGTCCTCAATCAGAAACTCTGTGGGCAGAGCTTTTTGGTGTGTGCCTTAAAGATCATGTTGAGTGATTCTAGTTGAATGTAAAAATTTTGAACACTGCACTTGAAAATGCCATCACTTCTCTTTTAATGCAAAGTGTTCTCAAACATCTGGAAGCTAGTTCAAAGCCAGAGGATTTTACTCAGACTGTCAATCCCTGGTTTGTTTGGGATCCTGCTTGGCATGTTTCCCCGTGAGTCATCCCCCTATCAGTCCACTCCTCCTTGAATTCAGCATTTCTTTCTGAGGCTCTTGACTGTACACAAGGCTTCAGAGATGGGCTGTGGGCTTCCTGAAAGAATCCACATCTGATGGAGCTTGAAGTGTCATCAGTTACGGGGGGCAACCTGCTAAGTGGTCTCAAACTCTGCTTCCAGCTGGGGAGGAGGGGTTTAATAGCCATCTAATGAGGCTCTATGCCACAGCTCAGTCCAGTATGCTTCGCGTTCAATTTTCTGGATTCTCAGCTCCCCGACTTTTAATAAAATTGAACAACTCTGGGGAACACTTCTGTTTCTGTACCACTAGTTGCCCGGAGCTCTTTGCAGATCGTTCCCAGAGTTCCCTTCACCCACCTCCAGGCTGCAGCCATTTATGAGTCAGATCAGACCAGCTGGCTGATATGGCACAGAGGGTTAGGACAGGGATGTGTTCTAGCTGTCAGTTTGGAAATGCTGAAACACCAGACAGTGTTTGTTCTGCCAGCATATGAGCGCACAACTGATAGCATGCGGCAAGAGAGCGCCTTACTTTATCAGGAACTTTTGTCCACATGGAAAACTTAGATCTTTGTGTCTTTGAAAGTAGTTCTTGAAGACCTGAGCATTCCCAGGATTTACAAATATTTGGTTTAGAGTTGGCATGCAGACTGGCATCAAAGCTGAATCAGATGCAGTAAAAATGATAGTCATGTAACAGCAGCAAACAAATGCTAGAGCATGTATTATAAGCCAGGCATTGTACTAAACAGTGTATATAGTAGGGAAAGACGTAGTTCTCCAAAGATACCCATGTCTTAATCCCTAGAGTCTGTGAATATGTCACCTTCCTGGCTAAAGAAACCTTGCAGGAATGAGCTGGAGAACTAGACTTGGACGAGCCAGGGGAGTGCAGTTTAATCCTGTGAATCCTTGAATATGGAGATCTGGGCCATAGTCAGAGAAAGATGTCCTGATAGAACAGCAGCCAGAAAGAGGCAACAGTGCTGACTTTGAAGGTGAAGAATGTGGCCTTGGGCTGAGGAATGCAGGGGACCTGTCAAAACTGGGGAAGACAAGGAAACAGGTTCCCCTACAAATCTCTGAAAAGTGACACACTTCTGCACAGGCTAGTCCAGGGAGGTCCTTCTCCACTCCAGAAGGTAAGATGATTGATGGCATCATTGAAGCCACTGCAAAGTGGTGGTGATTCGTTACAGTGGCCACAAGAAATGACACACCACAGTTCATCTCAGTAAATCCTCACAAGAACCTCAGATGCTAACACTGGACACATTTTCAGCAAGAAGAGTCCAAGGCTGACAAGTTGTGCAGGGTCACATGTTTATCAGGTGGGGTTACTTCACTGTGATTTCAAATTAGCTCCATAGTATGAGTCTTGGTGTGGGTACGCAGGCACCCCCAGCAAGCGTGCGTGGTTGGGCCTTGGCACTCTCATCCTCAAGGATGCTCTTGCCTCCTCCAGGAAACCACCTGGCAAGCTCTGCCTCTTAAGCCCCAAGCTCTCAGGCTGTACTGCCCCTTCTTGGTGACCCTCTCTGAATTTCTAACCATGCCACACAGCCTGGTACTGTGTCTGGCACATAGCTTACTAAAGTTAAGCTCCTAAAGGAGCGGGAATTTTAGTTCCTCTTTGCCATATTCCAGTACCCTGAACTGCACATGATTTTTACTAAGTACACAATGAATACCTGTGGCTGGCTTGATGAATAACAGATTCTTAGTAAGTGTACAGGCTAAAGGTCGCTATACCTGCAGGGGAGCTGTATGGAGATATAACTTACACCTTACTTATCATTTGATTCCCAGATCTTAAGTGTGTGGCTCACTGAGTTTTCATGTGTTTGAATAGCATGCAAACACCATCTGGATCAAGACCCAGAAAATATTCTTTTGCTCCCTTCTTTCTAGGTCCACTATAACCACTATTCTAAGTTCCATCACTGTAGTGTAGTTTGTTTCATTGTTGAACTTCATTTAGAATTTCCACTCTGCTGCATTATAGTTGGAATTGTACAGGTTGCATCATTTTGTGGCTGACTTCTTTTGCTTTGGAGTAATGCTTTGTACACTTGCTTGAGTGTACAAAGCTCTTTGCTTCTACACCTCACTAGGAAACCTCCAATTTGATGGTGATTCCATGTTTACATCTGAGTGGCACTCAGTGACCAGGCTTGGAACTTCTTCCACATGGAGTACAGTGTTAGTGAGGTTCCTGGCACTAGCTTTGCTTTCATGAAGGGACACTAAATACAGGTTCATGTGAACGAGTGTCTCTCTAACAATTACTGGGTACCTATTGTACATCACTGGGCATTTTGCTTCTGTGATCTCATCTCAATGAAAACAGCAACTCACTTCAGTTGGTAGGTTGTGCTTGCTGTGTATGCTGAGCAGAGCAGGCACCATAGTAACTGGATTTGTGCTTATAGAGATTCTTTAATCCGTCAGCAATAATACTGTAGTATTACTGAGCACTTAGTATGTGGCTGGGACAGAGGGGGGAATACAAAGGCATTTCTGTTTTTACTTGTGTTTTTGTGTAGCTCACCATGAAGATAGATCTAAAAACTAAGATAGGCGACTTGGTATCTAATAAACAGCAGCACTCACTTGGGCAAAATGTCTCCATTTCTTGGGGGTGTGTCCTAGGGCCAATTTAAGGACCAGTCACCTCTGAATCTGTTTTAGAGGCACCTGTTTCTTGGCCACACCTCAGTTGTGTGTGTGTGTGTGTGTGTATGGTGTTAGTTGTAGGGGGTGGGGTATTGGCAGGTGTAAGGAATGGCCAGTACAAGTTTGGAAGCTCATATTCTGATTTGCCAGTGAAGGTGGATTTAGAGGCCCAGCATTGCCCAGTTCAGCAAAAGGGAGCCATGGCCTCATGGCAAGTTGGCATTCAAGGAAAATGGGTTTGGTAGTAAGTTCAGGTCCAACTGGATATCATTAACAGCAATCACAGTAGCAATTAAATGCACTGGGAAGTATATTATATTTCAGGTGCTTTGACATCTATTATTAACTTCATTGTTTAATTTGTTTATTTGCTATTTTTATTGAAAGGCAGGGAGGCAGAGAGCTCTTATGTGCTATTCACATCCCAAAGGTCCACAACAGACAAGGCTACACCAGGCCAAATCCAAAAACCAGGAATTTGTGCTTGATCTAATATGTGGATATCGGACCCAACCATCCTAACTTTTTAAGCCACTTCTGCCATTTTCCAGAGTGTGCATTTAGTAATAAACTGGAATTAGGAATGGGGTTGAGACTCAAACTCAGGTACTTCTGGATGGGATATGGTTATTTTAAAGAGGACTCAACTGCTATGCCAGATGCCATTGCTATACCCCTATTGCTAGCTTCAGTTCTTTTTTTTTTTTTTTTTTTTTTAATATTTTATTATTTTTATTGGAAAGCCGGATATACAGAGAGGAGGAGAGACAGAGAGGAAGATCTTCCATCCGATGATTCACTCCCCAAGTGAGCCGCAGCGGGCCGATATGCGCCGATCCGATGCCAAGACCAGGAACCTCTTCCAGGTCTCCCACGCGGGTGCAGGGTCCCAGTGCATTGGGCCGTCCTCGACTGCTTTCCCAGGCCACAAGCAGGGAGCTGGATGGGAAGTGGAGCTGCCGGGATTAGAACCGGCACCCATATGGGATCCCGGGGCTTTCAAGGCGAGGACTTTAGCCGCTAGGCCATGCCGCCGGGCCCTGCTAGCTTCAGTTCTCACAGTCACTTGTACAGATGGCACTGTTATCTTCTGTTACAGAAGGGGAAACCAGGCACAGAGAGGTTAAGTAATTTGCTGAGTCATCTAGCTTGGGAATAGCAGAAGTGAGGTCCTAGCATGGTTTGTCATAATCCCTTCTTCCTGCTGAGAGGAAAGGCTGGGGAAACACACACCATGGATGCAAAAATCAATCCAGCCCATCCTTTGGGGAAGATCTTCACGTGGTCTGCAGGTGTTGCTGCTCAGGATGCCCGCATGACACTCTTTACCCTAAGACAGGGGCTTCTGGAAACCTTTGAAAGAGAGCCAGGTGATTTCTCTGGCACCCAGATTTTAGGCACAGATCCAAGATGTCTAGGAAGGCGTCCCTGGGCAAACTATCCCTGTAGAGTTGCTGTGGGTCATTCTGGGGTTTTCTTAATTGCCCAGTTGAAGATTCCCCCATCCTTGGTTCACATGGTTGAGAATTCCAGCCCCAATTCCATACAGATGCGATTGCATCATCCAGGCAAGCTGCTCTCTTCTGGGAAACTTCCTCTTGTGGTTTCTATTGACTTTATTTCTGTTGCCCTGAACTCCCCCAGTGCATGCTCAGCACAGCTGCAAGCCGAGGTTTTGTTCCTGATGGTGTCTTTCAAAGAGAATTGAGATTTTTTTTTCCTAAGAGAAGACACGGTGTCAGGATCTGGCTCTAAATGCCAAGGGGTGCTCTGAGAAGTGAAGGAGGCCATTCATCCTCGGATAGCTCGTGGGGTGGTCATGTCATGTAACCAAAGCAGCCCGGGCCCGTGGAGTTCAAGCCAGGATCCACCCTTTGTTCAGCTTTCATGGTACCACCTAGTTGAGAGCAAGCCCAGCATCTTCCAGGATGCTTTGTGATCACACAGAAGCAGTCTGTTAATAAGGTAATTAGCACCTTCCCTCTGATTAGCAGCCAGGGAATTATTGAAAGGGATTAGATGGAAACTGTGAAAAGATCCTCTGGGCCACTGGGAGGTGAGAGGAAGGGAAGGTCTTTTAGAGACAGCTCCCTCCATCTGTTGGATTCCCTGACTTCCTCTTGCCCCAGGGCCTTTGCATAGGCAGCTCCCTCCCCACAGGAGGCACTTTCCTCTTTGTCCAGGGAATTCCTACTCTGCTGTCCCTTCTTCTGGGAAGCCTCCAACCATCTAACCAGTCCAGTTCCCTCTCACCCCCTGTAGGTTCCGTAAATTTTTCCTACAAGATGTAAAATATCAACAGCAACTTTTCCATTTGTTTGGCTTTATAAAATAAAAAAAAAGTCATTTGTTTGAGAAATGGAGAGACAGATTCAGAGAGAGAAGGAGAACTCCCATCTGCTGGTTCACTCCCCCAAATGCAAAGGCTGCATTTGGGCTAAAGGCCATAGCCAGGACCTGGGTACTCAATCCAGGCCTCCCACATAGGTTTAAAGACCCTGATTGAACCAGCATTGCTGTCTCCTGGGGCTTTCATTATCAACAAGCTGGAATCAGGAGGCAGAGGTGAGTGTCAAGCCCAAGTTCTCAGGTGTAGGACTCGGATGAGGGGTTTGAGTTCTTTTTTTTTTTTTTCTTCTGGTGCTTGTCTTCCCCATCTAGACCATAAGCTCTGTGGGTGCATGTTCTGTGGCTGTTTTGCTTTCTAGATCCCCAGCCTGCAGTACAGTGCTTGACAGAGCTGAAAAAAGAGTGGGACCGATGAATGAGTGAATTACAGGAAGACACAGTGACGGACACTTAGCATCTGCTCTTCTGTGCAGTCCTACAAGTTGCTGAGCCTGGTACTGTTTGTCATTCCCACAAGAATCAGTCCCAGGACATATGGCTCCTATGTGGGAGAACCAAAACTCACACAGAGCATGAAAGAGTTGCAAATTATCTTTATCTTGACGTCAAATGTGGGCATTAGATTGCTTGTTGATAGAAATGGAAGTTTTCGACTTTTACAAATTAAAGCGAACACAAAATCGCAAAAGCAAAAATGAAAGATCACAAAGTCCATATGACAAAGGATTATTTCAGCCACTCACTTCTGTGTCAATTATTTTTTAAATATTTATTTATTATTTTTTATTTATTTGAAGGGAGAGAGGAAAAGAGAGAAACCAATAGAGCGGTATTATGTCTACTAGTTCACTCCCCAAATTCCTGCAACAGCTAGGAGAGGGCCATGCTGAAGCCAAGAGCCAGGAATTCCATCTGGGTGTCCCATGTGGGTGTCAGGAGCCCAAGCGTTTGTGTCATCACCTTCCACCTCCCAGGAAGCATTAGCAAGGATCTAGTTAGAAGCAGAGTGGCTGACACCCTAATCAGCATTGTGACATGGGGCTTGGCTTCCTAGGGCAGCGGATCAACTTGCCCCACCACAACATCTGCCTTGTCAGCTGCATCTGTAGAACATCTACTTGTTCAGATGAGTTCACACGAATCTCAATGTTCTTCATATTAGTTAGTTGTAGTTACTTTACACCACTAGGGATTTTTTTCTTTTTATATTGATCACGAGTTTGAGCAACAAAGCTTGCCAATGATGATGCAAGCCACTTTGAGGGATGGTTGGAAATAGCCGTAAGAGCCCTATTTGTAACACTTAGAAGAGACTTTGCCAACATGGAGCTCCAGCTTCTGGACATTTCTGCCTGAAGGCCACACAGTTGCTGAGTTTCCTGGCCTGCTGAAATTACACATGGGGAGAAAGCATGAATTCAATGCATTCTTCGATGCTGGCTGACTCAAGGAGCTCATTTGCTCTGGTGCACTTGGGCAGGTCTCCTAACCTCATCTAAACCATCCAGGAAACCAAAGCAAAACTAAAGATGGAATCAGGCTAGAGCTTCAGAATAAAGAATGTGCACAGCTCCTGGCTCTGTGGACCCTTTGTTTTAGAGGAGGATGCACAAGTTCATGAAAGAAGCCTATAAATAAATGTGGATCAGCAACCACTGTGGTGTGCCGTGAAGAAGCAAGAAACAGCACGGAAGGGAGGCGTCTACTTCGGCTGGGAGGTTGCAGAAAACAGCCTGTAGAAAAATGATGATCCAGCGATAGGGTGATGGAGGGGCAAGCAGCATTTCGAAGTGGTAGGTGCAAGGAGGCTGAGAGGGCACTGCATCTGCAGAGAAGACAAAGGAATGTGTGGTCTGAGATGAGTCAACAGAAGCACGAAGCCTAGATCTATTGGTTTGTGGTGTCTATTTGACACTAACTTTTCAGTGCTACAGTGGGAGTAGGCTTAGGATGTTGAGAGGATGAAACCCTTATCTTGACTTTGGGGATTGGCCACAAGAATGTATTGAATGCCCAGGGTTGACATCAAACCCATCCCTGATTTCAACCAGATGGATAGGCTTCGGAATAAATGTGTTGTGCTCCCAAGTAAGGGAAACCACATCATCACTGTCCCTATGTGCAGAGTAACACAAAATGAGCCTAACATCACTTGACACGATGAACACACAGGATGTTGGGGAATGAGCACTTTGATTGTTATTAAATTCTGGGACTCATCTTGCAGCCTGACATCAATCTTTGTTGATGTTGTTCATCTGGGTGTAGAGAATGTTTGGCAGTTTGGTAGATTCTTTGAGAGACAGGAGCCCATTAAAATCCCAATTTATTTTCTATACCAGCATTACCTCTGTACTTCTAATCTGTGGCCTTAATATCTTGCTCAGAAAAGGATTTTAAAGCATGCAGTGAGTTGGTGTTTTATGCCGGGACTGTCTAATCACCATCTCATGTGAGATTTAGTAAAGGAGGCACCTTTGCAGGCTATTAATGAGCTGAGTGTCCGATGGCTCCTTATTGTTGCCCCATCAAATGTGGTGTCAAGGTTTTAATAAGCTCTGTTCTCTGCCCTGTTCCAGTCAGAGGAACAAGCTCTCAAAGAGGCATCCACAAAAAGATGATGCGCTGCGTGCAAACTGCCAAGAGCATGCTTCCCGACTCTAGAGAGAATTGTGATGCTGCCTGTGTCAATCCGTCGGCCGTGGGCACAGCCAGCCTTGTGTCCTCTCTGTTCTCTGGGGAGCAAGGCACAATTAGGCTTTTTGTTTTCCTTGCCAAGGAAATGAGATGTTCAGAGCGAGGAGCTAAGGAACCTCATTCTTCAACATTGAAGGTGGTTTGCAAATGTGCATTCTGGAATTAAACAAAAAGAGAAAATGCTCACTTCATTGCCTGTGAGTCCTGTGCTTTCTGGCACATGTTTCTTCACCCGGCACGGGAAGGACCCTGAGCTGAATCTCAACTTTTAGAGGGATTCTAGTCGAATGCAGATTGCAGCACAGTGGCAGGTGGGTTTTAGTGCAAGCCAAGGGGTTACAGGTCAGATTTCAGAGGGTTCCCAGTGGGGGAAGTCAACACAAGAAGTGAGACAGTGCTAGAAGCCTCAACTCTTGGCAGGAACTCCTCTGAATGCTGGGATTCAAATCAGGGCCTCAGGGCTCTAGCTCCTGCCTTCTTCTCATTCCCCATAGATGAGGCCCTCTCTGTCTTCCTTTCACTTGGCCATCCTTCTCAACCCTATCCTTTCTTACATGTCGCGTCCCCCTGCAATCCAATTGATTGGTTTCCAAAGCCATTTGAACCTGCCCCCAGAACATCACTTGAACCTCATCTGCTTCCTCTGCTGTCACATTGTCCTAGTTCACATCTTGCCCGTCTTCCAGGATGGCTCCGGTGGCTTCTGTGTTGACTCTTTCCTCGCTCCAAACCATTCTTCATGTGGAAGCTAAGTGATCCTTCCAGAAAGAAGCATCTTATACTGTGCTGACATGGAACATTCCCCAATGGGTTCCTCTCTTCCACCCCAGAAAATCTCAGCTCCTCTTCTCTAAAACTCCATTTCTGCATCTTTCTGTCCTCTGTCCCTCGTCCTGCTTTCTTCCTTCCCCCTTCCCTGACTCCATCCGTCTGTTTCTTCCTTCCATTCTTCTTGCCTTTCTCCCTTTCTTCCAACAAGAATTCCAACATCTTCCACTCTGGTTCATGAATATTTGTGTTGAACACTATGGGATACATTAATGAACAAACAGGCACATGAAGTATCCCTGACCTCAGGGAGTTTCTATTCTACTAGGCATAGATACATGTAATAATTAAATCACAAGAATTGTATTGAATATAAAGACAACATACACCACTGGGCCAGATTCAAGGTTACTCTCCATTATCCTTGTATCTCTTCTTCCCCAGCCTCGTGCTTACCTTACTTTTGGCTGCAGGGCTTGTGTTTCTGCAGCACAGAGCTGCCCATATTCCCTGTGGGTGCCGTGTTCTTCATACCTGTGTGTCTTTGCATGCTGTCTTCAGTGCGGGATGCTCCCTCCAGACATTTCTGTAGTCAACCTGACTGTCTCCTGCTCAGGGGTAGCCTGGGAGCTTCTACTCTGAGCTCTTATACTATCTTGCTGATTTAGGCAGTTTTTCCTCTCTTTAGGCTTCCTTGGTTCCCTGAGGTGCTTGGGCTGCAACTCTCAGCCTTGCTGGGCCCTGTTGAATGTGGGTCAAGCTCAGCGACTTCCTCCCTAGGTTAGTCTAGGATGCTAACGAAGCAATCCCCCTTACCACCACATCTTGGCCTCAACATTCTCTAGCATAAAATGGAAGAGATCCTTCTGCTGATTTCCCATGGTTGCTATGAGGGTTGAAGCCTACAGGATATACCAGAGGTTAAGGGTTACGGCTGGGGCCTGGGATGTCAGGGTTGGTATGTGTCTGCACGCCAGCTGCTTTGGGTTCCTGCCTGAAACCAGGTCTGATTGTGACTGGAACTTAGAAGCCTTGGAGCTGAGCCTAAACACAAATGGACCCAAATGGAGCATCACCAATTGTTTTTCCCTCCTTTCAAATGGTCATTTGGAACCCTTTTCAGAGGCTGACATTCAATTTCCTCTTTTATATAACTTCTCGGAAAAACATTCAAACCATCAATTTTTCTGTTAAAATCTCTCCTTCCCCAACTATTGTTTATGTTCCTAATTAATTTGGTGCAGAGAGTTCGATTGTGGCTGGGAACTCTGGGGACAGTTGGTTCATCCCCTTCTTTTGAGCTATAACTAGGTCTTGGACGAGCTGCCCAGACCAGCACTTCCTGGAGGGAACAAACAGATGCTGGCGTTTGACTTGCGTGCGCACACACACACACACACGAGAGTGGAGCGTCTGTTTTAAAGAGACAGGTGACGTTCTGTGTTCATTCTCCTGGTCTGCCAGGATATGAGAGATGAGTAAGTCGGATGCTGGTAAGATGCGTGTTTCTACATGTGTTATTGGAAGCTCTGTATTGTGTCATTGGGGAAGTTCTTAGCCAGTAGAAATATTTTGCTCAAGTAATGGTGCAAGTTAGGTTGCTGAAATGCTTGGAATCAGTTCAGGACTTATTCTGCAGTGCACCAGAGGAAGCAGTGCTCAGGGACAGCACTGTGCTGGGGAAGGGGTGATCCTCAGGTGGTACCTGGATGTTTGTCAAAGGAGTCCCTTTGGAGTCAAGGGAAGGGGCAGAGACATTAAAAACTGATCAAAAAGAGGCTAGCAGCGAAGACCAAGAGCTTTGGGATCCTACAAAATCAAAGTTAATCAGTTAAACTTTAATACCTGGAAACTTCCAAAAGTTCGTGGAAAATGGATTGAAAGCCAAGTTTAATTTGGTCCCGAGGCTCTGGACTCCAGGGCTTGGGTTTGGCACAGCCGTTAGGATGCCACTTAAGAATGTCTGCCTCCCACAGCGGAGTGTCCGAGTTACGTCTTGGCTCTGCTTCAGATTGATTCAAGATTCCCACTGATGTGCCCCCTGAGTTCTTGGGTCACTGCCACCCACGTGGGAGATCTGGGTTGAGTTCCTGGTTTCTGGCTTTGGTCCAGCTCTAGGTGTTATGTGCACTTGAGTGTATGCAAATTAGCAGGTGAGTGTGTGCATTCTCTTTCATTCTCTCTCTCATCTCTCTCTCTCTCTCTCTCTCTCTCTCTCTCTCTCTCTCTCTCTCTCTCTCATCTCTCCCCTTTCCCAATAAATGAATGGACAAAAGTCTAGGCATAGTTTTTTTTTAATAAGATGTATTTTCAGGACTTTTGCAAGACCATACATGACAATTTTTTTGGTACCAAAATAATCTTTTAATTTGACTTTGAACATTTGGAAGTGTCTCTATATGTATATTATGTATGATATAATATGGAAGAAATGAGTGGCATGCAAGAAATCATCCGGTCGACAGTTGCTACCACATGTGAGCTCATGCAGTCCATGAGGCTGGTGTTAGT
Organism: Ochotona princeps; assembly: GCF_030435755.1. NCBI lineage: Eukaryota > Metazoa > Chordata > Mammalia > Lagomorpha > Ochotonidae > Ochotona > Ochotona princeps. The sequence goes on along the minus strand of NC_080855.1, from coordinate 13,721,806 downwards.
GGCATTTCCTAGCTCACAGCCAAGGAAATGGAGGCTTAAGAAAATAAGTCACTGTCCCACAGCCCCAGAGGTCACATGTAGCAAAATGGAGGTTGGACCTAGTGGGTCTCATCCAAGAACTGCTATTATTTCTGCTGAATTAGGCTTCCTCGTGGGACTGGGGTGGTGCTTTGCTCTGGTAGAGCAATATCCATCTTATCTGGAGAAGGCTGTTGGCAAGGACACTCAAATTGTAGGTTTGGTGAGGTCAATGGGGTGAGACTGATGATTGTGTAGTTTCTTGGGGGCTTTATATGTCTGGGGAGAGCTGTGAGCTTATGTGGCTGCCTGGTGCCAGCAGAGGGTGAGCAGGGTACTTCTTCCTGCACCCCTAGGAGCTGCTGTGCTTCCTCTGGTCCTCAAACAACCAGGAAATTCAAGGATTCCCAGAGGCTCTCTCAAACCGGTTGTAGGATTGTTAAGCATCCTACTGCAGCTTCAGGCCACACATTAATTTATCTTTTAATTAAATTTTTTCTTCATGTTCCTTTATCTGAAAAAGGTGGAGCTCTTTCATCTCTTCATCATTTGGGTTTACTCCCCAGATGCCTACAATAGTCAGGGCTGGGCTGTGCTAAAGTGGGGAACCCAGAACTGATTCTGGGTCTCCTACATGGGAGGAAGGAACACCTAATCCTGCATGCACTGACTTCCAGGATGTGCATTAGCAATAAGCTGAACAGGAAGTAGAGGAGGCAGAACTTGAATCTAGGTGGCATGAGATGTGGACAAGCTATTGTGCTATGTATTCACCCCTTTATAAATATCTTTATTAATGTTCATTTTTTTCAAAGGTACAGAGAGATACACATTGGAGATTCAGACACAGAGCTTTTTAAAAATTGTCTTGGATTTTTTTAATTGTGAAAAACTACATGTAACATAAAATTTACTATTTTAACCGTTTGAAAGTATGTATTTCAGTGGAACTAGCTCCATTCATGATACTGTGCAGCCATTGCCACTACAAAACCCCAGTGCTTTTCCGTCACACTGAATGAAAATAGCATTCCTGTTAGTAGCCACTGGGAACCACCAGCTATGAGCTGTCTCTGCAGTTTTGCAGGTAAATTTGCAGGATCCTAGTAACTGGGTCCATGTGTGGCTGCATCTGTTGATGCGGTTGGAGGAGGCAAATATACCAAGGGACTTAGGGGTGAGCTGGAGATCAGCCAAGCGATACTGGCCATCCCAGTGCTCTGGTGAGAGCTCTGAACCAGCTCTGACAGCAGCAAAGATACAGGGTCTCATTGGAGTGGGGTCCTCTGCTTCATTCCTGTGTGTGGATACAGGACAAGTACACCCTTCCCCCAGTTATATGGTTGCTGAGGTCTAGAATTAGCAGCAAGAGCTGAGACCACAAGGAGCTGCAACCCTTTTCTTTGAAAAGGTGTATTCAGTCTGTGCTGTCACATCATGATAGTCTAGGTAGCAAAACTCAGCTCTGCCTCTGAGCAGCCACACCTCACACCTCAACTCATGTAGCTGTCACACTCCACCCTCCCTAACTCCTTTGATGTCACTCTAACTCAGTGATATCTTTCTCTCACTGAATATAATCATTCCTTCCTTCACTCTATCATATCTACAACTCATTTCATCCATCCATCTATCTATCCATCCATCCATCCATTCATATCCATCCATCCATCCATTCATATCCATCCATCCAGTCCATCCTTCTAACCACCTACTCATCTATCCACCTATCAGTCCAAATGTCCATCTAGTTTGTATCTGCCTATCCATCCATCCATCCATTATTCATTCATTTACATATACTCTCAATAAATATGTTCTGTTTCCCTCCAGTTATTGGAGCTGAGCTGGATGTTGTTGTTGCAGAGATGAATTAGCTTTAAAGCAGTCTCATGGAGACAGGTATTTAAATAGACACTGGAAATACTTGGTGACAAGATCAACAACAGAGGCCTGGGCAGTTTGTTCTGGTAGCACGGTGAGGTGGAAGAGAAGGGAGGAGAGGGAAGGTAACAACCACTGGTTATTTACCCACTCTGCAGTCCTTGGAGCTTTTGCTCATCATTGCATGCCACTTGTCCCCACACCCTCCAGATATCTAGAGAACTTTCAGTCCCTTGTGTAGAGGTTGAGGGACATAGTGACTTGGTGACTTGCTTGCATTTGTAAGTAGCAGGGTCATCAGGGGGAAGGCAACTGTGTGTACTCTGGGTTCTCTCTCGCCCACTCTCTCTCCTTTCTCTTTCACAACAGCTGGCTGTGGGCAGCATATCACTACTGTTACCTCTCCCCACTCTTCTGGATGCCTCCAATTCTCTCCCAGGAGTAGGGTCGTTCACCCAGGGAGCTCTTTCTTTTTCCTTCCCCAGTAAGTATATTCTGAGTTGAAGCCTCTGCCCAAAAGGGTTTTATTGGGTATGATAAGTGGGCAGGTGGAGAGCAGAACCTGATAGGATGCAACAATCATCTGTCTTGGCCAGGGAGGCCTGAAGACAACAGGGTGGTGAAGATGTCTAGCAACAGCCACCTTTCTTGCTTCACTCCCTGCACCTCATGGGAGAAATTGAGGCCTTCTGGCCATGGCTTGAAGCCAATTTGGAGTTAGATCTCTCCCCTGAACTTCGCCTCTGACAGCCACCAGCTGTATGGCTGATTGACCTCTACAGGTGAGCCAGCAATGTCGGTGCCACCTGAAAGCTCGCCAACTATGTGCCAACCCTGCCAACTGAATCCTAACCTGCTTCTTCACAAGATTACCATGTGGTTGCCATCCTCTTTAAGTTTGAGAAGTGCTCCTGTCTAAGCCTCAACATCCTTGAGTGTGAAATGGGAGTAGAAATGTCTCCTCTGGAAGGTTTGTAGGGGGATAAAGTACATTGAAAGTGCTCAGTGAGGCTGACCCAATGTCCCTAGTTTTGAGAAGAGAAGGGGTTCCTGGGATGGGGGTTTTCAGTGTTAACACGGAGAGGACTTGTCAGGCTGCTTTCAGCATGTGCTAAGAGCTCCTTTCAGTTTTGTTTTCACAGACGTGACACTTAGGAAACCCAGGAGAGAGCCAGAGGGGAGCTGTTTTGTGTTTGTATCAGTGCAGCGCTGGTGGGCTGAAGCATTTGAGGTTTTTGTTGTCGTCATTGTGGTTGATTCTTTCATGATTACAACAGCCACAGCAACCACAGCTGCTATGAATGGGGCCCTTAGTAGGCACTAAGAGCAATACTACTTTACCTTATGACAACAATGTTCCAAGTGGATACTAAAGTTCTCTCTATTTTAAAGATTTATTTATTTATTTATTTATTTATTTATTTATTTGAAAGGCAGAATGAGAGTGACAGGAAAGAAGCGGAAGAGATCAAGCAGATGAACACTGTTCTAGTCACTGGATTCCTCCCCCAAATGCCTGAAACATCCAGGACTGGGCCCAGGGGAAGCCAGGAAATTGATCCATATCTCCCAAGTGGATAGCAAAAACTCAAGTGCTTGGACCATCATCTGCTGTGTCTCAAGCTTTCATTAGCTGGAAGCTGAGTTGGACTCCAAAGCTGGGCTTGATAAGCGTATCCCCTGAAGTACCCTAATGCCCACGCCTCTCCAGTTGAAAAGAAGAGAGTTGAGCCCCAGAGGTAATAAGGATTTTCTTCAAGGCCAAGATCCCTGAAAGAGGAGGTACCAAGACTTGAACCCTCTGTGCATTTGGCCCAGGGTCTGACTTTTAATAATCACAGCCAGCAGAATTCCTAAGGGAGGGATAATTTCCCCAGAGGCTGAGCCATCAGAGCTGTTCGTGGACATTTCTCTGAGAAGAGTGGAGTGTTTGTAAGAGGTCATTTCCATTGTCATGTTTATCCCCCAAGGCCTGCCTCTACCATATGTGGTGGGGAAGCTTAAGTCACTCCATTTGCCCCCAAACTACTGCCTTTAGTTCATCAGCAGCCCTTCAGTGTGTGACAGAGAGAGACGATTAACCCAATTAACAGGACCTGTTTGCTTTTGCTCCTTGCTGGAACAGCTTAAGGACAAGTGATTATTATCAGTGGCATGTTGTCATGTCTTAAGTAGTCCAGCCACGATGTGGATGCTGTGAGGTGGTGGTGTGAGGTAGGGATGATGGTGATGACAATGATGAAGGACAGGAGGGGATGATGGAATAGGTATTCTCCAGTGGATCAGGTTCAGCTCACGTGTAGCTGATGTGCATCTGAATCCTTGGACTTTGAAAGTTTGATACTTTTACTTTTCCATTCATCTATGGAAACTGAAGCAAAGTAAGTACAAGCTCAGTTGATTCATTGTGAAAGGACCGGAAAGTACCTTAGGACTCAACAGGGCTGTTCTTCAACAGCAAAAGAGCAAATCCTCAAAGAAGGGAGTCTCTCTTGGTCTTGATTGGGTTACCTGCTTCAGTTCCCTTTCTGTTGCTGCCTGCCCCATCAGACAGACAGCAGGGATATAAGTTGTGGGCTGGGTGCAGAGCTGACAGTCATGCCCAGTTCTCTCCTGTTGCCTGGCAGTAAGCCTCCAACTGCTCACCAAATGTGTATCAGGCTCCTACTGTGTACTGGACAGTGCCAGGCTCTGTAGATAACACAGATAAGACTTGCCATGCTGTTGAGCTGAAGCAGAGAAAAACTAATAAACCAGCTTTGGAGTTTGTTCCATTTCAGTGGTCAGGGATGTGGCTCATTTCACAGCTCCCCAGTGACCGACTCTGCTTTGTAGCCAGGAATGAGAGCCACTGATGTGTGCACAAAAGCACTGAATGTGTCACTCAGTGACCACACTGTTGTCACCATGGGGCTATGTGGGTCTTAACAAAAGCAGTTAACCTTCCTTCCTGTGTCTTTGTGAGAAATGCTATCTCCATGCCTTATCTTAGGTTCAAAGGGATAATGGTTATGGGTGTGCTCTATAACCTTTGTAAATGGGTACATGAAATGAAAATTGCTATTAGCCTCTATCAAGTCTTAGTACTTGTGGAGTAAGGTGTCACCAGGGAAAGTCAGCAAATTCTGAAACCTTCTAGAACAGGATCTAATGCTCTCAACTTGCTCAATAGAGACTTTAGTTATGGTTGGGGAGGGGTGGAGTGCAAAGCTCAGTCTAGAGCAAACACCCAGGATCCTACACACCCTGCCTCCCTCGCTGTGTGTTTAAAACAGTTTGTTCTGTGTTCTGCAGAGCAGCAGCGAGCATAGGGAGGGAGCTCATTTTGCTTCAGAACTGAAGTGGGTGTATGAAATCTGTTCCTCTCCTCCGGCTGCACATTCTTGGGAAGCTGAGTGCCAGAGGTGGTCACAGACCAATCTGTAGAATCCCCCAAGTGCTGATGGAGGAGCAACGACAAGAGGAGATAAGTGAAAGAGAGACAACCTCTAACCCTTGGGGCAGGAAGCTTGAAGGATATGCAAGACGTTACAAGAAAGGATTATTTGGTATCTGTGTTGCCATGTCCTGGGATTGAGGCCAAATTCCCATCACCTCCTGCTAGTCCTTAAAAATCACCTTAGAAGAACTCAAAGCGAGACAGGAACCTTACCATGCCCTTCAGTTGTATTTTGCTTCCATCGTGCCCAGGGGCCCCTACCCACACCCTGATCCACAGCAGTTTCTAAGGTTTACATTTTGGACTCCAGTCAAGAAAGTGACACAGTGTAGTTGTGGGAGACCTATGAAGACATTGGTGATATTTTCTCTCCAAAGCGTTGATTCATCATGAAGAAAATCAACCACATCTTGTCTTCATGCAGGCGCCTTGGCGCCAGAAATCATCCCCCTTCATGATTTGCAGGGGGATGCATGGATTTGAAACCAGCAGGTTAGCAGATATGGAGATGGTAGCTCCTCAGATAGGATTAAGTGCTCCCCAGGGATTCTAATGGTGCACCATGCAGTCAGAGGCTACAGAGAGGGGTACTGCACCTGTGGGGTCAGGCATGGATCCATGAGTCTCTTATTCCCTACAGCTTATCCCGTTCTAACAGCAACCCTATGGGATGTTAGTCATGATTGCCATTTCCTAGGTGAAAGCTGTCAGAGCCAGAAAGGTAAAGTGCTTACCTTGTATCACATGTCTGGTTAGTGCACAACTAGGGCCTGAACCCCAGCCCCCACACGCCACCCCTACAAAATTTGACTGATGCTCATACAGAAGGAGGCTGGAGACTCTCAAGGTAATGGTGTAGGCATGTGGGACCATAGGTAATGGTAACGTCGGGGTGTAGCACAGTTAAAGCAGGGTGTTAGGAATTTCAGTAAATAAATCATGTACAGAGTGAGTTGTCGAGGTGCTGCAAGTCCAGCGTGTCAGCTACCACTTCAGGAGGAGGTGGGTATGAGTGTGGAACCATCTTCTGATGTGGAATACCAAGCGTCCTGACTAATGGGAACAAGAGTGGTGGCTTAGATTGTCTTTGCACTTGCTAGGGAATGAATATTGTCTTGGATACTAGAATACCAGATTACTTCGTTCTCAGACTTCACTGAGGGAGGACTGTTATTGGCAGCAGTCGAGTGCAGGGGGTGAAACGTTTGGGATCTCCGAGGCAGCCAAACTAGAGTCATCATTCACGCAGCCTTGGAAAAGCCGCCTTACCTCCGAGTTTGTCTTTTCATCTGTAAAGGGGGCATAATATCAGTATCAACTTAGTTAAGTGGTTGGAGGTGCCAGTAAATGAGATAGGGCCCAGGAGTATTGAGTGACATGGCTCTCGCAGAGTAAGTACTCCTGGCACCTTAAACATATTCATTGTTGCCATGGCCACATCTGTTTGACAGATGAGGGAACTAAAGTTTTAACATTGCATAGGTTTTACAAATGACACAAAATTAAGAATGGAACTTTGTAGTCTGATCCCCCAAATTACACTGTCCATCCTGGAGAAAGGCTGGTAACAGGGACAGAGTAGGAGAGTAAAGGGGAAAATTTGTCCTTGGGCTAAAGTGGTATGTGACGGTAGGGGAAGAGAATGTGGACAAGACAAAGCAAAGGTTCTTCACTCTTTCAAAGATGGCCAGTGCCATGCTGGCTCTCTCTGGGCAGGTAAGCTGCTGTCCTCATGATTATCTTTCATACAGTTCACAATATGTCAGCCATGACCTCCTTTCTATGTGGCAGATCAGGTAAGACTTTTCTTGCAGCTCTACTCCATCCATAAAGCTCCCCAAGGTACCCTGATCATGTCTAGCACATTGTACATGGAGCAAGGGTGTTGTAGGGTACCAGACAGGCAGGCTTAACCTCCACCTGTCTGCTGATATCAGTGATTCCCAGAGGAGTGTGTGTGTGTGTGTGTGTGTGTGTGTGTTTGGTCTCATAGATCTTTTTAAAATTATTGTTGGATTCCAGCTGTGTGACTAGAACTTCCTCCATTCGTCAGTGACTCAGAGCAAGAAGATGCTGAGCCATTCCTCGGGCAGTCACTGGAGGACTCTGACGACTGGCTGCTTCAGAGGCATCATTGTTCTGTGGGAATTATTGCTTCTCTTTTGTAATTAAGTTCAGAACATTTCAGTCCCATCCCAAGAGGCACCTGACAGCGCGTGGGATTGATGAATGCAACTGCCTTTAGACTCTATTTCTGTACAGTCTTCTGTTGGTAGGTTCTTTGTTTTGTCACCTTTCTGAGTATTTAATGATACTCTTTGGACAATAGCTGAGACTTGCAAGTCTTTCTCCCTTACCAACAGGACACACAAAAGTACACATTGGGTGTTCGCTGGAGGAATGGTTCTCTAATGTAGGAGAGTATGGGTGATGCTGTTGAAACTTTGGCTTTGTTTTGGATAGGACATTTAATATCCATGCAAAATAAGGCTCAGATCCTGAATTTTTCCTCCTCATTTTCCATTTAAATCATAAATATCCCTCTTAGGCTTTGTCCACACAATTATACACTTACCTAGTTCCTCTTTGCCCATTTATCGATGTGTCATGAGCCAAGCCTTCTGCCAGGTGCTGCGGGCACAGAGATGAACACAATGGTGTCTCTGCCCTTGAAGCACTCTGTCTTGTTGAGCTGTGATTTAAAATGATTAATCAATTCAGGAATATTGGATTTCTCCAAAAGCTACTGTGGGGAGAAAGATAATTACCCAAAGTCTTTAAATCTGTTACCCATTTTAATGGATTTAATTAGGTAAAATTCATAAAACTATAATGTTGGATGGAGCCCAGAAAGCATTTATTTATTCTTATTACTTCTCTTTGCCTTTAGGCCACACTGCATTCAAATTATCCCCCAAATCCATGCATTTCAGAAAAGAGCAATTATTTTGAAGAACGATAGCTTTTGGCCCATTCAGATAAAGCTTTTCAGTGAACATGCAGGGGGAAAATGATGTAGGCTTGTTGCAAGAGTTGAGGTGCGCAGCCACAAAATATTGTTCTGAAAGGCATGAATGGAATCAACCATCCTGACACATATGTGTGCTCACATATACACTTGAGGTCGAATCCTCATAAGCTATACCATTGAGGTGTGTCAGATGCACATGGAGTAACATGCAAAATTAAAAGCAAAAACAAGGCTGTAATATGATAATGACCCTTGGAGAATTCGTTCAGCTCCACCCACCCCTGAAAATGTGTCTTAGCATTTGTCAAATCCTGTTTTGCTATAACACAGAAGCATACCTTCTGTTTAGTTGGCATTTTTGCATCAGACCAGCCAGTCAACAACATGTTTGAAGCATCTGCTTGAAGCAGCTCTGTGATGATTCCAAGGCGGCGGTGGCCGAGTGTAAGAAAGGGGACAGGATGTGGAGCCCCAGAATCGAAACCTGGATGCTCACCTGCCGTGTGCCGGTGTTTCTTGTTTGCCCTGACCAATGCTGTCGGCTTCCTAAGACCTTTTGTAAGAATTTGATGAGTTATTGGGTATGAAAGTATTTGTAAATTGTGCAATGGTGGCATGACTTGACTATTCTAATTGGAAATTTGTTCTAATGATCATAGGTTCGTAAAGATATTAGGGTTCGTATTCTTTCAACACCATGCCCTTTGCATTGTAAGAGTATTCAGTGGCTCTAGACATAACGTTCTGAGACAGGGTTCCTGTTAAGATCTTCAACACCATTTCATCCTCTCTACTTGATGGTCTATAATGAATATTTATCCCCAGTTCCTGTGATAGTCAAAGTATATCCTTGAAACTCTCCTGACTGTAACTTCCACCTTTCCCCACTTTCCTGTCCACCTGAATGATCCTTCTATGTTTTCTTATCCTTCTTTCTCTCTCAAATTCGTGGAAGTTGCTCTTCCTCAAATTCCCATCAGGCCCGTGAAGATAGATTTAATGCAGTGTCAACGCAGTGTCAGATCTGTATGTCGTTATTTTTTTCAAGGTCTAAAATGATGTATCTAGTGAGGTTTGTTGCATGGAGAGATATTTCCACAACATTTACTGTTCTCTGTGTTACACAGGATCCGTGAGCTCAGGTATCCATTCTGGCTTTTGTGAACATGGGAAGTTGTTGGCTCATACAAGCAAGAAGTCCAGGGCAAATGGCTCAGAGGACCATTGTTTTTTTTTTTTTTTAAAGATTTTATTTTGTTTTTATTGGAAAGTCAGATATATAGAGAGGAGAGACAGAGAGGAAGATCTTCTGTCCGTTATTCACTCTCAAGTGGCCACAATGGCCAGAGCTAGGCCTCATCTGGGTCTCTCATGTGGGTGCAGGGTCCCAAGACTTTGGCTCATCCTTGACTGCTTTCCCAGTTCACTGGCAGGGAGCTAGATGGGAAGCAGGGCCACTGGGACAAACTGGCGGCCATATGGGATCCTGGTTCATGCAAGGCGAGGACTTTAACCGCTAGGCTATTGCTCCAGGCCCTGGGAGACCATTCTTGGAGGACTCTGGGTGCTCCAACAATATGTCATAAGAAATCTATTTCTACTTTCCAGTGCCATTTTGTGTGTGTTAGCTTCATTCCAGAATTGTGAATATGAGGACTGAATAGAATTTGTTCTGTTCTAACCATGTCGACTCAAAGGGAAGGAGGGCAGTTGTAGGACAAAGGCAAGAAGAACGAGGAGGAAAGATGGGGAGCAAGTACGATGGCAGGTGTCCCTCCGTGTCGTAGCACTGGGCTCCCCATACATCTCTGTATACCTGGGGTCAGTTGGAAGTGCACCTGCATGGGTGCTCAGGGATGTTCTTGAGTGAAGAGATGTGCAATTTATTTTCCCTTATTTCTAGGAACAGACTTCTTTAGCTCCCTAAAGACAGATGGTTTTATTTAGAGTACCTTCTGCCTCATCCTGTGTTTTGCTTTCTTTTACCTGTTGGCAGGATCCGTCATCTACTTTCTTCCAGTTTGGAGCGTCCATCCAGCAACAAGCCACGGTCATGCTGAAGATCATGCAGGATTATGACTGGCATGTCTTCTCCCTGGTGACCACCATCTTCCCTGGCTACCGGGACTTCATCAGCTTCATCAAAACAACAGTGGACAACAGCTTTGTGGGTTGGGACATGCAGAACGTGATCACACTGGACACATCCTTCGAGGATGCCAAGACCCAAGTCCAGCTGAAAAAGATCCACTCTTCGGTCATCCTGCTGTACTGTTCCAAAGATGAGGCGGTTCTCATCCTGAGTGAAGCCCGCTCCCTCGGCCTCACCGGGTACGATTTCTTCTGGATCGTGCCCAGCCTGGTCTCTGGAAACACAGAGCTCATCCCCAAAGAGTTCCCATCAGGACTCATCTCAGTCTCCTACGACGACTGGGACTACAGCCTGGAGGCGAGAGTGAGGGACGGGCTTGGCATCCTAACCACTGCCGCGTCTTCCATGTTGGAGAAGTTCTCATACATCCCCGAGGCCAAGGCCAGCTGCTATGGGCAGACGGAGAAGCCGGAGACCCCACTGCACACTCTACACCAGTAAGACGGGGCTCTTGGCTCGAATGCCAAAGTGGGATCACAGTTTTGTTGCTTGTTTGTTTACACATCCATTGATAGAAGTATACACAGAAAGTAGAGATCATGTACATATTTGGGATTTCTATTCTGTTTAGTTTCACTCTTGTTCCTCTTCCTTTCTTCTTCTCATCTCCTTTTACATTTAAGATAAATAATATCATATGTTATTTCCTAAAAATTAGTTTTTTATATATTAGAGTATATCTTAGGAACCTGCAGGTGTGTAACCTGTCCATCTCTCGTCTGTTTATAGCTGCATATCAAGTCTATACAAGTTTCTTATAACATGCTCATCATGATTTATTTCTAACTCACATTATAATTACAGTTTAGTTTTTGTCAGATTTTTTTTTTTTTTGGCTTGAGAAGCAAAACTACAGGTATGGTCACCATGCGGGTCTATGCACATGTGAAATTTTTTCTAAGATTGCCTCTATGACATGGGATCTTGGGGTTGTAAGTCAAGTGTATTTTAAAATGTAAGCATCTGTGACCCCGTTGTGGTATAAAGCCTCTACGCCAATTTATGTTCACACCAGCTGTCGGTGAAATCACCCAGTTTCCCACACCCTCAGCAATGTGCAATGGTTTACAGAAAATTCTCCAGGCTGGTGCTTTTAGTCCCTGATCTTGCAACTCAATTTCTTCCCTTGTTATATCCTACGTATTTGTGTAGGTCACTGGAAATGTTGGCAAACATCATGCTTAAAGTTGAGTTATACTCCATACACTTGGCTCATAATTTACCTGACTCTCCCATCGCGGTGGACGTGTAGTTGATTTTATGTTTCTGAGTAATGTCTCTGTTCCTTGTGGCCTCTCACGAGCTCCACCATTGAGATTTACAATGATCACTCCAATACTCCTTTTTCCTGTGATTTTGCCTGCTATTTATTGATTCAATCCACACTTCATTCCTGCGATAACGAGCAGTGTGGCACTGCAGTCAAGGGATTGGGCCCTGGGCTTCGACGTGCCTGGGTTTGAAGGATGTCTCATCCACTTTCTATGTGACTCAATCACCGTTTTGCCTTTCCGGGCCTGAGACACTCATTGTAGAACAATAACCCAACTACCTCTCTCGGCTGTGGTTCCCGAACTGTAGCACATGTTGGAGTTTCTGGGATGGCTGTGCACCTTAGCATGTCTCATGGAGTAGCAGTATCAGAATTTGTATTTCTGCATTTGTATCAGGTTCCGGGGGGACGCTGATGTCGCAGCCTGGATACTTTGTTTTGAAAACCTATGTTCTCGAGGTTGCGGTGAGCGTTAAACAAGCTGACACCTGAAAAGTGTCACGTAGCACTGTGGTAGCATACCCCTCAGTAAGGAGTCAAGCCTGTCAGAGCAGTTGATGATGTTTTTGGCTATCATTTATTGCAGTCAGCAGATCTGGTGAGCTTGTGGCCAGGAGAGTACCAGGTTCTCGTGTTTCTCTGAATGGGTCTGCAAGTTTGGAACTTTGAATTTCCTAGAGCATCGGGCTATGTGTGTATGTGTGAAGTGTAGGTAGATTTATTATTTCAAAGATTTATTTTTATTTGAAATACAAATTTACATGCACACAAACACACACGTGTGCACAGAGAGAGACAGAGACAGAGAGATCTTCAATCCTCCAACTTACTCCCAAGATGGTTGTAATGGCCAGAGCTGGACCACTCCAAAGCCAGGAGCCTGGAGCTTCCTCTGGGTCTTCCATGTGGGTGCAGAGGCCCAAGGACTTGAGCCATTTTTCACTGCTTTTCAAGCACATCATCAGGGAGCTGAATTAGAAGTGGAGCAGCCGGAACTCAAGCCAATGCTCATAGGGGATGCTGGCACCACAGGCAGAAGCTTAACCTACTAAACCATGGCTCTGGCCCCAGAGTGTAGCTCTTTACAATTAGTGTACACCTAAAAAAATGAACTCTTGAATTGGGAAATCATGCTCTTTTGACACCCTGTCTTCCTCTCTTCTCAATCCTGCCTCTACATCCCCGTTTATCAACATTTTAAAATAATTGTCCAAATGCCAGAGGAAAACAAGAGTCAGTGTGAAACACAGGAGCCTCTTATGAAAGAATTGCTGCCGACCCAGAAACAAGAGCTGGGCTAATGAATTTGTGTTTTTCCTAATAAGGTGTGCCCTGCGGCTGGAGCACTGAGAAACCTAAGATTCTGATGGAATAAAACTCAATTGTAGGGCATTTGAAACGTGTATAGGAAAAGGAATTTGGGGAGGATAATTGGCCAAGTTATTCAGATCCCTTTCCAGCGGCCGTCGTGGCTTCTATGACTTCAAACAAAAATCCTACTGTTATAAAATGCTGCCGTGCCGTTTCTGGAAGTTTGAATGCAGCAGTTTTGCAAGTGCTAGTTCAGCTCTCAGAGAAGCATGCTTTAAATGCAGGAAGTTGTCTTCTAGTGCTTTGTGTTCAGGGAGGCATCTCTGCATCCGTGGAGGACGAGGACCCATGGCACTCACCCAGGGCGTGAGGTTGGGGAAGGACACAAGTGTCTCTGCTTAGCCCCTCAGCCCCAGCGGGTGCAACACTCCTCACACTCTCCCAGGAAAGAGTGGAGCCCCACCAATGCCCTTGACTAGGAGCTGGAGCAAGCCTGAAAAAGGCTCTTGTCAAGAAGAAACCAGAGTAGGGCTCTTGGAGTTTCTCCTCTTCCACCTTCATCCCTGTATCCACAGATCCTGTGTAAGTCAGTTCCTGGCACACATGGGGGAGTTAGGAAATACTTCAGTTCTCCGAGACCATGCGTCCTGATAAAAATGGGGAAAACTTGTCTGAAGACAAGCTCATGTAAGAGAGAGAGAGAGAGAGAGACGTGCAGAACTTGATAAAATACCTGGCTTCACACTCACCATGGAGAATGAACACTGGCACATAACATTCGCTTCTGCATTTTCAAGGACATGTAGAAGTCTTGCTCAGACCTCTGCCCACAAAAGGGAAAACCCTGGGCTACATTTGGTATGCGTCCAAATCCACATTGTGTATGTTTTTGTACTTTAAGTATCAATGCATGCAGAGCTTTAGAAAGTTTGTGGAAAATGTACACTATTTAGAAAAATTTCTAAATATTTTATTTTTTGGAGAGAGAAGAAGGAGGAGGAAGAGAAGGAGGAGGAAGAGAGTATGGGAGGGATGGAGGGAGGGAGGGAGAGAGAGAGAAATGTACTCCAGGGTGAATATCTGCAGGAAGCTGTACTGAGGAGGAGGAACTTGGAATTGAACCCAGGCACTCTGATATGGAACATTAGCCTCCCAACTGGCATCTTGATACGTTATTTGTGTTTTCCATGAACTTCTTAAAGTAATCTCGCATGTGCAATCATGTACCCAATGTATATTACTTTTTTGTTTTAATTTGAAAGGTGGGAGTTACAGAGAGAGAGGGAGAACACACACACACACCACACCGCACCGCACCGCACCATCCCCACTTCCCAGCTGCTGCTGTTGCTTCCAAGGTGTGTTAGCAGGGAGATGGATCAGATGGAGCAGCCCCAGGTGTGGCTCACACTGCAGGTCCATCAGGGACACTGTCAGGTATAAACAGTGTTGAAGTTATTCACACCCTACCTGCTGCACAAGGAAAGTAGTGAGGGTTATTTGTTTACCAGATGCTTAGCAAAGTAAGAGTTAGATTCTGTGAAAATGAAGTCTTAAGCATGGTGGGAAGGAAGCCTTCACTCTCCAGCCTTGCGCTTTGATGGGTCTGACTTGGGCTGTAGATGCTTTTGTCCTCTGCCCTGAACCATCCAGACGAGAAGGCATCAAGACCCACAACCTCAGGATATACCAAAGGGGAACAATCCCGTGAAAGACGACACAGAATAGGACATAAATCAATAGTGAGATGGATATGCCGTGTGTGTGTGTGTGTTCATGATCTTACCATGAGTCTGTTTTTGCCCTTTGGGGTTACAGGAGAAAAAAAACTCATGGGGAGGGGAACATTTTCATCCTATTTTGTATGCCTAGTTTTACAAAAGAGACTTGGAAAAGAGCAGTCAGCGTTTTCCAAAGTTCAGAAATAGCTCAGCTGGGTTATGTAAGCTCCTTTGCTCCAGCACGGTTATTAAACATCTGCCCCTCCACCAAGCACAGAGCACATCACGGGCTACTCCCAAAGCTGTGACAGTCTGGACAGTTCTGTCCCGGGCACCTGTCCACCTCGCTAATGCACGGGGCCCGGGGAGGCAGTGTAGTACCACCGGTAGGAGAGTGGGTCCTGGAACCAGGCTGCCTGGGTTTGAATCTCTGCATTTGTCCTAGTGTTTTGTTAAGTCTTTCAACTGCTTCAGGTCTGTTCCCTTAAGTATAACATGGGCATAAGAAAAATACCTGCTTTCTATGTCAATGCCTAGGACATTGGAGGAGCAGTCTACAAATGGATATTATTACTAACACACTTGGGATTTTAACATTGTGAGTGAAACAACTGTATTTACACGCCATGCCCACAATATTACCATTTATACACTTCACAGAAATGTATTAAGGGGCTTTAGTATACTCTAGCCAGAGTTCGGAAATGCCACCAAATGAATGTAGGGCACATAATAGTTGCCTTTTGTCGTTTCTCTGAGGTCTGGGTGCCAGTGGAATACCCCATAGCTGAGGTCCAGCTGCCCAGGTGAGAGGTCTGGAAGGAAGTGAGATGTCCTTACTAGGACTTTAAGCACCAGCAGAAAGAACCAGAGCTGAGCGAGAGCATTTCAGGAAATGTTCACATGGACCCAGGTCTTGCTCAGCTCTGGCTCTTTCTGCTGGTGCTTAAAGTCCTAGCCATGAGTGCCTAGACTCTCAGTTGAAACAAGGACACCCAGAAGTTCAGCTCCCATTTTAAGACTGTGGACACAAGATGCAAAACATGATGATTTCTGCTGTCAGTTCACATGTATTTGTGTGCGTACCTGCAAGTATAGACCTGCACGCATATGTGTGTGCACATGTGGGTATATCAGGTGTGTGTGTTGTCTCTTCTACACTGGAGGAGACGCACTAAGTAGGAGGCCGAAGGAGGAGAAGGTGGATGCTCCTCAGCCTCAGCCCTCTTGCCACAGGAGTCCTGCTGCCTGAAGAGCAGCATGGCCAGTGGGCAAAGGGTTGTGTGACATCAAGGAAGCTCATAGGATGACAAGTATGGCAGGCCTAGCTGTGAATTTACCACATTCTTAACAAATGCAAATGATCAATCCCTCTGAACCCAGGGGTTTTTATTAAGAGAGAGAGAGAGAGAGAGAGAGAGAGAGAGAGAGAGAGAGAAAGTAGTGAGCAAGCAAGAGGTTACTGCAACAGAATAAAATGAAAGTGTTATTAAAACACTTAGCATGGTGCCTGACGCATAAGTGGGCATTTCACAAATAACTGTCAAGTCATTACCATCATCTTGGTATTATTTTTATCATCATCAGTCTATGTTTTAATTGTCTGACAGACTTTATTGCCCCCAATTATCACAAATATGCATTTTGCTACTTAATTTACAATGAGGTGGTTATCCACAAACAGGAAGCTAATTTTTATCACTTACTTCTTTTCATCTGTTTCCTTGAGTTTTTTCCATTTTCCTTCCAAACTGTCACATGCCACTCTTGAGGCAATGAAGTGCTTTTAAACACCACAGCCAAATCCCCACTCTAATTTATACTTATTAGACTGTGATCAGCACACAAGAGAAGGGAAGGAAAAATGGGCAAGTGTTTCAATATTATCATTTAACAATTGAGTTATAATGACCGTGCTCCCATCTGGGTGAGGAGTTAGGACACAGAGAAGTTGCTGACTTGGAAGTTGGATAGAAGTGTTCAAGTAGATCTATAGCATGGACGAAAGGAAAAGAACATGAGTTAGTATTGAAGGAAAGTTACTTGACCTTAATTGATGATACCTGGCTGGATCACTTAACGTGTTTCCCATTAACTTCCTGATTTATGAAGTCAGGCAACAACATTGTAAATTATTGGCATGACAGGAAGGGAAATGGAAAGAAGATATATAAGTGAGAAAGAGTTTATTTCATGTCCAAGTTACATTAAAACTTTTTTTTTCTCAATCTCCAATTTTCAAGTAGCCATAGGAAAATTCCTGGTTTAATGACTGCACTGAATCTGGGTGAAATGTTTCGTGTTTGATAATCTAAATTATCGCTGTTGGTTTCTTTTTTTTAATGTCAATAAAGTGGCTGGCTCAGTTAATTCTCTGAGCTTGACTGGAGTTAAAACTTCCCTGGGTGACTGTGACAATTCTTTGTAGGATCACCATATGCTCAGCAGACATTTCTTCCTGTGCCATTAGACACCCTGGAGACAGAGCCCTCCTTTGGGCCTGAGCTGTCATTCTAGATGGGACCTTGAACTCAATGCTGGGAGGAAAGCCTGAGCTTCCATTTAGGGAGATAGTCCCTGGAGATGAGCCACATTGAGAACAGGCAGCACATTCCAGGAGGCCATGCCTTTGTGGGCTTTGGGCTTACCCAGGGCTGTGCCCAGAGCTCTTGCCCTAAGTGAGTTGTTTCTTCCCCAGAGCTTCTGCTTCCTTGATTGTAAACAGAAAATTCCAAACATGCAAGTCTGGGGTGACGTTCATCGTGCAACATGAAATGCATGTGATTTATTTGGCCAAACATCTGAGATTTAGTTGGCTCCCCCCAGTGTAACTTCTCCCCTTCCCCTGGGCCAGCCACACAGCCCAATCTGGGCTTTCCACGTGTCCTGATGGACCTGTGCAAGGTGGGCTGAGTCCCCTGAGTGTTCAGCCCGAAAGCTAAGTCAACAGCCTCTCCACACTATCTCTGTTGTTGCCGACTCTCCTGGAACACAGCCCTCCCTCTCTTGGCTGCAAGTCAACTGTTCCGTATGCCAGCTCTGCAAGCAAGTCAATCATTTCCAATTGGCATCCAATGAATAGCTCGACAAATGGTTCAGACCCAGTGCTGGCAACTTGGAAGTACATGAGTTGGCTGTGCCTTTACTTTGAGGGAAAGGTGGTTTAGGTTGTTTTGAGGTCACACATAAAGCACAAATATTGTTCGAATTTGCCTTAGGTTGGATGCAAGTCTTTGGATTTTGGAAGCAACATGCCTAGAAAAATATGCATTGATCTGTTTCTTCCCGGGTTGAATAATAGAGAAGTTTTCATTTTGAAATGTGGTAATTTGGTAATACGTACTAATTATTTTCTACAATTCTCTTCTGTGAAAAGATAAATCAAATGAAAGCACCATGTTCATTACTCCAGTGCCTGCTAACAGAATGTTTATAGATCCTTTAAATTTTCCCATTTTTAATTCACGTTTTATTTGAAAGGCGGAAAGAGAAACAGATGCAGGCAGATCTTTCCTCTACTGGTTTACTCCATAAATGCCTGCAATAACCAGATAAGCCAAGACAGCGTCAAGATCTAGGAGCTCAGTCTATGTTTTCCATGTTTGTGGAAGGGACCCACATACCTGAGTCATCACTGCTGCCTCCCAGGGTATGCATTAAGAAGAAGCTGGGTTGGAAGCAGAGCCAGTACTTGAAGCAGGCACTCTGATATGGGAGGCAGTATGCCAAGTGGTATCAACTGCTGTGCTGTCAACTGCCCTTGTGTGGGTCTTTTAAAAAATATTTATTTTTATTGCAAAGTCAGATATACAGAGAGGAGGAGAGACAGAGAGGAAGATCTTCTGTCTCATGAATTACTTCAATGACTGGAACTGTGCTGAGCCAAAGCCAGGAGCTAGGAGCCTCTTCTGGGTCTCCCATGCAGGTGCAGGGTCCCAAGACCTTGGGCCATCATTGACTGCTTTTCCAGGCCACAAGCAGGGAGCTGGATGGGAAGTGGAGGTGCCGGGATTAGAACCAGTGCCCATATGGGAGCCCAGCATGAGGACTTCAGCTGCTAGGCTACTGTGCTGGTCCCCCTTTTGTGGATCTTAATATGTAAGCTCAGGAATCAGCTTTGGAGACCATGACTTAAATAGGGGGGAGAGAAGATGGTAACTTGGAATAGAATGATGACCGAGTTCAGAGAGAAGTGGTGGACTTCATATTACAAAATTAACAAGACTATGATGGATTAACATAAGGCAATAAAGAACATGTACTAATAATTGATTTTTCAATTGTGTAAGTGAATAGATTGGTTGTGGCTTTTACTAAACAAAAGAAACTGGGCAAGAAGTGTTTGGGGGTAGGCAGTCAGGAACAACGCCTAAGATGTGTTAATTGGACACAATTTTGAGGTAGCCACGTGGAAATCTGAGCTAGACCATTGAAAAGCTCAGACTGAAAATAGCATACACAGGGTTGGGGCTTGCTGAGGGAACCTGGGGAAGAATGAAAGCTAAGAAGGGATCTAGGTTCAAATCATGAGGGATTTCAGCACTAGTTGTTAAATAACCCTAGTGGGAAGGAAGATGTTGGAGAGAAAGGAGTTGGGTTGTTAATCTTGCTGCTTTTCCCTACATGGGGACTCTTGTCCCAATTATGTTCTGTTGTGGCACTCGGTGGGTGTCCTGTCTAATGTCTGTGATGTGCTAGGCATTGTGATAGGTTCCAGGAGGCTCCCCAAAATGTGTAAGCTACAGACATTGCTTGTCAATGAGTTGAGTATACAAATAAAATGAATAAGCATGCCAGCGTGTTAAACCCAAACACAGAGACAGGAAACTTTATTGCATGATAAACTTCCAGACAAGTCATCCCAGTGGTGACTCCTTGGAGTGTGGGAAGTTCACACCACAAGCTGGGCTTCGTTTATGGCACTACACTTAAGGTGTGGACATGGGGTGATGAGGATGTGCTAGGTCAGGCAGAGAGAACAAATAACAATGCCTGCTTTTGTCTAGTTCTGAATATAATTTGTAAAATATCTTATGCACGATATAGTAAAGTTATGAGACAGAGAGAGAATATAGGCATGTGGCAGAATATGTGTGTTTGAGGGAGGAGGTTTGCTCAGGACGGGTTCACTTAAAATCTGCTTCTGGTTTGTGTTCTTGGAAGAACGTGTACTTCTTTATCTGCTGTCATTTCCTCAAGGTTGGAGTTAGAGAGCCCAGAGACCTCTCCACCTGTTCTTGGTTGCATGTTGATGCTGCCTCTCGGCAGGTGTAACAGCCACTAGCCAGGCTCCTGGTGACGCAACCTGGCAAGGGTCCCAGGGAGAGAGGTGTCGCTGTCCAGCTTGGTGGTGCTAGCTGGATTCTGCGTGGGTGAGGGAGGCCAGCCACATTGTTATATATGCCCCAAAGTTGGGTGAATGAGCTGGCAGATCTGCTGATGTCTAGAGTACCGTTGTCCAAATCCTTACAGACAGTTTCCTGAGGATTTGCTTCACTTGGTTAAGTCCTGGCCAAATACAAGAGACAAACACATTCCACCCTATTTTCTCACATAATGGAGAATAGCTCTCTTGAGACACACACTCACTTCCTTTACATCCCCATTGCTATTAATAAAGGAAAGGTTTGAAAACTTAATTACTGCATCATTATGTGTAGATGCTTGAGAAACTTTAACTATCATAAGTTACCTTATATAAGCATATATGTGGCTTAATGGGAAGGTAAAAGAACTGTAATCATAAAATTTTAAAAATGCCAGGTATGTATATGCACTTGCTGTCTACCATTTAGTGTATATCAGGATGCCTTTCGTGCAGGTAATTATCAACTGCATTCAGAGTGATGTGATTGAACTGGTTCTCATGACCGAATTGCCAGAAGTAGCGTGGAATTCAGGTGTAGGGTGATCAGGGTCCTGGCTATTTCCCCAGGAGCTCTTGCCTCTTGTCTGGGAACGTGGCATCTGCTGTCTAACTGGCTTCCTCTTAACCTCAATCTTCTGATGATCACACCTGGGATAACTACTTGTACACAGGCAGATGAGGTCATGGGCTTATCTTTGGCCAAGAACTGTCATTTTGAACATTTTGTGCACTGACTAGCTTGTTCATGGTCTCCTACCCAATCACGGAGAAGGCAGAGAGGATAAGGTATAGCCAAACCATACCTACTCCTTCAGCTAGGGGTGCGGTCAACTTCTCCCAAAGCCTGTGGATTCTCCTGGAAGGCCTGGAGTCTCAACAGAACACGAGTCCCATGCAGTGGGAAGAAGAGATAAATGAATGCTGGACGAAGCACCGAGAGGTCAATGACAAATCGTGTCCCACGTTACAGATGAGAGAAGTGAACTGAAGTCTGGGAAATGGCATAACTTCACAAAAGCTGTACAGCTACTATCTAACAGAGCAGAATTGAAATCTGGTTTGGTTTGGTTTAAGGTCCCTTACACTGCTTTCAAAGTCAATAAATTGACTTTCTTAGCATCATGCGCTGGCATCTCTGAACAATACCAGTGGCAAAACACTCCTCCCCACAGGAAGGGCCACTGGCACTAACCACATACACCCAGTATGTCCTTGGGCACAGCCAGCAGGTGGTGCTGAGTGTGGACTGGATGATTCAGTGATCCTCCACCTGCGTATTTTTAACTCACAGAGTATCCTTTTTTTTTTTTTTTTGCCATTTTTATAAGTTAAATCCCCATGAATGAAAATGATAATTGAAATTCTTAGCTGAATCTCAAAAAATATATATATGAAAAAGAGAACCCAACTGCGTGGCTGCCACCTTCAGACTGAGGAGCTTACCCGACATGTCTTGGGCTCCAAGCAGGTCACCCCTTTCATTTATATTCCTTATTGGTGGCTTGTTTTAAGCATTTTAATAACAGAATATCTTGTGTTTGTTTTGTGACATTTGCTGTAGCTGTCATTGTTTATAATCATGACCTGTCCAGCAAGAACTTGATGAGCTTTTAGGCTAACGTATGTTGATGGTGAAAGGAAGCTTTGATTTATTCAGAGGGCCGTACCTGGGTTGGCACCACTGCATCTGTGGACCACTTACATCTCTTTGATCCTATGTGCTTGAGCATTCCTGGCCAAACATTCCCACTGACAGCTGCTGGTGAGGGCACATGAAAACCTGCTTCTCTGTGATGTTCTGTAAGTAGAGGCTCCTCAATATTGGAGAGGTGGCCCTAATACTTTAGCCACATCTTCTCAAAATAAAAAACAGAACTGGCTTTTGTGGTTCTAGCTGGGACATAGTCATCTTGCACTAAGTGGTGACTTTGTGGTGCTATAGGTTGTGTACCCTTGTCCTTGCAAGACCCACAGAGAATTTCTATTGCCTTGTCTGGTGTGGCTTGTCTAAGGCAAGAATTTATTGGATTATCCAAGGAGAGTTCCCACTCAAGAGATTATAGTCATTTGTAGATTGAATACAATTTTTTCCAGGGAAAACATTTTCTCTAGTGGGTGTCAGATTTTCTACAGTATCATGAAATTTGTCAAATGAGTGGCAAATGGTGGAGTCTGGTGAAACTCATACAGTTTTTAAAGGATTGGTACTAAAAATGTCAACTTTATCATTTAACCTAGTAAAGCGTGTAGTTATAATATGATTTTTCTCCATCATAGCACAAGAGTTTTCAATATTTGGATAAAAATAACTTCAGGACTTATAAATTATAACTGCTAGAGATTTAATAGTTTGATAGGTCTGGCAGTCTGTTTTCCTTCATTAAATTTTATCTTTTGACTACTTCTGATCAAGCTGGAGTCCTAAGGGCTAGATATATTCTGCTGATTGAAAAATCAAAAATGGATGAGAATATTAGAAATGGTTAAAATATTTTGAAAGATTTATTTATTATTTGAAAGAATCACATAGAGAGAAGGGCGGAGCATGAGAGCTTTCATCATATCTACTGATTCACTCCCTAAGTTGTTTCAAAGGCCAGGACAAAGTGGGAGCCAAGAACTTCTGGGTTTCCCACATACGTATGGGGGCCCAAGGACTCAGTCCACCATTGCTGCTTTCCCCAGGCCATTAGCAGGAAGCTGGGTCAGAAGTGAAGCATCCAGGACTTGAACTAGTGTCCATATGGGATGCCAGCATCACAGGCGGCAACTTAACCCAGCGTTGCCACCATGCTGGCCCCAAAGTGATGATTTTAATATGATATATATATCAGGCAGAAAGAAGATAGGAAGTGAACTCAGTGACTTCATTTATGTCATGATTCACTACCCTGAGAGTTCCAGGCTACAACTTAAGGAAAGGCAGAGTGGAAGAGGCAGAGATGAGCCCAGAGACACAGGGCAGCAAACCTGGGAAATGTGGTCTGCACAAATGGAAAATGCTGGAGATGTGACAAAGAGTCTACTGGAGTCTAGAATCTCATTGAGACTTTGAGTCCTGATCAGCTTATATCGGGATAAGACTACCTTGGGCTGAGAAAGAAGCACCTTCAAGACAAGAAGTGGATGTGGCTGCTGCTCTCCTGGGCCTGAGAATGATCTCTCTTCCCATCAGCTACACTGGACCACTTCCGTATTTAAAAACTTTGGGCGGAGTATATAGATGGCTGCCATCTCAGTATTGCAAAGAGTTGGCTCCAGTCTGAGAACTATCCTGATCCTGTTTAAACAACTCTCAGAAGCACTTGAGAACATCAGATGCTTCAAGTCACCTATAATCATGGCAGAACAGAGATCAGTTATGAGAACACAATAAAGATCAGTATTTGACAGGTTAAAATTTGTAGGTTTTTTTTCTAGTTACCAGGCATGCAGGGAAATATACCTCATTAAGGAAAGATTGATCATGCCACAACCCATCCAGACTGACGTTAGAATTGGCAGATGGTGATATTATTATAGAAGTAACTACAGCCCTCTATTCCATGAGTTCAAAAAGTTTAGTAGAAACCCAGAAAAGAAATACTGAAGTTTATATCAAACTTCCAGAAAAAAAACTACAGTATGTGAAAAGATAACTAAACTTATGGGATTAATAGAAATTTAACATTGGAGAAAAAAATTAGTGAAATTAATGACAAGGCAATTGAAATGACTGATAATGAGACTCAGATAAAAACAGTTTAAAAATGAATTTAGCATGAGCTAGGGTCTCTTTGTGTACATTAACATGCATATACTTTTTAAATTTCTCTTAACTTCTTTATTTTTCATGATATAGTTCCTTAGGCTCAGGGATTCCCCCCCCCCCCCACTGTTTTCTCTCCTATATTGAAACAATAGTTTAGTTCCTCAACAATTGGTCACAAGTCCATCATTCTGCTATTTAAGTGTATCCTGACACTGTCAGAATAGAGAATGGTATAAAGTCCAGCATTCTAGTGTCAAGATATATTTAACAGTTTCATTGGGAGTCCAGCTTTTATTCAGAAATAGAGATGCATGCTGCAGTGTGTCTCCACTTCATGGTATATTGCTTCTATTATTCAGATCCTCTAGATAAACATAGTATATACATGCATACATACATACATATATGTATGTATATTAAACTTGTATTTTGCATGAAGTATGCCTTATATCAGATAAAAAATAAGATATTTGTCCTTTTTAAGGGTCTTAATATATGTGTAGCTGGAGTTCCTCAAACAGAAGGGACAGGAATTATATCTGAAAAACTAGTAGAAAAATTTCCAAATTTGGTGAATATTAAAGGCCTGTGGTTAAAGAGTTCAATGGATTCTGATAATGAGAAATATAAAAGAATATCATAACTATATTGCTTAAAAATCTGTGTTAAGGATATAGCAACTTAAAAGATATGTTAGAGTTAAAAGCTGACAGGGCAGAAAAGACATATTGTGTACAGGACAAAGAAAAGAGTGATAGCAGATTCATCATCAGAAGTAACATACTTTACAGGAGAATGGAAAAGCATCTTTGAAGTACAGAAAGAATAAGATTGTCAGTATAGAATTCTTTGCACAGTGAAAATATCTTTCCAGAGTGAAAGCGAAATAAAGACTTTTGAAACATAAAGTGAAAGAATTCATCAACAGCAGCATCACACTGTAAGAAATAAGAAGTCGTTCAAGAAGAAGTAAAATTTTATTAACCAACTATATGGATTAACACAAAAGATGAAGACATCAAAAATAAAAACTACATGGCTGAATATATAAGTTTTTTTTAAAACTATTGAATCGCTTCCAAAGATAAATGAATTTTTAGAGCAAAAAGATTAGGAATGTAGCATAAGGTAGCTTGTTGAAAGTTAAATGTACGGCAATGGTGGTGCAACTGCAGGGAGCAAAGAAATCAAAATACACCATTTAACATGGGACAATATCTCTTGAAGACCATTGTGATGATGATTATTATTTAAAACCTATACTATAAACCCTAAAGAAACTGGTAAAATTTAAATAAATAGGTATATGAGTAATTCCACAAAATAAAATGGAAGTATGAAAAAAATTATCAGCTGATCCAAAAATAAACAGATAAAGAAGAAAAACCCCAAGAACAGAGAACAAACACATAGCAAGATGATAGATTTATATTCAATTTTCATATTTTTTATTTTTATTTTTCATGATACAGTTTCATAGACTCAGGAGTTTTTCCTCACACCCTCCCTTATTTCCCTTTTCCTCCCGCTAATTTCCTTTCTATTATTACAATAGTATAGTCCTTCAGAGTCACATGTCCATCATTCTGCTCTTGAAGTGTGTCGTGACATTGTAGAGACAGACAATGATAGAAGGTCCAGCATCCTACTGCCAAGAGAGATGTAACAGTTGCATTGGGAGTCCCTCTTTTATTCAGGAGTAGAGATGCATGCTACAATGTATCTTTCTTCTTGGTATCACAGTCTCTCTTATACATGATAAATATACTTGTACACATGTCTAATTATGTATCTACTGATCTTGTATTTTGCATCAAGTTTGCTTTATCTTTAATCACATTAAATGTGAATGGTGCCAGCACCTGAGTTAAAAGGAAAAGATCATAGCACTTAATTGACAAGCGAGACCCAACTGTCGGCTTCCTATAGGAACTCACTTTGAATATAATGTATAGTCAGATAGAAATTGAAATATGGACAAAGAAACACACACTTCTTGTGCTAGCACCCTGGGCTGGCTACCTTAACTACAGAGAAGTACACTTCAGGTCACGGAGTGTTTTCATGCCTAAAGAGTTCTAATTCCCAGTAATAAGTGACTCGATTCATCCATAAGACATTGCCGGTCTAAGCATAAGTGTAGCAGCACAGCCTCAAAATGATGACATGCAGATTGATAGAACAGCAAGGTTTTGCTGAAAAATGAATAATTGTGGGAAGGTACGTCAACGTTCTTACCTCAATAACCAATGGATCCAACAGATAAAAATGAGAATGGATATAAACAATCTCAAAGAAATCACAAATAAGTTGACCACACACACACACACACACACACACACACACACACACACACACACACACTCTACTCAAAGCAATAGCAGAGGAACACACATTTTCTATAAAGCATACAAATTATATGAATCTAACAGCTCCTAAAATAAGTTTGAAATCATTTACAAGTAGTATGTCTATGAATACAATAATGACAGCTATAATTCAGTAGCAAAAACTTACAGAGCATATTCACATGTTTATAAACTATTTTTTAAAGCTTTTAAGTAACCCATGAGTCAAAGAATAATTGGTAAGAAGACCCCTTTTCCAAGGTATCCCTCACTAGAAATGAGTGCATCGCAGGCAAGCGTGATTCTTGTCCTCATGAAGGTTTTCTATTTGATAGTGGGAGTAGTACCTCAAACCACAATTTGGGACATTGAACTAAAATCCAAGCATGAGCTTCTGTATAGCTGTCATCTTTAAGTTTTTTTTTGTTATTGTTGTTGTTGTTTTTCTGGCTGTCAGCCTGAAAATGCTATAGATAATGTTGTGTATAATAATTATGATAGCCAAGAAGAAATAAATGATAGAAACCAGTTAGAACAGTAATTCGGTTTCTTTTTTTTGTTGCTGTTTGTTTGTTTTGGCATAAAGAGGCTTTGGTGTATTTGTGTGACATCATTACAATCCCTAGGAAGTTAAACAGCAACTTCAACTTTTCTCTCATTCAAGAAGATACTAGAATGCATGTGACTGATGACAATGACTCTGGTCTAAAATATTTTAAAACAAATAATTTGAAAAATTCAGCTCATTCAAAAAACATATCAAGAATTTTTAAAAATATTATTTTTATTGGAAAGGCAGATTTACAGAGGGAAAGATAGACAGAGAGAAACACCTACAGCTGCTGGTTGACTTCCCAAATGACCACAATGGCCAGAGCTGAGCTGATCTGAATCCAGGAGCCAGGAGCTTCCTCGGGGTCTACCATGTACAGAACCTTATAATTACAAGTTTATGTGATACACTGTGTTCCAGATGGGGAATCTGAGCCCTCAAACACTCAGAGTTAATTTTTTCCAGATTAGTGACAAATATATAAGAGAAAAAAATTGGTTTCACCTGAAACTAGATGTGTTATTCCCACTACACCAGCCTTTTGCCCCCTAGGCTCTCGATCGTTAATAATGGTGGTGCTAGATTACAGGACAGTGATGAGGACAAGTTCCAGGGACCTTATCTATCCATTTTATTTTTGTTCACAAGTACATGGCATAATATGGACACTGAATAAATTTGTATTGAATGGGTGTTTGATGATGATTCCTAATAATGCTCTGATTTGGACCTAGGTGAAAGTCTCCCACTTGGGTATCAGTGACCCAGGTGCTGGCGCCATAACCTGCTACCTCCCAAAGGCTGCATTGGCGAGAAGCTGGAATTGGGAGCTGGGACTGGAATTCAAACACATTTAAGCTTCTAATAGATATAAGAAGAAAATGCTATCAGAGTAATAAAAATGAAAACCACATTGAGGTTCCACTTAACTCCAGTGAGATTAGCCTGCATTCAGGACTGTACTAACAACACCTGCTGGCGTGGGGAGTACAACAACCACTATGGAAGTCAGTATGGAGAGTGCTAAGAGAATGGAAAATCGACCTGCCATATGATCCAGCTATCCCGCTCTTGGGAATATATCCAAAATAAATGAAATATGCATATGAGAAAGGGAGCTGTAATCTTATATTTACAGAAGCAAAAAAAAAAATAATAATAACAAAGACATGGAAACAACTCAGATGCCCTTCCAAAGAGGAGTGAATAAAGAAACTGGTACATTGAATGCATGGAATTCTACTCAGCTATTAAAAAGGATGAAATCATACCATTTGGAACCAAGTGGTCTCAACTAGAAATCATTGTGCTGACTGAGATAAGTCAATCATAAAAGGACAAATCTCATATGTTCTCTCTGATATAAGGCAACCTTAATGCAAATACAAGATCAATGGCCCTTTTAATACTGTTTGTGCTACATTTCACGGGTTTTGATGTTTTTATTTTATTTTCATTCATTCAAAAATTTTTTTCTTATTAATTTCCTTACTGACTCATAGGTCACACAGGAGCATCTTTTCAAAAAGGTTTTCTTCTTTGTTTCTTGAGTGATACGTTGGTCGTTCAATAGCATGTAATTTAACTTCATGGCACAAATTTTCTATTTTTCTTGTTGATTTTGTTTTAGGCTTTTCATTTAAGGGGATATATAGTAACTGTGTAATAGAGATGCTCATATACAATGCAGTACCAATCTCTACTTCCAAATCAAAGATGGACTCCCAATGAAACAGTTGAATACAACTTGACAAAAGGATGCTCGACTCCCTGCCATTGTCCATACCTAAAATGTCAGGATACACTTAAATAGCCAAATGATGGACTTATGACTGTTTATGAAGGACTATACTATTGTAATGATATAGGGAAAATCAGTGGGGGAAGAGGGAGTTGGGTAGGAGGAAAAGGGAAATCTCCGAGCCTATGGAACTGTGTCATCAAATAATACAGTAATTTTTTTAGACTTTAGCAGCAGATCCTATCATTATCTGACTTCTAAGGGGAAGAGGAAGCTCCAGGTGTGCTTTTGTGGGCCCTATGATGCCTTCCAATTCCAGAAATCCCATACAAGAGCCTTTTACCGTGGGCAAGAGATATTTGCTTGTCTGTAGATGAATTTGTCATGAAGGCATGATTGATTGAAATTAATTTTATGAACTACAAAACCTTTCCAGAAATGTTAATACTCTGCCTATCAGCATCAGTTATTTTTATTGTCATTAACATAGAACTCTGTTTGGCACTGACAGGAATAAGCCAGGCAGGGAGCGAAGGGCAGAGATGGGACACACTTGGGAGGATTTTTATGAGAGTAGTGGAAAACTCAATTGCAGAGTCATCAACTCCCTTTCAATTTGTTCTGGAATGAATCCTTTGAGACTGTGTGAGTCTCTGATGAGGGACAATAAATATTAACTGGAGACCAAAAAACTGAACAAAAAACATCAGTAAGGAAATCTCAGAAATTCCATTAGGCAGAAGGAAAGGGAATGGGTAGGAAGAAAGAGGGATGGCAAGATTTCGATTAGATCCTCAGGGCAAGGCACTCCAAAACTGGGTTAGTCTGCCTTGGATTGTAGTGTTACATTTACCTAGACTGTAAAGGATGCTGGACCAAGGGTGTATGTTTTCCATTTGGTGTATGAGATGGGATGCAGTGGGGAGCCACCATGCTCATGAATCATTCACCTGAGTCTAACTTATGTTGGTGGACATTTGGCCTTGCGGTTGGGATGCCAATGGGGATGCCCACATCCCACATCACAGTGCCTGGGTTCAATTCCCAGCTCCAGTTCCCTACTTCACCGTCCTGTGAATGTTGATCCTAGCTGCTGACTCAGGGGTTCAATTTCCTACTACCTTTATGGGAGACCTGGATTGTGTTTCACTTTGAGAAGTGAATTGGCAGCTCGGAGCTCTGTCTTCCCAATGTAGAAGTAAAAAAGAAATTGAAAAAAAAACCCTTTTATTTTGAGCTTAATAAATCTGCTTTCACAAAAGAGCATTTCTCACTTAGAACTCTGCAGGACTGGGACAAAGTTTTTGGCCAGCTAAGTAAAAACCAAACCAGAGACAAAAAATCCACTGGCATGTTATCCATATTCACCTTCTGATTGCCTTGAATTCATTCATTCATTCATTCATTCACTGACTTTTTTTTCATTCATTTGTCATATCATGTGTTCAACAGTTAGATACTGAGCGCACATTATAGGTGAGGATTTCTACTAAGTGTAAGGCACACTGACATGTACAAAACAGATGAAAGTTCCCTACGTAATACACACAGCAAATGAATACACGTCACGCCAAGTTGGTCTAGGTGGGATGGAGAAAGAAACAGGGCAAAGTAAGGAAACAGAGAATGAAGGGGAGTTACTTTAGAGAAAGAGGTTGGGAAGGTGACATTTTGAGAGCTCTCTGGATGAAGTGAACAGGAAGAAAATATGGAAATCTTGGGAGGAAAGATGACTATTAATGGATTGGGAAATTGCTTGAAGTGTTTGAAGAACACTAAAGGGTAGTAGGAACAGAATTGGGTGAGTGGGACATGCATTTGCGAAGGTAGACCAAGTTGTGTAGGGCCTGAGGGGTCACACTGAGCGAGTGTTAGGGGGAGCCTTTTGAGGGTGTTAGATTGGGAGTGAAGTAGGTGGACTAGTGCAGAGACTGCTCAGCTTGCAGTGGTTGTTTCTGGAGGCTTGTCTGTTTTTCTCTTTCCCAGTTGCTTTTCACCTCCCATTAGGAAAGAACTGAGTTCACTGTGGTGCACAAGGCACACCTTGAGCTCCCAGATTCCATATTTGCCCTCCTTGCCAATCCCCAGGTGGGCATGATCTCACTGACCACATGCAACAGAATGGTTCCCTTCATCCCACTGCGGTGATTGGTGCAGGAATGGACACCTGATCTAAGTTGGTCTAAAATGGAGGAGTTCAAGGTTTTTCAATATATGGCATATAAGCAAACATAAGATCTGGAATTTCTGCTGCAATTTTTCTATCATAGAAGAAACAAGCCCAACAATAGAAGCGTCTCATTTGTGGACAACTAAGAGAGGAGTCGTGTGGAGAATAAGCCAGAGACATGATCAGACACTTCACCGATTAATTATATCATACCCTTTAAGTTGCATAGCAATGTTTAACAGAGCTAAAATTGACCAACAAAGGATTATTATAGGTAAGAATTTTAGCAAGGTTGTTTTATGCAAGGCACAGTGACCTTTAATTCCAGAGAGATAACTCCTTGAATCACGTAGTTTGTGCTCAGCATCTCTTCATAGCTTTTGAGGCTTCAATCCTCTGCATCCATAGGCCTTGTAATCCAATTTCAGTTTTTCCACCACTTACAATGGAAACTGTGTGTAAGTAATGGAACTGTGTGTAAGTAACTGAATCTATCTGGATCTCATTTTTGTCATCAGCAAAATGAAAGCAATGCTGATGTCCACTCATAATCAGAGCGTTTGACAGAATTAAATACTGTGACATAATGTTGCCATGTTAGCTCAGTATCTGGTAGATAGTAAGCGATCTGTGAATGTTTGTTCTTACATAATAATGTAATTCTTAGAACAACAAAGGAAAGCGGGCCAAAAATGCCATCTAGATGGCAGGATTGCTCTGTGTAACTTCGTTATGTTCCTTTCCCCAAATCTATGGGGGTTTTGAAAGAAAAGTGCAGTTTTTTGAAAAGCTTAGAAAGATAGTATCATTAATTAAGAGGCTATAGAAGTCTGTAGGCAGGCGGTGAGAGGGAAGAAATGGTAGGTTTGTGTAATGCATGAGTGCTGAGGTTAACTTGCTCCTTCAACAGTGAATACACACCCGGATCCACGAAAGTATTTACTTTTTAGCATAAGAAGAATTTGCTTTCTGTGTATCGAAGTGCAATATTTCCATTTTTATTTAATCGAAGCAACTGTGAAATGATCTTTATCTCAAAAGAGTTTTAAATACAAATGGTATGCATCATAGAATCGCTGCAGTAGGGAAAATGCCCGTCTAGTACTCCAGCCATCTATGAGGGGAAGGGAAATTGTTCTCTCTTCACCTGTGAGGATATCGATTCTCTGGAAGTTTCAGTGTACTTTCCAAGGTCACATAGTATGTGGACAGCAGTCACTACTGTAGGCGTTCGTTCATCTGAAGAGTTTACCTACCTAGTGTGTCGTCTTCAGCCCTGCACAGGGTACAGCAGTGCAAGCAGTAGCGTACAGCCCCCGTGGTCTCAAAGACTACAGTCTAACAACGGATTCAGACAGAAATGAGTACCGAATAACGTCAAATCAGTCAACTGAACTTCATTGTAGCAGCAGTGAAGGCAAGATTTGGGTGGAAATCATCAAGGGTGTGACCGGCACATCCCTATTCAAAGTGAACAGGATATGCCCCTCCCTGGGGGTGCTGTGTAGGTTAGAGAACAAGACATGGAAAAAGAGCCAAAGAAAATCATTGTAGGCAAAAGGAGGAGATGTGAGAGAGGGCTTCATGGGCGATGCGGGTAGGGGCATGGAGACTGGTGGGGAAGGAGGAGTTGGCTGGAGGAGTTTGGTAAAGGGAGGCCGATGGAAGAAGTCCTGGGAGTGGATCTATTCCTTAGCTCAAGCCAACCATGCACCAGGGAGACACCTGGCCAGCTCCCGAGTGGAACACTGGGTGTCTCTTAATCTGCAGCGTCTTGGCGGGAGGATGCATTTCACTGGGCATGGTGTGGCAGTGGCTCTCAAGTTGTGCCTTTCGTCCCAGATGTTTTTCACCTCAAGACCCACCCTGTTAAGAAACTTTGCAACTAAAGGAGGAATTTTAAATAAGATTTCTATCTCAAATGTCTGCAGACTGTATGAGGAGTTTCACTCTCAACCTCTGGTTATCTTACAAGGGTGTGTGGCACTTTAATGAAGCTTTCTTGTACTTTGAACCAAGGATTCATATTATGAAGCCCTGAGTGACTGGGAGGCCTGTGGCATGGCAGGATCACTTGCCTGGGTTTCCTTTTACATAGACATACAAAATTATTATAGTAATATTGTGTAGAGCTTTTTAGACTCATACTTACCGATCTTTACTGCTCTTCCAGTTCTGTGAATTGCATGAAGTTATTCTCATTTTATAGATAAGGATAATAAAAGCCATAGAGGTGATACAGCAAAGATTACACCTAAGTGTTCACCCAAGTTTTATCCCTCCAAGTAAAGAAGATGACAAAGGATCAGAAGGTGAAAGATTGTCCTACCTCTCTCAGTCATCTCAGGAAATAAAAATGTGAATGACCATGGGTGGCTGGTCATTGCGGATAGTGTGTGCCTAAACTGTGTCTGGCACTCTATGTTAAGTTTTGTTCTTTGAACCCGTTTATGCCTTAACCCTCTGAGATAGATGCTATGATGATTTCCACTTCACAAGTGAGAAACTGAGACTTAAGTATGTAAAATAACGATTTTATCCAAATCACTTAATTAAGAAGTCACAGAGATAGTTTATGAAGTATAATCGTCTAACTGCAAAGCCAGAGCCTGTTACCTCAACCTATACTACCTCTGCTGATGGTGTATTTCTGATGTTAGTGGTGATTACATCAATGAAACCAATCCTTGGGTGATGAAGTGTGTTTCTAGTTGTCCCATCTCTTGACTGCTGTTTGAAAAAAAAATTAGGAGTAGGATGTGATTATGTGTCTCTGATCACATAGGCAAATAAAAACAAACAATTAGAGCAAATGACCTGACAGATAATCCTGCCACAAAGGTGCCATCTCGGGGAGGGATTCTGTGGCTTCCTCCATGAATCAGAATGCGTGGGCAGCACACATGTGGGATTGGACTGTTCCTCCCAAGAAGAGGCCAACTGTCATTGAGGTTGTAGACTTGGTTCAAGCCTCCTTTGCTGGTCTGCTTCCCAACCAGTTGGGTCCTGTATTTCTTGATCTACGTATTGCTGTCAGCTTCAACCTCTTCCACTTGCCTTATTAAGAATCCTGCTTAGTCAAAAGGATGCAAATAAATGGAAACATATGTACCTCTCTGCATGTGGGAGAAGCCGCGATTGGCTGGTGGCACTGTTGAGCCACCTTTGCAGTCCATGGTGCAGCCTCCAGCGAATCTCTTCGTGCCTGGTAACTTGTCTGACCGTCACTGTCAGCTCCAGGTGGTAACGCGGCACTGATGGGAAGTTTCAATTTCCTGACTGCTCCCTAGGTTGGGAGGTCTGAGCACCCCTTAAGCTCCAGCTCTTTTCATTCTGGAGCCGTCTCCAGTAAGCCTCACTTTTGTGCTACAGCAAATCGCCTGTGTATGCACTGCAGCTTGCTTCGGAACTCATGTGTTGGGATTTATTTTTTTTTAAGCTGCAGTTTAACATAGTGAGCAAGACCAGAATAGACTGTGCTGTTCAGAAGCCAGATCTGATATGGAAAGCAGGTGCAGACCTGTCAGCCACACAGCTGGTTGAGTTAACTCTATTAGACAGTGTTGGATGATTTTGTTTGTCTGAAATAGAAACCAGTATGGTGGCAGGCCTTCCACTTGCCAAATGGTGCCCTGCTAGGCTGGTGAAGGTCTGCCTCCCTTGTTGGTGCATCTGTTGGATTTGGCTGCCAGCATGTTGAAAACTGGCCGTTTTGTAAAGTTTTATTGTCTTCCTAGGTGTTTTTGTCTAGGAGGGAAATAGCTAAAATTTAGCCATTTAAAATGATGACTTGACATTTTTTGAGTTCTGGTTCTACTTCAGCTGGAAGGAATCAGCATCTGATTTTATGCCAATACTGGATGTGCACCTTTTCTTTCCCTAACGAAAAAAAAAAATAGTGTATTTCTCTCTAAATAGCAGACTCCCGAGGCCTCTGTCCTAAACTGTTTTCACACTCTCAATTCCAATGCCCTCGTGTAATAGATCTTTGTAAACTTCTTTTCTTCCTGTCCTTCTTTTTCCTTTGAAAACCCAAAACCGGCATAAATAACTTCTCTGCATAAAATTGCAATCACCTCTCAGAGAAGAGATGGAGAAAAAACATTTCCTTTAAACTTCAAGCCCACACCAGTGTTGTCCACCCCACACCACTGTTGTCTACCCCACACCAGTGTTATCCGCCCCACACCAGTGTTGTCTGCCCCATACCAGTGTTATCTGCCTGCCACATTTTAAGCAGAAGGAGAGCCTTTGAGGATTGAGTCAGAGAATGCAAAACATGACCTCTTAGTTAAAGGCAAAAGCTAAAAAAAGGGACCCTGTACATCAAATAGCTCTTACCAAAGAGTATTTTGATGAGTGAAGTGCAAATGAAGCGTAGAATATAGCTCCTTTCCCGGATACAAGGCCCCATTCCTGAAACATGCAAACACTCTCAGTTGAATACATTAGCTGCTTACTTGCAGAGCTGTTGAAGTATGAAATGGAATAACTTCATCTCACGAAGTGCCTAGTGCATGTCAGGTCCCCAATTTAATTAATTACCATACATCACTCCGATGAGAGGTGAAATGTTAAGAAGTTTATTTTGATTCCCCTTTGACCTGAAATACAAGATTGTGTCACTCACTGTAATGAATGCATATCTACACATCTTCCCAGGAAGGTATCTGGGATACAATTTCATTCTGAAAATTCCAGACCCTGTCTGGAGGAAACAGAATCATTGGCAGATACGTTTTTGGGATGCACTGAAGCAACAACCTTGTCTAAAATGAGTCTTTTGAATGATCCTTTGGAAGGAGTTTTAGGGAAACTAAATAACTGTGTGTAGATTTTTAAAGGATCAGATCACCATCTGGGAATAGTAGAATCATCTGCTTTGCCTGTGTCAGACAACTAGAGGCAGAGGGTTGAGGCAGAGGCTAGGTGGAAGGGAGTCCTTGCTGAACATTTCTGAGCTGCCAGTGAGTAGGGTCCTTCTGTGAAATGGGTGAATTTCACAGAGATCCTGGATTGTCCCTACACAAGGGCAACTCTCAGGAGGACATGATGTGTGGTGGGTCCAGTGTGGAGCATGTGGTTCAGTCCGTTGAGATCATTAGCCCTAAAACCCTTCTGGGGACTAATTTCCATATCCTGGAATCTCGCCACCCACTTCTGCTGAAGAGCTGGTCCTGCCCTTCAGCTGCAGAAGGCACTGGCCCAGGTCACACCCTCTCTAGCTGTGCCCACTAATGTCAGCGACCACTCAAGTCTAGCCTTCAGTTACCCCATTCCAGATCATGCACACTGCTCTGTGTTGCTTTGCTCCATCAACTTACCCTAGAGCAGTGCTATGAGATGAGTGTTTTTATTGGGAGTATTTTTATTATCCCCGTTGTACAGAATTAAACCCTCAGAGCTCAGAGAGATGGTGTGATTAACTCAAAGATATGTTTTGATAAACAGCAGCATCGAGATATAAATCCACAGCTCTAAATTCAAAGCTCACAGTCTTCACCACATGCTGGTGCCTATCCCCATTGTTTTGAACTGCCCACCTTCCAGCTTGATGAGGTTTCCATTTGCATTTGATCAAGGATGAGTTCTGGAAGGGGTGTTCCTCGGCCCAGGGTTCTGGAAAGAGTGGAGGCATCTTTTCAGAGCTTTATAAAAGATGCTAATGTCGTCCTCACCATCATCCATCTTGCCATTATGGTGACCATCAATACTGTACCACCATCACCACCATTATCATCCCGAATTGCCATCATCATCATCACCACCACTGTCATAACCAACATCTTACACTTCTTTTTTCTCTCCTACTATTCCTATCACTTCTTTTTTTCTCCTCCTCTTCCTCCTCCATCACCTCCTGCTCATACTCTGTGCTCATTGTGTGCCAGCAACTTTTCTAAGAACCTTAACATACCAACTTATTTAATCCTCTCATCAACATTTTTAGGTAGGTTTTGATATTAGCCCCATTCTCCAGTTGATAATATTGAGACCTGAAGAGAACCTGCTCTTAACCATAGTGTGTTAATATTCTCCCAATCACTAACTGCAAGAATCAATGATTGAGTAGGTCATAAGCACTCCCTGGAAGTCCTAAATGTGTTCACTTAACCCCTGTGCTCAGGATTGATTCCATGGAACCTTTTAAAATTATCTAGACATTGTAATCATGTGCTTTTCTCTGTGTATGACAGATAAATGACCGTCATGGGTTAGGAGACAGACAATTCTGGAACCGTATGATTTGATGTGCACATCCCTTGTCCTAAGTTGAAGAACACTTTGAGCATTCACATGTTAAAAATAGTAAGAGCTACTGGCATGGTTAAGCACTGAAGACATGCAGGGGGTTATGCTAGTAGTAAGAAAAATTCTCTTAGTCTTCATTTTATCCTCAAAACAAACTTTTGACATTAAACTATTATTATGCTCATTTGGCAGTTAAAGAACCGAGGCTGGGAGTAGATTACCCATAAGTTTACCACAATTTTACAGCCTGAAATGAGCTGAACTAGTAGAGTAACTCAAGAGCCTCTGACACCAGAGCCGATAGACTTCATCACTGTTTTGCTACAGCTCTCATTAACGTTATGGCCAGTTGGAAACTCTACAGTGATCTTTCACTGTATCCTAGAATCAGTGACGTAGAAAAAACTGAATTGTTTTGGGTAAGTGTAAGATGCACAGCTTCACCAGCCATGACAATAGCTGCTTTGGGGAAGTACTGAGGTTTTTTTCTCCATGGAGATGGAGAAACAGAAATATTTGCCCCAGAATGTGCTAGCAAATGTTGTAGAAATGTTTCAAGGGTAAACTCCAAGGTGACCCCATTAATTGCTTATTCTAGCCTTACACTACCCCAGTAATCATTGTACTCTTTGCATTGACTTAGTATCTATTCAACTAGCCACTTACTTTGTTAATTCCTTTTAACAATTATTTTTATTGTGGTGAACTGCATTAATGTCATATTATAATCACGTGGATCATTTTAAGCTGTGTAACTCAGTGGCAGGGAGTACCTTGAGGTACTCAAGTCCTCTACTACTGTCTAGTCCCAGAGCTTTGTCACTCCTCTAAGTGACAACCCTGGTGTCTCTACAATTAAGAAAAGTTTGTTGAACAAAGTTTGTTCATGAGTGTTCATAGAAGCATTATTCAAGATAACCAGAAACCATCCACATGTCCATCAACCAATGAATGGACAAATTTATAGCGATTACATCTGTACAATGGAATGTCTTCATAAAGGAATGATGTGTAGGCTGAACATCTCTAATCTGAAACATCCACAGCATTCTCGAGCACTGGCTTAAAGCCACCAGGGGAAAATTCCACACATGACTTTATGTGACGGAAAGTAATCAAAAATGCAGGTGCACAAAAATATATGGTATACCAACATATGCGTAAGATATGTGGAAATATCTACTAAACATGAATGAGTTTAGTGTTTAGGTTTAGACTCCATCCTCATGATAACTCATTATGTATATGTGAATATCCTAGTATCTGAAAAAATTTGACATTAGAAACACTCCTGGCCCCCAGCATTTGGAAAGAGAAATGGTCGGCCGGCACTAATACCTGCT
The DNA here is from genome assembly GCF_030435755.1 of Ochotona princeps. Taxonomy (NCBI): domain Eukaryota; kingdom Metazoa; phylum Chordata; class Mammalia; order Lagomorpha; family Ochotonidae; genus Ochotona; species Ochotona princeps. The sequence continues at coordinate 13,683,511 of NC_080855.1, read as the reverse complement.
CCCACGTCGATGACCCCCAACAACATTCTGCCAAGTGAAAGAAGCCAAGCACAAAGTGCCATACTTTGTATGGTTCCATTGATATGAAATGTGTCTATTACTCTCTGTCATTATCTGTAAACCCTCTACAATATTTTTCTCCCAGTACTTATTTTTTGTAGGGATGCAAAAACCCACTATAGCTTCTTCCTAAGTAACAGTATCTGTGAAATAGTGTGTTTGACCATGCTAGACAATTTCTCAAATGTCCATGAAAATAATCAAAGTTGGCTCTCTAAAAATAAAGTTCACATGTGTGCCACCTAAACACATCTGCATGCCAGCAGAGTGTACTTCAGGTATTTCAGAAGCCAGCCTTTGGTTTTTCTCAGCAATCATCAATTCCTGCTTGAATGTGGGCCAAGCAGCTCCTTTCTCCATGTGTAAGCGGTCTAATATGACAACCTGTAGCTATGTGCAGCTGCTGAAAGAGAAATTAATGTCAGAGACATAAACTGGAGAATTCAGTCCTTCAGCCACAGCACCCACCATCCAGTAGCCAAGGGTGACTGATGGCCACTCTCTGGGACTTCTGGGCTGTGTTAGGTTGCCATCGCGGCTCACTGTTCCAGTTACAGTGCTGCCTCGAGTTGGTCCTCATCCTCTTTGCTGGGACAACACAGTGCCATCTTCCTCTCGCTCAGCGACCTCGGTTCCTACCACTTGTCCTGGCTGACCATTCATCCCCCAGCCAGTCCTGGAGCTGACCTACTTTCCCAGCGTCATCAGGCAGGGCCTGGGGCCAGCCAGCAGTGGGGTGTCTCCTCTTGCTGCTCCCCTTCCTGTTTGCTGCTCGACTGGCTCTGGACTCAGGCCATGTTGACACTCTCCCTTGCACTCCGTGACTGGCAAGAGGATCTCCTCCTGCATGGCGTTGGCCAGCGTTCCTGAAGGGCCCTGCTCTGCTCCATCTTGTCTGTGGCTGTGAACGAGAAGCCTTGCCTCCCTTTCCCCATGCCGCTCCTGGATCCTGTCTTTCCTTCCCTGCTCCAGCATTTCCTTTCCTTTTCCTTCTCTCGCCTCTTATCTCTGTTCTCTTTTCCTTCCTCTTTCTCCTCACTGATCGCCCTGCCCAATTATTTCTCTCTAGTTGTGAAGTTGACCCTTCGTTTTAAAAATCAACAAGAGACCAGAGTTCTCACCTGCTACTTTCGCTTGTTCAATCCCCAGTGCCCGGGATGGCCACAATTGAACGGGGCTGATGCTGTGGCAGGACTCTACCTGGGCCTCCCATGCAGGTGGCGGGTACCCAACAATTGAGCCATTATCAGGTCCCCACTGGAGTTCACATTAGCAAGGAGACAGTTAGAAGCCAGAGGTGGGTATTGAACCCAGACACACTGTGTGGAGTGCAGGTGTCCTAACTGGGCTAAATACCTACCCTACAATGAACTCTTTAAAAAAAAATTTTTTTAAGAGCATGACTTATAATAGCAATTTTTAAAACCCTGCAATCTTTTACCAGTTATAAAGTAGTATTCCCATTATATGTGGGGAATAAATTCCAAGAATTCTAGTGGATGCATTAAACCATGGATGGTATCAACTCCATATATACTTATTTTTCCTTTGCATACCTGGATATCTATGTGAATTTGGCATTGTACGGTATTAACAATAATAACCATGAATAAAATAGAGTAATTGTAATAGAAAACTGCAATAAATTAGTGACTGTGATGTCTGTCAAAATATCTTGTTTCTCTGTGCTCAGTGGAAAGCATTCATTTAACAAACAGACATAAAAAAAGGAGCTCTAATCCATTCTCTTTCTCCCCAACTGTCCTTAATTGCCAGGGCTGGGCTGGGCTGGAGGTAAAGCTGGGAACCAGGAACTCAATCCAGGCTCCCAACTGAGTGAGAGGAACCCAGTTAATTAAGCCATCCCTGCTGCCTTCCAGGGTCTGGACTGGCAGGAAGCTGGAGTCAGGGTCTCCATCCAGGAAGTCCAGGAGTGGACACAGGTGTTCTTAGCAGCTGGACCATGCACCGGACCCATCACACTGCTTTATTATTACTATTATTATTAGAAAATCAGATATACAGAGAGGAGGAGAGACAGAGAGGAAGATCTTCCATCTGCTGATTCACTCCCCAAGTGGCCACAATGGCCAATGCTGAGCCAATCGAAGCCAGAAACCAGGAGCTTCCTGCAGGTCTCCCCTGCAGGTGCAGGGTCCCAAGGCTTTGGGCCATCCTTGACTGCTTTCCCAGGCCACAGGTAGGGAGCTGAAAGTGCAGCCTCAAGGATTAGAACTGACACACATATGGGATACTGGCACGTGCAAGGCAAGGACTTTGCCACTAGGCTACTGCACCAGGCCCCCATCACGCTTCCTTATCTTGATATGATGTGAGATTATTCAATGCCTACACGGTAGATTTACAAATGATGTAGGCTTTCTGATGCAGTGGTAGGTTTCTATTGGAAGATGGTCTTAGTTCACAGGATTGGGGGTGGATTCACTGGACAGAAGGATGAGTTCCCTCCCAGCAAAAATGAGACGAGAGGGCACACGATTTCTCCACACAACTCAGGCCACTGCACAGTTTTTCTGATGCATGTGTTTTTCTGGGCCACAGCTGACCACAGGTTAACTAAAAACAGTGGAAAGCAAAACCCTAGCTAGGGGAAGACTGCTACTCGGGGATAACATGCTGCTCAATCCAGTACTTCTTTGGCTCTGTGGGTGGAAATGTACCATTTCTGCACTGAGAATTTCACAGTGGGTGAAGATGTGACTCCGAGCACAGCGACCGGGAATGTGGAGTCTTCCGGGGACTCCTCTGCTTCACCCTGGAAACCTGAGCAGGACATGAACCATTTGCTGCTGAATTCATACAGGGCCGCCCAGTTCTGTCAGGGGACCGGGCAGCACTCAGAGTGCCGTGGAGGCCAGCACAAATGTCATTCTTTGCTGATGGCCCTGAAGTGTCCTATAGCACACCGGGCCATTCTGCTGGCTGCTGCGGATGCTGGCTCCGGCCAGATGAAAATCTGCTCCTGTTCATTCAGCCTAATGGTCACCGGCTGTCTGCCATATGCCGGCCACTGTGCTGGAGCGGGGTCGTACAGGATGACACAGACTGTTCACGCTGCAGCAAAGGAGATGGCATGTGTGTGACTCTGTGTGTGTGTGTTTGTGTGTGTGTGTGTGTGTAATAATCTAACAAGGTGACAGACACCTGAATGAAGTTCTCAGCTTCCTGCCGTGGCCTGGCCCCAGCGCTGGATGTGTGGCCATTTGTGCGGGGGTGGGCACGGACTAGCAGATGTAAGATACTTCTCTCCCCATGGCACTCTGTTGTTCTGCCTTTTAAAATAAATACATAGTTCTTTAGACTCCCCCAATCTTCCATTCTCTATAAATTGGAGACAACTCAGTTCTTAGGGTGACTTCAGGTAAGATGGTGGCATTTTAAGGATCATGTATTTTCTTATTGGAAGATGAGGGAGATCATTCATTAGCTGATTGACATCAAAAATGCCTGCAATGGCCCAGGCTGGGCTAGACCAAAGTTGGAGCTTGGCGCTCAATCCAGGTCTTGTGTGTAGGTGACAGAGACCCATAACGGCTGCCTCCAGTTATCCCCGTTTCCATCATTTTGAAGAATTTATTAATCATTGGCATTAGTTTTTCTTCGAAGGTTTGGTAGGGGTCAGCAGTGGACCCTTCTGGTCCTAAGCTTTGCTTTGTCGGGAAGGTCTTCATTACTGATTCAGGCTTTGTTTTGGTTTTTGGTCTGTTCAGGTTGTCCATGCTTTCATGCCTCAATTTTGATAAATTGTTATGTGTGCAGAGATCTATCCATTTTTTCTAACATTTTCCCCCTATTTGTTGCTGTATAGTTCTTTGGAGTAATCCTCAATGATTCCTTTTCTTTCTGTGGGGTCAGTTGTAGCATTTCCTTTTCTGATTTCATTAGTTAGTTCATCTTCAAGTGGGGCCTGAGTGTAGGAAGCTAGGATCGGAAGTGGAGCTTGGACTGAACATCTAGGCTCTCTGATATGACATGTGGGTGTCTACATTGCTGTGCCAAATGCCTGCTCCTGACGTAACATGCAGTAGAGAAGAAATGCGTTCCAGTCCCTCAGCTTTATGTGGTTGCTCTCAATGGCACATCCTAAGGGATAAGGCAGGATCCCAGGTCTTCACATTTGAGGACTGGGGCTCTTCCACAGCAATGTGGAAGAGCATACATCATAACTTCTGGTTTGTTTTAAGCAGTATAAACAGTAGACATTTTTGCCCCAAGTAATTTCTTACAAGGAAGTACAGTATGTTAAAGGTTTCCGTGGAGGAGGCCATCCTAGTGTGTCGCTGGTACATCACTTCCAGCCCTTCTCTCTGCCTTTGGCTTTCCTCATCACATTCCTAATAACCCACACCTGTTGGGCCAGTAGATAAGTAGGGGTCATTTGTCAAAGGGAAAATTAGCACCAACACAGCAAGTAAGGCTGAGATACGTTTTCACTCAGTGGATAGGCATTGGGCATCTACTCTGCACTGAATACTACTTGAGGTTCTGCTGGGGGAACCAGAGCTACAGTCTTGCTTTCTCGGATCCTGTACTGCACAGTGGCAATAGCCCAGTATCCCGGGGTAGTATTGTACTTTCAACAGAACATCAACTGATCTATATAGTTTCGCTGTAACATTTTTTTCTGGGGGGTTGGTGGTGGGGCAGGACCCACCATACACATCTACATCTGAGACTTTCAGCAATGTGATGGAATAGACACAGGTGACTGGGTGAGCGCAGAGGAGCTGCTGTCACTGTAACTAATTTTTTTCCTGCTGTTTTAGATTAGGAGCACATTGTGTGAACTGGTCGCACTGACATCTGTGTCTGACAATTCTGAATGGTTCAGCAAGACATAATCACTAGAGGTGGAAGGTGATTCATCGATGCTATTTTCATCATGCTATAAATATTATGGAGAGTTTCTAGATTGTCCCACCCCACATCCCTAAGAGACCTCACTTTTAAGGGATAGGAACAGGATGACATTCAAAGAACCAATTTATTTATTTTTTTGTGATATTTTTATTGGAGAGGTAGGATTTACATAGAGAAGGAGAGACAGAGAGGAAGATCTTCCATCTGGTGGCTCACTCCCCAAATGGCCACAATGGGCAGAACTGAGCCGATCTAAAGCCAAGAGCCAGGAGCCTCGAGCCTCCTCCAGGTCTCCCATGCAGATGTAGGGTCCCAAGATATTAAGCTATCCTCCACTACTTTCCCAGGACACAATCAGGGAGCCACTGGGACATAAACTGGCACCCACATGGGATCCCGGGACATGCAAGGCAAGGATTTAGCCACTTCAGCTTCTTCTTTGAGGAAGGGCTTAGGGCAAAGGGGAGAGAAGGCCCATTCTCTTCAGTGTTTAGAAGGTGGAAGGGAAATTGCTTCCTTACCATTGCGTCTTCAATCCCCAGGTGGCACCGAGTGCTTTGCTGCCATGTTCTAAAGCAGACAATCATTCCTTCTCCCCTGTGTCATGCGGAATCCCCCAGCAATGAAGCTATCATGATGAAGAGAAAACACATACTCTGAGCACTTGTGACACTTATGTGAGACAGAAAGCATCATGACCAGATTCTGACCCAGGCCGTGGGCTTCAACATTAAGCAATAGTCTGTAGAATTACCTGTGTGCAGTTGTAACCCTGGACATAGACATTGGATGTGTCTCCTCCATTTGATCAGCAAATACTGTCACGCTCTGATGGCAAGGTCATGCGCCTCTCGCTATTTTAGAGCTGCAGCGATCAGACGAGATTACGATTCCTGACTATATGGAACGTCCCGGCTCCTTGTCTAATTTTGAACAAGTTCAGTCTTTTTCAATCAGGACAACCGATATCATTTTTCATAATTGGCCACAATCGAATTTATGTGGAAAGAGTTAAACTGTACTGCATGGCCTAGGCCATGCAGATGTGTGTGTTGGGGCGCGATTGAGTTTCTGCTGTTACGTTTATGTCTTGCCTCTGCCCCTGTGCCTTTAGTAATCATTCAGGGAAAACAGGAAACTACCAATGAGGACACAAAATGGATGCGGGGGGCTCAGCGCTTGCACAGAGCACTGAGAAGAGCCTGGGGAGAGGTGCAAGCAGGGAGTGGAAATCTGTTAACACTGGAACAAGGTTGCTCTAAAGAGGGGAAAGGATTCCTTCATGCCATCAGGGATTAATCAGTGGAAGATGAGAGAGTGCTAAGGCAGACATCAAAGTTAAAGGGATTTCAAATTACCAGGAGAAAGCTGGAAAGAGCAACGTGTTCTAAAAAAACGATAATGTCTTGAGAATTGAGGAGAGAGGTTAAGGCAAACAGTGATTCTGCTTTCAAAAAACGTGTAAATTAAATGACAAATGAAAAACAAACAAATAAAACTGTGCCACCCAAAGCCATTTTAGGGAGACATTTAAGAGACAGTGTGATTCAGGAAGTGGCCCTGAGAACTGGGGAAATGGCAAAGCAGATGGAAAATTAACTAAAAATGGAGAAACCAAATGGGTTTTGGTGGCATTTATGAAATGGGAAGAGAATTGAAGTCTAAAGTGAAATAGTGAATAATAAATATGTGTAGAAAACATTTCAAATAATCACAGTTCGAAAGGAGACTTGCAACTGGATGGCAAAACGCATAAGAGAAATCTGGAGGAGCAAGCTGTTTTAGGTAATAAAGGGGGCTTATGCATCCTGTGGCTGTGAAGCTTTTGACAAAGGGACCAGGCAGCAAAGATGAGACATGGCTTTAAAAAGTCACAGCTGCATCTGTGGTGAGAGAGTAGAGAATTCACCTGAGTGGAGAAATGGTGAAAAATATTTACATACACGTTAACTATTCATACATGTGTTAGTTGGTATTCAACAGTCAATGTTGTGTACTAGACACTGTGTTAGTATCAGGTTACACACACTCTTCATTTGTGTTGTTACGCCCACATGACACTGTCACTAGCTGGCTCATCTGGTTTAACTTAACGCATCCTTAGAAAGAAGGAAATGGAGCCTTCCAGAATACTAAGTGGGCTGGCCCAAAGGACACAGCACGAAACCTCAGCCACATGGATATGGCAAGACTTCTTTTGATTCATTCTACCCATCTTTATTCAGCACTGTTCTGTGTTTAATACCCACAATTAAACACTTAACAAGAAAGAGGAAATTTCTGTCTTCATGATGTGTGCGGTCTGCTGGTTTAAAAGAGACAGAAAGAGAGAATGAACCACAATTTATATTCTCTTAGTCTTGAACATTCCTTGACACTGGTCACACAGGGAAAATAGTACCGACTTGGTATGCCACAGATTCCACTTGGTAGGTCTGGGCGGCCCTAGACCTAACGGCCAGTAGGACTAGACCACCACCAGTGCTATATCGAGCACCATTTTGTGTACTGACAAAAAAGGCTATGGGGCTGCAGTGACAACAGTGAGCTCCACATGCGGTAAGCCAGGAGTGAACTCACATCCATCTCAATGCATTGCACTGGTCCCACAGGGAAAATAGTCTCAACTCAGCATCGTACAGGTTCTACCCGAAATAGGCCCGGGTGGCCCTCAAACCTATAAGTCAGCAGGTAAATGAGCTAACCTTACAGTTGAAGGACCTAGAAAAAAAGCAACAGCAAAGCAGTCCCAAGATTAGCAGGAAAAAAGGAAATAACCAAAACAAGGGAAAAAATAAACCAAATAGAGACCGAAAGAACAATACATAAGATGAATGAATCAAAGAGCTTGTTCTCTGAGAAAGTCAGCGAATACACTAGCCTAGCTAATTAAAAAGAAAGGAGGGAGAAGATACAAATCAATAACATCAGAGACCAAAAAGGCAATATAACAACAGATACCTCAGACATGGATAGAAGTATTAGGAACAATTACGAGTAATTATATGGCTACAAATCAGAAGACGCAGAAGAAATAGATAGGTTCTTGGACACATACATTCTACCAAAATTGAATCAGGAGACAATTAGTGATCTAAATAGACCTATGACAAGGACTGAAATAGAATCAGTAATTAAATCCCTCCCAATCAAAAACAGCCTTGGACTAGATGGCTTCACTGCTGAGTTATACCAAACATTTCAGGAAGAACTTGCCCAATTCTCCAAAAGCTATTCCAAACAACAGAAAGGGAGGCAATCCTTCCAAACTCTTTGTATGAAGCCAATATCACCTTAATACCAAAACCCCAAAGAGACAACAGAAAAAGAGAACTACAGACCGATATCCCTGATGAACATAGATACAAAAATCCTGGACAAAATACTAGCCAACAGGATCCGACAGTACATCAGGCAGAAGATTCACATGGACGAGGTGGGATTCATCCCTGGTATACTGGGATGGTTTAACATTTGTGAATCAAAATGTGATACACCATATCAACAAACAGAAAAGTAAAAATCATATAGTCAGCTCAATAGAAGCAGACAATGCGTTTGATAAAATCAACAGCACTTCATGCTAAAAAAAACCCTAAACAATATGGGAATAGAAAGAACATTCTACAATACGATCAAAGCAGCATACGAACAACACTACACCAGCATCATAATAAATGGGGAAAGACTGAAAGCTTTTCCACTAAGGTGTAGAGCTAGACAAGGCTGCCCAGTTTCACCACTGCTATTCAATATAGTATTGGAAGTCTTCACTAGAGCTATTAGGCAAGAAAAAAGAACAAGTTCAAATGGCTAATAAACATACGAAAAAAATGCTCAGGCTCCCAAGCTATCAGGGAAATAAAAACTGAAAACCACATTAAGGTTCCACCTAACTCCAGTGAGATTACATTCAGAACTCTATTGACATCTGCTGGTGTGGATTTGGGGAGAAAGCTACCCTCCTTCATTGCTGCTGGGAGTATAGGCTAATGCAACAACCACTATGGAAGTCAGTATGGAGAGTGCTAAGAGAACAGAAAATTAATCTGCTGTATGATCCAGCTATCCCACTCTTGGGAATATATCCAAAAGAAATGAAATCTGCATATGTGAACAGGTTCTGTAATCCTATATTTACAGCAGCACAATCTACAATAGCAAAGACATGGAAACAACCCAGATGCGCTTCCAAAGAGGGGTAGATAAAGAAACTGTGGTACATCTAATACATGGAATACTACTCAGCTATTAAAAAGAATAAAATCATACCATTTGGAACCAAGTGGTCCCAGCTAGAGACCATTCAGGCCACATGTGGCTCATATTCCAATAGTAAGATACAAAATGTATGAATCTCTACTTTCAAATCAAAGATGGAATAATCCCAATGGAACTGTTAAATATGTCTTGACAATAGGATGCTAGACTCTGCCTTTGTCCATGCCTACAATGTCAGGATACACGTAAATTGCAGAGTGATAAACTTATTACTGTGAAGACTATGCTATTGTAATAATGTAAGAGAAATCAGTGTGGGGAGGGAACTTTGGAGGAGGGCAGGGAATCCCAGAGCCTATGGAACTGTATCATAAAATAAATTAATTAATTTAAAAAAGAATTTAGAAAATTCATGCATTAGAATTAGAATATGAGCCACATGTGGCCTGAATGTTCTGCTAATACATAAAAAGCAATTAGAAGCAGCTGAAATTTAGTTTTGATTATGCATTCTATGCATCTTATAGAATGTATCTAAGCTATTTCAACATGAAATCAAAATAAGGCTATTGAAATCTTTCATGCTCTGTTTTAAACAGAGTCTTCAGCATGCAGTGTGTATTTAACACTCATGGCTCATGTTTACTCAGACTAACCATATTTTAAGTCCTCAATAGCCACATGCAGTTGGCGCTACCACCTTGGAACAGACCTAGAGAAGACTTGACAATTGTGGCTAAATTTCTTGCCAGGCAGAACAGAGAAAGTATGGCCAACCTATTTTTAAATGTTATCTCTGGGGCCAGCATGGTGGCCTATCAGGTTAATATTCCACGTGCAGCACCGACACCCCATATGGGCACTAGTTCATGTCCCAGCTGTTCCAGTTCCAATCCAGCTTTCGGCTTCTGGCCTTGGGAAAGCAGTGAAGGACGGCTCAAATCCTTGGGACCCTACATCCATGTGAGAGACCAGAAACAAGCTCCTGGCTTCTTTGAATCAGCTCAGCTCCAGCCATTTGGGGAGTAGGCCAGCAGATCTCTCTGTCTCTCTCTCTCTCTCTCTTTCTCTCTCTCTCTCTGTGTAAAATCTGTCTTTCAAATAAAAATAAATAAGTCTTCAAAAATGTTATCTTTGATCTTCATACATCAGCCATTCAAACACAAAATGAGGGAGTGGAGAAGTGTTTATTTCACCTTAATCCCCTTATAACTAAGAATACTGAAGAAAGAATATATCTGTATACCCCACATTTTTATATATTCTTTGGATAACTGTTGTCTATGCCACTGACCATGAATAAGCAACTTGTTAATACTTTATGACCAACAGGTGATAATGGCACAGTTTTAAACCCTGCAAATCATTAAAACCTTCCTCCTCCTATTTTTTGCCAGCATGGTTTCATGTAATTATTGCTGTGATGGAAATATTCAAGTTATCATTTGAAAGTTAACCACAATCAAAATTTCTGCTTTTTATCTGATCACTAAAAGTTCATTATCCATTTTCAAAGCAGAAAGGATTTTAATGTTTGATGCAAACATGCAGCAGTCAATCCTGGTAAATCTCAGGTAAAGACGTTTGCTCTGAGCAAGTTTAACTGAAAAAGAAAGGCTGAGGAACATGGACTTGTCCTTGCTAGAAATTGGATGTGGGAATTGTAGGTAACAGGTGCTTGCTCCCTGCCAGTTTCATAATCAAATTACTGTTCACTAGAAATTTCTGTTAGAGCAGTTTCTCCTCTCCACGGACTAAAGACTCTTCATAGAAAAAGGAAGGCAGTATTACCATTGAGCATACGGATTCATGGTTCCAGAATATTGACTTTTCAAGGGATGCAGGAAAACTGGAGCGTGAAGAGTAGAATCTGAACAAGAGTGATTGTTTCAAGGCCATCAAACTGCTAACCCCGCCTGATTTCACTTAGGGAATTGAAGAAAACGAATCAGTGGAGGCAACGCAGCCAGGAAATTGAAGGAGATTTAAGCAAATTCAACAGATAGGTCTAAAGAAAGATGCTCCACAGCGCCTACTAGCAGTTGATTAAAAGGATGACTGTGGCATTCAGTTCGTAAGTTTCTGGGTCAAACTTAAAACAGTTGTTCTTTTGTATGCATTTCCCAAATGAATAACAAGCTGCATATTTCTAAACCTCTCTGGAATTTACTGAAAATTTTCAGTTTTTGTCGACATTTAGAGCATTAGGTAGGTGCAATCTGAATTCTGTTCCCCCCAACGTGTTAAATAATCGAAACCCTACTAGAGAGCTCTTTGGATTCAGGAAGACACAAGTGAACTGGCTGGCCTAGCTACGACTTTGGAGCCACAGGAACACAATGACTGGGTGGCCAACTATTAGTTCAGGTCAACACCACTGGGGGACTTTGTCTGGAATTTAAAAAGATTAAGTATTTATTTATATAAAGTGGACAAACCTCACATTTATTACAATACAGATTTAGGAACCGACAGATACCTTCCACCTATCCCTGCCCACGTCTCCCACCCACTGTCCTTCTTCCTCTTATCCCTTCTCTTTTCTCATCTACAATTTTTGTGCTCAAGTTTCACAAGCCATGTGTTCTGTGAATGTGGTTTCTGTATGTCCAAGCTCTTTTCTCTAACGACTACTTCCTTTGGTTATTTTCATTTCTCATGTGTTTGCCTGCTTCTTGTAATCTTATTCTTTAGCTCCTATCCTAAATAAATGCAGGACGAAGTGTAAACCTCTTAGTGTGGCTGATACAGTTTTTATCTGTGTAGTTCCTGCTATTACCTTTAATCCTCCATGTCACTCCCCCACATATACCTACTATCTCTGTCATTCTAAACGGATTGTAAACTCATTTAGTGCATCATGAAGTTTGAGTGTCTGCAGTTAACTTTGCATTTCCTCCATTCAATGTGTCTTCTTATTTTTTTCTGCCATCTAACACTGATTCTTCCTGATAAGACCCAAACATCTTATACCTCATTCCTGATTCTAGCCTCAGTTTCACAACTAGTCACTCTTTAACAACTTAGTACATATCTCTGGTTTTTCAATCTAGCATCCTTTGTTGCAGTTACTTATGTATTTCTCCCCACATTGAAAATTGGTATCAGTAATGCTTCTATTATTTTTCCTAGGGAGGTTCTTGACACAGGGTGATACATGGTAAGCACTGAAATATATCTTATCCATCTGAAAGATGAATAAAAAGATGGAAGGATGGATGAATGGTGGAAGGAAGGAAGAAGGAAGGACGGACAGACTGGTGGGTGATAGATGGATGGGTGGATGAAGGTACTGATGGATGATGGATGATTTGATGTATACATTGATGGCTCAGTGTATTACTGATAGATGGATGCCTGCCTTTTCTAGTGTTGTTCTGTCTCCTAGCTGCCAAGTATTAACTAAGTCCTATGCCAGTCAATGTGATGGAGCTAAAAATAACAAGAAAATCAAATTACTAGCTTGAGAAATATATATTTTACTTTAGGCTTCCAAATATTTCCTTTGAAATCCTGCTGATAGTGAGGAATTTAACCAGAGTGTGCTTCTTCTGTAAACTCCCAGTCCAAGCAGATATCTTATCAGGAGCCTCAATGAGGGAATTATGTGGCGCATTCCTTAGGTGTGCCTGTCTAGACCATGTCTGCTTAGCTCCTCCAACACCAGCAAGGATGTGTAAGAGGGAAGAAGGAGTAAGGCATGTCCAGCTCCCGCTGTCTGGAAGACAATAAATAGCCTTTAGGAAAAATGTCAAAATTATTTTCAAATGCAGAGAAGCTTCCCTACTTCTATGCTTCTATTGGCAGCAAATCCAAGCGTGTTGTTCCTCTGTCTACTGGTCCCTGGGATGTTTGAACATAGTGCAGGTGTCTCTTCATGCCCTGCAAGTCCCTGCTGACCTCCACGCGCGTCCTGTAGCACACAATCAGCCCTACTTCCCCTTTGCTGATGTTTCTCCATTCAGACTCCTCCACTGCTCAGAATTCGTCTTCCCAACACTTCCACACCTTTACCCTTCAAGACACCCCAGGAAGCCCTCTCCAGATTCTCTAGGTTTGAGTTAGGAAAGCTTCCTCTGTGTTCTTAGAGGCCACTGCGTTTGTTCTTCATTAGCACATGAATATCCCTGCAGGTGGTGCCATTATTTATGAAGCTGTATCATAGAGAATGGGGCTGGTGATGTGGCGCAGTGGGCTAAGCCACCGCTTGTGATCTGGCATGCCATTTGAGCATCTGTCAAAAAATAAAAAGAGGGCAGCTATGCCCCTTCTGATTCAACTCCCTGCTGATCCACTTGCAAGAGCAACAGGAGGGAGGTTGAGTCCACAGGCCTCTGTGCACAGGATCTCCTCTTAGTTGTGCCATACGTCTGGCTTCGGCCGGGCTCAATGGCATCATAGCCATCTGGGAATTGATTGGGATGGAAGATATTCTGTCTTTCTGCCTCTCTCTGTCTCCCTCCCTCTTTCTCCCTCCCCATGCAATTTCACCTTCAAGTAAGCAAATCTTTTGAAAAGAGAGGAAATGTACAGACGAGCATACAGTTTTATTTTAATTGACATGTAATAATTCTGCATATTTATGTTCAGTGTGATAAGTCAATACATGTGAACAATGTGTAATAATTGAATCACATAATTAGATGATCTCCCTCTTCTTGCCCTTTTTTTGTTTGGAGCCTTTGAGCACCTCTATCCTAGTTCTCAAATATATAATTGCCTATTGTAAACCAAAGTAACCCCATTGTACTACAGAATGTCAGAGCTTACTGCTCCTCCACTTGCACTCTGGTACTTGTTTTCCAACTTTTTTTACTCCTCTCTCCCCTCCCCTGTAGTAATCCCTGCCGTCTTGAGATCAATTTGTGTCCGTACACGAGAGAGAATACATAGCATTTGTCTTTTGGCAGCTCTGTATCTCTTATCTCAGTATCGATGGGACACTGTAAGGCCTGACACCTAACAGATATACAGTAAATAGTTGTTGAGTCAAGAAAAGATCTTCCTAGGAAACGATCAGATGGATTTGAAGTGCATCAAATAGAACAATGATTTCTTTTTACTCCTTCTAGAACAGCAGTGGTGTTTTTTTTTCTGTTTGTAAATAGTTGATTGCAGGGAATTTGGAGAATAAAAGATTCACAAAAGAAAATAAAAATACCTGTAATCCTTCCATGCATAAACAAGCAGTGTTTTTATCCTCTTTTCTGCTTGTACAACATTAAACAATGAGAATTTTCTCCGTGCTATTAACTCCTCAAAAAACATGACTTTTTAATGTCCTGATAGTCTATCAAATACATATGTAAGGCATTTGCCATTCCCCTTCATCCTTCGAGACTTGATTCTCTCCTTTTCAACATGGTCAGACTGTTCTGCAGTATGGAAGACCTGGTATGGATATGTGACCAGTCTCTCTCTGTCTCTCTCTCTGAAATTTCTAATAACCTAATCTTCTTTCTCAGCCCCTTTACTTCTTCAGCTGCTGTTGGCTTTAAGGGACTATAAAGCAAGGAAAACACTGTAGCTTGAGTTACTCTATGTTGCCGTGGGAAGTCTTGGCGTGCGGAAAGTCACCATTCTGTATTTTACCGAATGTCTCCTAAGTGGCCTCAAATGCATTTGCTAGGGCCCAGAGTCCTGCCTGACCATAGACAAAATGGCTTTGAGGAGTGGCAAAGCTGTGAATGTTGTAGGCACACAGATATTAACTGAGGTGAAAATACCTCTGTTAAACGTTGGCTCTGGAGATGCTTTCTAAGGTGGTATCAGAAACTGTGCCTGGTACCTCTCCCTGTATGTCTAAACACCTGCCACGCGTTTCTCCTCTCCATCTTGCTCACCAATGTGCCTTTTGTCCCCCTTCTTCTTCTGTTACAATTAGGGTCAAATCCACTAGGATTTTTTTCACCTTGATTACAAGAACACAGTGAATAGCTCCTTTGTGTTCACTCTGGGCTCTTTCCATTCCATTTCCAACACAGACTTCAAGTGAGATTATAAAATATTACAAAGGAAACATCTGTTTTTTCTCCCTCCCTGGTTGAAACCCTTCAGTGTCTCTCTGCTGCTTTAAGACCAAAGTAAAATGTAGAAGGGCTTATGAAATTTTGCCCTGTGTCCCTCTCCATCTTCTGAGCATCACCTGATACGTCTCCTTATCCCTCTTGGCTTCAGCTCTGCTGTTCTGCCTTCAGTTCTGATACCTTTGCCTGAGCAGCCCCGACTGCTGGCTTGTGTGTTCTTTACCTAGTTACTGTGAACCCACCCCTCAGGTCGAGCTACACTTCCTGGGCTTCATCTAAGCTCTGTTTCACTTTCCCACAGAAACCTTCCCATGTGGGTAATACTTTCCATAGATCTGTGATGAATTACTTCTTGTCCTTTCTGTTCTCTTGGACTATAAACTTCATGAGTGCAGGGATTATGTCTGTGTCTTGTTTATCTGTGGCCAACTAGCTGATTCATGAAATGTTTCAATTGCTTAATAAGCATTAATTTAATTCATACAAATGGATAGGCTGTATATTCGTTGATGCTGTGTGATGTATGAGCAAGTAGTTTCCTTCAGGTGAACATCTTAAAGACATTCATAGAATACTCACAGATCCGACCATAGAAGATTGATCATGGGCCTCTGAATCTGGCAGGACAAACAGGTTACATCCCATGCGTCACCCACAGTGAGTTACTACTGTGGGGATGATTCCTCGGGATGAATTTAGACTCCTGGAAAACAGTGCATGGATAATTTTCCGAGCCTGAGGGGCCCCTACAACCACAGATAGAGGGCACTTGTGATGAGAAATGGTTTTGTTCTTTTATGCTTTTTCATCCATGATGGTATTTTTTTTTCCCTGTGTTTGACACCTCATTATAATTCTCCCCTAAAAATGTGCCTGCCTCTCTTCCACCCTCTAGATTCATGGTCAACGTGACATGGGATGGAAAAGACTTGTCCTTCACGGAGGAAGGCTATCAGGTGCACCCGAGGCTGGTGGTCATTGTGCTCAACAAGGACCGAGAATGGGAGAAGGTGAGCCTCGGTCTGCATGTGGAGTTCAGGGAGGGGAGACGGCCCGGGCAAGGGAGGAGCTCCCGTCATGCTTCTCACCAAGCGTGTCTTGTTGAGCTGCTCCGCATTCCGTTTCACAGCCAAGGAAAGGCTTTTGTTGGAACTAGGCAACGTATTGTCAAGAGGAGTTGGAAAGCTTTCCCTGGGTGAGCTGTAATGGCAAAGTGTTGGATCTCAAACTCAATCAGGAAGTGTCCCTGAAGAATTTAGAATTATTTAAGGTCAGTCAAGTCCGGTGCTTACCACGTACTAGCAAATGCTGACAGCATACCAGTTTGCCTGAACCACATACTTGCGTACCACGTTCACCATTTGCCAAATGAACGAATTTCTTTTATCATCACTTACTTATTAGTCTTTCAGTGAACTAATTGTCAAAACTTGAGTGCATCACTTCTGCAAATCGCAGGTTAGATAGCAATAAGGGGTTTTCATTCTTGCCAAGCACATTTTCTAGTATATGTATGTTAACTTTGAGAAATGTGAAAATCAGCGTGCCAAAAACTTCTCTGCTTCACCATGCAGGCCATGTCCTGAGTCCACAAAGGGAGGCTTCCAGAGAATGGGTTGACGGTCTGGTGACCATAGTGTCAGCGTGTGAACCAGCTCCGCTTCCTCTTCCGTAATTCAACTCTAATCAGTCCTGACAGTATCACTGCAGAGTGCAATCCAGGGCACCGGAAGGCAGCCTTTATGACGATTTTGTTTTCTTTGACAAGCAAGACCTAAACTCCAAATTCTAATTTCTTGAGATGTATCTTCACATTGCAATTCAAATGGAGGCCTGTAAAGGGGACAGTGACGGTCGCTATTGTGTGGGAGACACAAGATAACTAACTAGGACCAGGAAAAAAAACATGCAGTCAGAAACACTTACTTTGAAGAGACAATGCCACATTCCTAGAAGGGGACTGAGAAGAGAAAGTCAGGGAAAATGCTGTGTGCCACATCCGACAGCTACAACATACACATTCTTTGAAGTGTAGGTGAAAAAACTCACCAAACTAGACTTCACTCTAGAACGCAGAGCAGCTCTCGATATATTTAATACATAGAAATAGTGCATCATGCATCCTTTGACCACACAGAATGAAAAACATCAGTAGCTTAAAAAAACAGGTTTAGAAAATTACCAAATGTTTGGAAATTACTACACATTTCTAAGTAACTTATGGCCAAAGAAGACATAAAAAAGGCATCACAAAAATATTTTGAACAGAATGATGAAAACATACCAAAATTTGAAGAGTAAAATTGAAGAAGGCATGCTGAAAGAGAAATGGTTAAGTGTAGATACTTACATTGAAAAATGGAAGTTGTAAAGTCTAGCTTCTACATTAAGAGACTAACAAAAGAACAAAGTAAACCCAAATGAAATAGGAAGAAAGAATAGTGGCTATAAAAGTAAAAATCAATACAGTAGCAAACAGGCTGTAAAGAGAGAAATCAACGAAGCCAAAACCCAGTTCTTTGAGAAGATTAATAAAAATTCACCATTTCTGTGTTTATGTTCACACAAAAGAGAGAAAATGCAAATGACCCCAATATTAAAGATCCAGAGGGGTTATCTCCCCATAAGCATTACTGATCCTATAGGCATTAAAACAAAAAAATTGATTATGAAAAATTTAGCCAACATATTCAACAGTGTAGATAAATTGGGTGAATTCCTTGAAAAACATAATCTTCCCAAAATGACAAAAGATAAAATTGATGATCTGAATTGCTCTATATTTTCTAAGAATTGAATGCATAACTAAAATCTGTTTCTTTTATAAAAAGAAAAAAGAAAAAAATCTTGGCCTAGATGCTGTCACTGTGAATTCTTTTAAACGCTTAAAAAAGGACAAACGCCGATGTACCCAAAGTTTTTCAATATGTTACTAGTCATAATCCAACAATATATTTTAAATGGGATAATACCTCATGGATAAGTAGGGTTTATCTTAAGAATATAAGAATGATTTGGCATTCAGAAATACTTCAGTGTAATTTATCACATTAGCAAAGAGGAGAATTCTATCATTATCTACATAAATACAGAAAAATTATTTGACAAAAACCCAGCATCCATTCAAGATATAGAATGTAGATTCCTTTATATGGCAAAGAGTGTGTAGTATGGAAATCCTAAAGCAAATTTTCAATGATGGATTGTGAAAATAGCTCCAGAGATATATAGTTGAATTGTTTTTTAAAGTTCTTATTGATTGGTTGATTGATTGATTTAAACAGCAGGGAGAAAAAAGAGGGGCAGAGGAGAGGAGGGAGGAGGAAAAGCAAAGAGGGAGACATTTATAATTTTCTAATGTCCTGCAGCATATGAGGCTGTGGCAAGCCAAAGCCAGGATGCAGGAGCTCAGGTCAGGCCTCCTGCACGAGCCCTTGGGATATAGATCCAGCACCTGCTGTCTCCCATGGTGTGCAGTAACGGAGTGTAGAACTGGGAATATAGCTGAGCCTCTAACCTGGGCACTCAATGGGGAGCAGATGTCATACGAAATATCTTACCTGCTGCGTACAAAGCCCACCCCTCAAGTCGTTTCAGACAAATTATTATTATGACAGAGGAAAGAGAGGTCTTTTGATTTGTGGGAGTTGGGAAGGAGGGAGACAAGGGAGAGAGAGAGGGATGGAGAGAGAGAGAGAGAGAGAGAGAGAGAGAGAGAGAGAGAGAGAGAGAGAGAGAATCTTCCTTCATTGGTCTACTCCCCAAATGGCTGTGATGGCTAGGACTGGTCAGGCTGAAGCCAGGAGCCTGGAGCTTCTTTCAGTTCTCCTACATGTGTACATGGGCTGTCTTCTGCTATTTCCCAGGCATATTAACAGGGAGCTAGATTGAAAGTGGAGCATCCAGGACTGGAACCCACAGATGCTGCCATAGCAGGAAGCAGGTTAACTCACTAAGTCACGATGGTGGTCCCAGTAAAGTCTTTCTTACCAGATCAAATGGAAAAGAAAAACAACCTCGATGCATCGCCTACATGCTACAAATACATACACACAAATTGCTTGAAACGAATTATGGCCTTAAATGGAAAAGCTAAAATTATAAAATCTCAAAGAAAATAAAGAAGAGCATTTTTGTTCACCAAAAGAGCCAAAGATTTCTTAAATATAGAACGTAAGGCATTAAGCAGTAAAAGTAATTAAACCACACATATCAAAATTAAAAAGGTTTGTTCATGGAAGGGCATTGGTAGAAAAAGAAGAATGTGCAAGTATGAACAGTAGGTCTGTACCACAAAGGACCCATACAGAATATGTGAGGAACACCTACACATCAGTAACAAACAGGACATGTGAAAGTAGAAAATTGGCTTAGACACATCACAAAAAGGATAATTCAGAAGGAAGGCTAATGAGTATCTGAAGACAAGTGACGCTTCCCACCATTGGCCATCAGGGACACTCTTGTGAAAGCCACTCCAGGCTGCTGCATGGCCATGGAGTAGCCAGAAACAAATGAGGCTGACTCTACCGGGGTTGGTGAGGACGTAGCACATGGGCAAGAATGTCAGAGGGCAACCATGGACATCATATCCTGTGCCATCTACGCTATCTGCCAGAGCACTGACAACAACTCCATTTAGTCATTCCACAAATATGTATTTAGTGCCATCTGCATACCAGACACAGAATCTGCTGTCAACACTTGACATCTGTCCGTGAGCAAGAGGGACAGCTCCTATTCTCATAGAACTTAGCTTTGTCAGAGCATGTGCCTGCAGGAGCTGGAATAGGACAAGGTTCTTTACACTTGGGGTACACTCGAACAAAGCACTAGCTTCTGACTCATGCCTCCTGTCTCCCCTTCAATATGCCCATTACACCAAGAGATTGAGTCTGTGAGTGTGCTGGGTAGCCCTTGTGGATCTGAGACTTTGAGACATACTGTATTTTTTTTTTTCTGCTTGTAACGCCTCTTTGTCCTCCTCCTCATCCATCCACCCCTCAAGTGTTGATTTTTCTGCCCACTTAGACACGCAAGACGGAGATGAGAAATATTTCCCCCTTTATCCCCAGTAGGAAGTAGAGAATGCAGACCTCTCTGCCTTATGCTGTTGAGGTTTAGGGTTATATCTCCTCTTTTTGAAAGCTTCCTGTGTGAACATCACTTTGGAAGCTGTGAAATCATTTTCTTTCATTGAATTTCACCAGTTCCGGGTCAGGCTTGGCTCTTACCTGCACATTTTCCATGCTACTCTCTGACCTGGCTTGTCTGCTGAGTAGCCAGTTTACAAGGAGGCCACTGCAGTACAGGTGATAGTATTGGATTTAAAAAAGAAGAAGAAGAGGAAGACAAAGAAAAAAAAAGGTGTCCTTTATATGCTCCATTTCCAAATTTTAAAAATGCTTTTTAGTATTTTCTGTGTCCTCCTGAAATTCTGTTAATACAGCAATCCTCCCACCCAACCCCCCCCCCAAAAAAAAACAACACGAAACAAAACAGCCTAGGAAATTGCTGCAGGGTGGAACTTAGAGTGCACATATACTTCCTGTAGCTTGTCTGTTCTGGTACTCAGGGGATCCAGTGCTCTAAGAGTAGCTGCCTGCGCTTCTCGCTCTCAGAAGGAGGAAGCCAACAGGGCAGGTGAAGCACAGTCATGCCCTCCTCCAGGCTGCCGCCCAGCCCTGGCCACTACCCACAGGGACAGAAGACCAGCAAAGGGGTAGGGCTGAGCAGCAGGGAGTTGGTACTCTGGGCCGCCTTATTTTTGTCCCTGAGCTTATCCCCATGGCATCACTGGAAGCAGTAGCATGTTGTAAGGGTGTCCTAGAAAACAGGTCATGCCCTGAGTGAGGTGCTTGTCCTGTGCGTGGCCTTGGTGTGTGACCGATGCCACGCCTTGGGCATGCCTGTGCTACAGCTCAGAAGGGAGCATCCTTGCTTTTACAGATCAGAACATTCGTGTCTTTTGTCTCTCTCCTGCCCTCTCCCTCTTTTTTCCCCCCAACAATTTTTTTCCAGCTAGGAGCTAGGAATCCAGTCCAGGATTCCCTTGTTGGTGACAGGGACCCAACCACTTGAGTCATCATCTGCCACCTCCCAGGGTACGAACCAGCAGGAACCTGGGATCTGGAGCAGAGCTTGGACTTGAACCCAGATGCTCTGATGCGGGACGTGGACATCCCAATCCAGCATGTCAGCCACTAGGTCAAATGCCTGCTCCTAATGTTACCCTTTCATTGCAGTGTTCTATGAATAAATATAAAAAGGACCCCAAACAATTAATGCTAAAGCTCACCTGGTATTACATTCCCTATAGAAGATATGATTAAAGATGAAAGTTGTGACCCTAGGAGTCACAGGGAGACCCCCTTCTTGGGGCTTCTTGAAGGACGTGTCCCCTTCCTCTTGCTCTAGTTGGTTGGCTTTCCTCTGCACTTGCACTGCTCTGTGCTCTCACGCTGTCCTCTGCTCCTGCTGCTGTCTGTATGGAGCTGCTGCCAGATGCCTGCCTCCCAGCAGCCTTGGCCTACGACCTCATCTCCAGTCATGTCTGCACCTGCAGCACACCCTGATGCAGAAGTCCCTCAGACAGATACCCAAGTTCACCTGGCCCAAAGGCAAACTCCCTGACAATGCTTGTCCTTCTAAGCCCTGATCTATCTTATCCCAAAGATTTGTCCCACCTTCCTGCTCAGCTGTCATTGGCTCACGCTGGACTCTCTTGTGGCTCTGTCCCTATACTCTGTCCCTCTCCTCTGTTTATAAATCTGGATAACCCAGAATGGGTTGGATCCTTTCCAATTCATTTCTCCAGAACTAGATACTGCCTCATTGGAGTATTAACGGCTTACTTCACAATTGTCTGCTTACAGAGTCTTCCTTTAGGCAGGGAGCCTCATCAAGAGAAGGTCTGTTCCCTTCATCTTTGTCCCTCTGTCCTGTGACAAGGTTTCTGTCCAGTGCCTAGGTGGGCTACTCTACTATGTGCTGCCAGTGATGGCTACAGCCACTGTTTATTAAGAGCTACTTTGCACCAAGAATGATACTGAGAATTTTACATTTGTGATGTTGTTTAGCCATTTCAACTACTTACCTAAAGTAGATATTTTCAATCCTGACTCAGATGAAATCTCAAGGTTAGAGAGGCTGGTGGCCACCTTAAAACCGTCTAATAAGGGTAGGTGCTTGGGGTAGCAGTTCCATCTTCCTGCTAATGGGTGCCTTGAGAGTTAATGCTGAAAGCTTGGGTGGTTAGATCTCTGCCACTCACTTGGGAGTTTCAGAGTTCCTGACTCCTGACTTCGGCCAACCCCCACTGTTATGGGCATTTGAGTGAACCAGTAGATGAACCCTCTGCCTCTCTCTTGTGCTCTCTTGCACTCTTTCACACTCTCTTCTCTCTCTCTCTCTCTCTCTCTCTCTCTCTCTCTGCCTTTCGTTCTCTCAGTAAATAAATCAATTAAAAATTCAAATAGTTTCAGACTTTCTTTTTAAAATTGTGTCCCCCAACTAGTGTATGATGCAAACAGGATGTGAGTATAGGTCGGCCTAGCCCCAAAGACTACATCACACTGAGTGACTGATGGACAGAAAGGGTATGAAAAATAAGGGAGTTTTTCGTTCTATCCTTAGAATGGCATCCACCTCCTGTTCTCAGTGAATGCAGATTTTAGTTGAACCCACCCAGTAGGAACTTGGAAGAAAAGTATGTATCATTTTTCACAGTGTGTGTGTGTGTGTGTGTGTGTGTGTGTGTGTGTTTGATCTGTAGTTCTGTCTCCCAACTTGGCTTCTTAAGGAGAAGAAATATACCTCATTTCTTGTGTCTCACGTATAATAAAGTAGATACCTGTCCAACAGTTCACTGTATGGTTGCGATGAAAGAGATCCTACGGGGGCTAAGATTGCCTTCTCTGCGCTGGTTCTCGCTGTGGCCTATCAATGTGTTATCACACAGTGAGGCATATGGTATGCAATTGTTATATGATGTCATTTGTCTTTAGTCCCTTCCCTTTCAAGTCACTATTTTTAATTTTTCTGAGATGTGTTATTCATTTGCGAGGGAGAGGAAAGAAGAAGGGGGAGAGAGAGTGTGACATCTTCCACCAGCTGATTCATTCTCCAAATGATCACAATGGCTGGCTGGGTCTGGGACAGGTGTAAGCCAGATCCCAGAACTCTAAGCTAGGTCTCCCATGTGGATGGCAGCAGCCCAGAAACTTGAGCTAACATCTGCTGCTTTCCCAGGCACATTAGCAAGGAGCTGGGTTAGAGGTGGAGTAGCTGGGACTCGCACTTGGGATGCAAGTGTCATAGACATCAGCTTAATCCATTGTGCCCTAATGCCAATCCCAAATCACTGTATTTGAACCACTGTCTCCTCCCAGCACCACACTCTCACTATCCCATCACTACCATCACATTTGGCCTAGACTGGCTCAAGAAATCTGAGAGCTTATGCAGAGTTTTAGTGTGTATTTGCTTTGTGTGTGTGTGTATACTGTCCTGTGACAATGATCAAGCAACAAGATTAATTTTGCCAGAGGAAATTATTTGTACAAACATTGTACTTGGCTTCTGCGCACACATGCTAATGGAGATTATGTAAATGAAATCATGGAAAAGATTGTAAGGGCACCGGTAAATGACCACTGACAGGCCAATTATATGGATTGCTAAAACCAAAGCGAGTGCCTGCACACACTACAGGTGGGCGGGAAAGTGTTCATTTTGCTTAGAAAGACAACAGCAGTCCCAGGGAAGCAGCCATGGCTTCCAGTGCTGGCTGGATTTTCACCCAGGTTTTACTTTTTTCCTTGAACATTATATTGCTGGTATCCAGGAGAAGGAACTCAAGAAATAACTGTAGCATGGATAGGAGAATGAAAGACATTTCCCCCGCAAACGTTCGAAAACATTTTCACATGTTCAGCTTACCAAGTGTGGTTTCTCACTTGCCTTGGGGAAGATGTGGCTGCTTTAGCCCATGGAATTATTTTATAATACAAATCTGCATTTGCTATTGATTCTCCACCTGTGAAGGAGGTAGAAACGTGCCAAGGCACAGACTGACTCGTTTCAATGCCAAAGTGATGCCATTAGGTCATACCGTGTCAAGATCCCTTGCTTCTCAGCCATTGCGTTTCTTTCTCACTTGAGAATCACTGGGTCTAGGGGAAACTGTGGGAAACTGTGGGAAGAGGGAAAAAAAAGGACATTGAAGTCCTGGTGTCCCTGAGTAAGCTCTGGTAACAATAACAAAAGCGAACACAGTCTGTGGATATAGGAGACAAATTGTCCCCTAGTGTGTCTGTTTTGATATTAAATAACTTTTCTTTAAGTAAACTATTTCCCCTACACATAGAGGACAAGTACATGTTGATGTGTAGCTCTTGCATATTCACATACTTATGTGATTAAATACAGTTCTTTGAGTACCTAGTATGTGTAAGTCTTTGTTGAGGGTTGCAATGTAGCTGACGCGTCTAGCCCCCAAGATCCTTGGTGTATCACAAGGCACTAGGCGATGCTCCAACTCTGGGGCAGGGTGGGGCTTTCCACTGAGAATGGCCTGATGAGATGCTGAGGTTTTTAAGAGAAGAAATTTGTTGCTTCTGCTCTGCAGTTGGAGGTGGGGCAGGAGGGGGGGACCACAAGAGAGGGCCTGCGGGGGTCCAGGTTTTGAGAGCCAGCGACAGCCAACGAGGAAGCCAGGATCTCCTCCAGGAAGTGAAGGTGGCCAGTATCCTGAATGAGCATGTGGCTGTGGGTGGGCAGTCTTGCCAGAGCCTTCACATTTGAGCCCAGTCCTGTGATAACTGAGGGGAGAAGCCAGAGACGCTTGCCTGGTCTTCTGACCTCAAAAACTATGGGATCAGCACTTGGTGCTATCTCATGGGGCAAACTCTGAGACAGTTTCTTGCTCAGCAATAGAACACTAAAATTGTTTGAAGGGAAATTATGGGAATGAAGGGTAATTTAGAAGGTAATTTCAAATAGAGACTATGTTGACTTTATTCAGTAGCATTAGGGACAGGGTTGAAGAGTTTGAGGCTGGAGAACAACATCAGAATAACAGTACTTGGTAGCATTTAAAATGTGCCCTGAAGACTGCCCAGCCTTCATCTAATCCTCACCTAAGCACTTCCATACAAGTCCTCCTAGTTCCCTATTTGATACCATGTGGAATGAGACCCAAAGAAACTCATGAACCTGCTCAGAGTCACAAGGCTGGTAATTTGCAAACCCAAGTTATTAAACCCGGCAACCTGAACTCATAAACATGAACTGTATGTCCACTTTAAAAAAGAAAATGATGATGGACACGGACTTTAGGAACCTTTTCTGAATCTAGGTAAGTGCCATGGTTTACAGGGAATGAAGGGGTGAGAACAGCGGAGGAGAGATCCAGCAGAAAATGCAGAAACCAAAGCAAAAGCACAATGGTACTCACCTCACGGACTCTTGGAGAGACATGTGACAGAGCAGTCAGAGGCTGAGCTTCTATTTTGTTCCGTTTGTTTTGCTTTTAACCCAAGAGGTAGCAAGACAATAAAACACAAAGAGGAAGGGAAATGGAGAAAGCAGAGCTCCCAGCCGATGGTTCACCATGGCAATGGCTGCAGTGGCCAAAGCCAGGATCTCAATAGCTACAGGACCTCAGTTACGGGAGCCATCTGCTGCTGCCTCCCAGGGGATGCATGGCCAGGAAGCAGTAATTGGGCAACAGAGCTGGACTGAGACTGAACTCAGGACCCGTGGCATGGGATGTGGAATACTAGGACAAATGCCCTCCCCCAGATAGTCAGCTAAAAAAAAAAAAAAAAAAAAAAGCGGTGGGCCCTGTGGTTTCTGATGAAGTAGTTGTAGAAGTTCATCGTGCCTGTGGGTAAAATTGTTTGCCTTTCTTCTTATTCCCCTTTTTCTTTCCTCTCATCTCCCAATTCCATATTTGAAGTTCAGTGCCTTTTTGAAAAATGAGTTTGATAGTATCAGTAATCTTAGCAGAGTCTGTGTGAAATTTTAATTTGTTTCCTTATATAACAATTTTGAAGTTTCTCAAATGATGTGGGACATAGGGAAAGTTAAGCCATTGCCAAAGTCATCATCTAACTTCCCTAGTCATGCGAGATCCACACAGGTACCGTACAGTATGTTGGGTTGCACTGGGGAAAGCACAGTAGTTGCCAGGAATGATGCCTTTCCTTCCATGTGTGAATGTGTGCATGCTGTGTTTTTGTCTTGCACTTGTTCTTCTTTTCTTCTTTTTCTGTGTTTTGTTTTTACAGTTGTAGCATAAACCCAACTTCCAAAAAATAAAAAAGCAGCAATTGCATTAATGCTGTACTACACAGCAACAAAACTACAAAACAAAACAAACGTTCAGCTTTTCAGCTGCTAGAAAACATATCTCTATGGGAATATGCTCTGGGAGGGATGTCATCGGTAAAAGTGATTTGATGATGAAGTGATGATAGTGGTGTTGTTGATTGATGGATGATCATGATGGCAGTGGCCACTATTCATGAACCCATGTTGTATTCTAGCTGAGTGTTCTAAATGCACTATCTCCTTTAAGTCCCATGGTGTTCCCTGCATTTTCTCATATCTAAAAGGGATATAATAACACTGCCTACCTCATTATAGGTCCTTATAGAGTTGATCGGTGAATCTGAAAAGGGAAGATACAAGTGTTTAGAGCAATGGCTAGAACAGAGTGGATAATAAGATATCAGTGCCAGTTATAATTCTTTTCATCCTCATGTGACAGGATAGATATTGGAAACTGCAGGAATTGAGTGACCTGACCAAAGTTAATGCAGCAGTGAAGGTATATTTCTGAGTCCAAGCAGTGTTGCAGTGGAGCAGGAGTCAGCCATGCCATCTCTACAGTACTCACAAACTGGGTTCCATAAGGAAGCTGTCAGGGCGTGATGGGGGCAGCATCAGGCTGAAAAATTGCACCACTATAAGGCAGGGTCTGCACCCTGGCCATCTGTTATGAAAATGAGATAGCAGATTATTTAAATTGCTCTCAGATGAGAAAATTATTTAACAAACCTCTCTCAGAATTATTTCTAGAAGTGCCTAGAAAGACCGCTTGGTGCCATTTTGATCTTATGACAGGATCATCAATTCTTCTGGGTCATAGAGGGATGTGGAGGGGTCCTGAGGGATGTGGAGGGGTCCTGAGGGATGTGGAGGGGTGCTGAGGGATGTGGAGGGGTCCTGAGGGGTGTGGAGGGGTCCTGAGGGATGTGGAGGGATCCTGAGGGATGTGGAGGGGTCCTGAGCGGTGTGGAGGGGTCCTGAGGGATGTGGAGGGGTCCTGAGGGGTGTGGAGGGGTCCTGAGGGATGTGGAGGGGTCCTGAGGGATGTGGAGGGATCCTGAGGGATGTGGAGGGGTCCTGAGCGGTGTGGAGGGGTCCTGAGCGGTTTGGAGGGGTCCTGAGGGATGTGGAGGGGTCCTGAGGGATATGGAGGGATCCTGAGGGGTGTGGAGGAGTCCTAAGCATTCTGATCAAGGCAGTGGGGAGGGAAGCAGGGGAAGGGGGAAGAGAGAGAGGGAAGCATACGGAGGAGGTGGGGGAGGGAAGGAAAGGGATGGAGGAGGTGGGCAAGTGTTGACTTTCTGAACTTTTTTCTTTATTTCCTGGTTTGCAACGTGAGGTTCTTTCTGCACATAGAGTCCCACAGGTGTCTCCGGGATTTCTCTGGGTGAGGCTTAATGAGTTAGGACCCAGTTTAAACCACAGATGCCAAAGCTTTATCTGATTGCTATAATGGGGTTCCAAGTAAGCTTTTTTTTTTTTTGAGAGGAAATGCAGTATTAGTAGCTAAGTTAAGTTTCAAAGGGAAGAGAGTGAGAAGACCCACCGTAGTGGTTCCTTGGATGTCATGCACTAAGCAGTAAGCATTTACTGAGCACCTGTTCTGAGCCTGGCCTTATATACTATGGGCCTTTGTATTTATGACTTAACTTTTACCACCTTATCCCCATGTGAGGTAGGTGATGTTGTCTGACCTTATAGCATAGGAATATGAATTTGCAGATGTCGGGTGACCTTTTTTTATCACTAGCTAAGGAAGGATTAAAATTTAGGGCTTTGAGTTCGCACACTTGGAGCTCATCCCAGGGCTTTGCACAGTTGTTAGGAAGAATGATGAAAATTTTCTTACTGCGTTAGGAGAGTCTCATGGACAGTCTCATCCTCAAGCTGAGTGGAGGGAAGGCATATAAATGCCCAGAACTTCAGTGGGCTCAACTTTGATACTTCAAGACAGAGAAATTACAAGCTCTGCCTGTCTGATGTGACAGGACTATTTATCCATTAACTTATCCACTCACCCACCCAGCTGGTCATTCAACAATAAGCCAGCCAATTTGACCATTCATTACTCGTCCTTCCGTGTGATTACTGTTCACCCCTGAATCCCCCTATATATCCACTACTGTCTGCTTACCAAGTGTTTACTAACTTCCTACTCTGGGCCAGGACCGTGGTAGGTACCAATGAAACAGAAATGAATGAGACAGTGTCCCCACCCATGGTGAACTCACAGGCTAGGAGCGAAAGAAATTAACCGGTTCACTGTCCAATTCAGCCTGATAGCCTGACTGTTACCAGCACTGAGCCTGGGTACATGTAGCACCCACTCCAGCTTGGGTGTCAGAGATGCGGTGGGAAAAAAAAAAAAAACTTTTCTGGGAGAGGTGGCCTATGCATCAAGTCTGAAAGGGAGCCAGGGCAAGGGGATATCAGGGTCAGATCTATTATAGTAATAGAATCACAAATGTTTAAATCCCTTCATTATTTTTCTTCAGTCCATGATTCCTCCGGATAGCCACAGGTAGATTTTTCCACATCCCACCAACTGTTAGACCTCAGCAGTTTGTTGTCTGGGTCTGCTCATCACTTTGTCTAATTACCTCTGTCAGCTCCCGTAATTCTCCCATTTGCATGTAGATGTTGCAGGCAGGGATAACATTTGTCCCTGAGAGAAGAGACAGAAGAGTGAGGCATTCCCCAAGAACAATCTGCTTCTGGTTACAAGTGGCAACATCAGGTTTGCCTTCTGCAGCCACGGTTTGGTTTTCTCATCTGTGCCATTGACAATGGAAGCTGTGCTCCCCACCACCCTAATCTTGTTGGCGTTGGAGTCTGGTGTGGGCCAGAAAGAGAAGCAGAATTAGAGAAGGACTGAATTTTCCCAGTGTTGATCTCTAAGCTGAGGAAGACTTGCTGTGCTTTTTAGATTCTAAAAACAAGGAAACTGAATGCGTTTTACCTGGAGATGAGTTCTCATGTTTTATGTCATGATAATACAAAGTTATTGTGTCCTGATTGTGTCCCAAGGGCTTTGGATTCATTCCATTGGCCGGTTTCTCCCCCTACTTATTTTAGAGGCACCAAGAAAAAGAAGGAGGAAGGGATGGTGGCATGAGGGAGAAAGAGACAAAACTGCCATTTGCTACCGTGTTCTCTGAATGTCTGCACTGGCTGGGGCTGGCCCAAGCCAGAAGTTGAAAACAGTGCAGGTTGCTCATGTGGCTCACAGGGACCCAGCTCCTTGAACCAGGGTCTGCACTATCAGGAAACTCAAATTGGAAACAGAGCTAGGACTCAAACCTAGGCACTCTGATAAGAGATACAGGCACCTCAACTGGCGTCTTAACCACTAGGTTAAATGTCTGTCCTGACCCCTTCTTAGCAGATGTTCAGGATGAGAGCTATCATCCCTCAATCCCGAGTTACTTGCAAGGAAACTGAGACTCTGAGATGACTGGTGATTTTGCCTAAGATTTCTCCAAGCAAGTAAATGGAAAAGTCTAGATTCCAGTTCAGTTCTGTCAGACGCAGCATCCAGTTTGTTTCTATGACACCATATGGTAGAAACAGAGTTCCTTTGTATGTTGGTAGCAAAGGTTGCCAGTGCTTTAATGATGAAAACCCGTGTTGGGAATCGTCCCGTCCCCTCACGGTGGACTTGCTCCACGTGTCTGTAAGGAGGGTTATTACAGGTACAAGATCCCTGCTGAACCACTCAGCTCCCAGCATCCCACTCAGCTGTATGCAAATCTGCCTCCTGATCAGTCTTTTGCCTCTTTGTGCAGAAGCCAATCAGCATCCTCTGCAAATCTCAAGATGCAGATCAGTCCCCACCCCTGCAGCAAGCCAGGACTCCTTCCTTATGACTCTGCCATATGGTTCTTTAGTCACTGTCTCTTACAGAGGTGTTTTCAAACTCACCACAATCATACCTATAGCATATGGCGGACCCTGTCCCTTCCATTTGAATAATAATTCTACACCTTAGAAAACCTGAGTTGGATATGTCAGAGAAGAAGGAAGTGTAAAGGCGAAGCCTTCTTGATTTCTCAGTGTGAGAAAACACACCACTGGAAACTCAATGAGGAAAACATCTGAAGGTGGGAGAGATAGGAGAAATCAACCTGCATGCCTTTGAAAGTGAGTTGCAGCACGACTTGAAGAAAATGATGGCCCATTTTTTTCTCACGTTGTGTTGGGAGAATCCTGGTTCTCTCCGGGCTGGTCTCTATGTGGGAGGCAGATTAGAGCTGATGGCATAGTTTTTCTTTCCGTGATTAAAATGCGTTTGAAGAAAATAGGACAGGCAGATCAGAGGTAGAAAAAAGAGATGCGGGAGGCGGAGACAAGGATTGGTTTTGGACTATGAGGTCCTGACAGCAGTTCCTTATAAAGAGAAAGCAGGAACATGTACTCCGCTTAAAAGGCAAAGGCACTGAATTCAGAGGTGAAAGACTTATGCAAGGTTATTCTGCATGAACTGTCAACATCTCACTCCAGGTAGTGCATCCCAATTGGTAACTTGAATCAGCACAGGAAGACTGTTTTGTTACCAAAGTGATACCCAGGGGGTTGCACCCATTAATGGTTATATCATTAAAACTGGATGAGGATTCAGAAATATGAATGAAGCACCCATTGAATTATATGGTATAATCACTGGGAGACAGAAGTTGGAGACAAACTTAGAGGAGCAGGTGTCTAATCTAGAGTTGCAAATTTCGAGTCAGTGTCAAGGGATATGTAATTGGTCCATGCAGACAAGAGATTGGCATTGGGAGTGGCAGAAATGGGCTTGCCTGCTCCATAGAGCATGGCATGCTTAGTAGCTGAACAATTCTGGACACAGCTGGTGTCTGGTCAATATATATTGGGTGGAGTTTGGCCAGAAGTGACTGTTAGTCTAAAGACTTGTGCCCACCTTCAGGAAAATCAGTGTCTCCATCAGTAAAATGGAGCCAATGATAACACCCACCCCCTGTGGATATTACTTGTGGGATATTCAAGTCACCATTGACTAAACACTTCTTTTAAGTAAAAAAAAAAAATGTCTGACGTGCAACCTCTTTTAATACTGACAAATACCTTGAGTTACTGGTGTTGTTACTATCCCCGTGCAATACCCGAGCAGAGCAAGGAATAGAGGACAAAATTGTCAATATTCTCAGCTGGATTTAAATGATTCTGCAGCCCATTCTTTGGACACTAACTTCTGTCACCACCCTCCACCAAATTCTTCAAGGTGGGTCAACCTGCCCAGTGCTGTGGGAGATAAAGGATCTGAAAGGGAAACACATGGAATTTGGTTTTCCTTTATAGTTCCTAACAATATGAACAAATCGTCTGTTTCCCAGCCCTGACTCCATCACAGGCCCTAAGCCAAGCACATTATGTATATGATCACATTTTATGTTTACCACAACCCAATGCAGTAGATAGTATAATTAGTTTTATTTTACAGGTGAGGAAAATGAGGACCAGAGGAAGTGAATTAATTGGAACATGGTCATTAAGCCATGTCATATCTTGTGGAGATTATCAATAATGTATGTAAGACCTCATGAATAAGGCCAGCACATCATAGAAAAGTGCTTAATAAATGGGAACTATTATGTATGTTTAGTGCAATCTAGAGTTTAAATGATCATTATTAGGATTGTTGTTTTATTTTGCATTTATTTGAAGTGGATTTCTGGGAGACTGCTGACAGTGGTCAAAGTCTAAAGGTGAGCATCCCTGAGGATACCGTGTGCCAGTGAGTCCCCAGAAACAGAGGAGAACTAGTAAAACATACACAGTTAGGCGAATTTTGGGCAGTCGTCAAAACTGTTGGCTCTTGCGTGTACTTATCGTACCTTCTGGGTCAAGCTACTTGGATGAACATCAGTTTACTGTTCTAAAAAATTCCTTATCCTTTGTGTGACTTTGTCATGAAGGTCAAATGAAAGGAGGTGATAAATAGTACCTTGTAACCCATGAAGGTCTACACAAGCTCTGAGACTGTCATATTCTCCATATGATGATACACAGCTTCCCGGATGCAATAATGCTTTTCCCAAGATATCTATTACTCGAGCGTTCTTTTTGTTGTTTGTTTTCATTGTTTTCTCCCAATATAGTTTCTTAGCCAGTTGAACACTAACAAGTATGTGCCTACGGATCTGAGAATGTTTGGGTCATGTTTATAGTTATATATTCAATGGCATGTATTAATTGTACAGAACCTCACTCTAGCAAGTGGTAGTAAAAAATAATTTCCAGGACTACATTTATTGGATGAGCAGAAAGATTTCTGGCTGCTTTTGGCAGGACCTTCCTTTCTGTGCACAGAAAAATAATGATGGAGGGCATCATAATAGGGAATATCCATCTAAAACAGTGGGTAGTGGAGGGAAAGTAGGTCTGCCCTTACAGGGGAAAAAATGCTGTTCCCAAGTGTCATTTTGGTAAACACACCCTAGTCTTGGAATTTCGATAAAGCAATGTCTAGGTGTCCAGTTATAGCCAGGCGTTCGCTTCAAGAGTTAATCTTGATCATAGGAAAACATGAGCATGAACCTTAATGGAATGCCTACCAGAGACTAGTATCTTGCTCAGAATGAGGCACAATGAGGCACTTCATGTTGGTTGGGTAGTGACATCATGGCTGCAATTCGTGGGCTAGCGTGCAGTAGGATACAGTCAAGAGTTTGGCTGTCAGCAGCGGGGCTGGCATGAATAGCAGAGAGATGAAAAAGGCCTAGGAAAGGAGTCTGGCCACTGAGAACGTAACATTTCCCTTTGTTCTACAAATGCTGGGAAGCCATAAAGAAATTTTCAGTGAGAAAATAGGGTGATTAGACAGACACTGAGAGTGATTGCTCAGGCTACTGTTTGGAGAATGGGTCCAAAAGGAAAACTGCTTCAGCACACAGACCAGGTGAGAAGCAGGAGGGCACCGAGGGGAGAAAGGATGGAGGAGTGGGGAGGTTGTGAGTTAGGGAAGAAGTAGACAGAAAAAGCAAACAAACAAAACCCTATTCAAATCTGAGACTCTGGCAGAGGGAGAGAAACTGCCTATCTTTTCGTGATGAGTTCTACTCTAGGCTTGCCGATTCTGAGGCTTCTTGGATGCCACACAGAGGAGTTGACAAAAAGCCGTCAGATCCAAGTAGCTGTGGTCATAGGGATGAAAACTGGAGTCTGTGTGTGGAAGGGGCCTGTGCCTGGAGGTATGTGTGCAGGAGGGATCATGCTCAGAGAAAGAGGAGCTTGTATTTTTTGTCCCAGCTGGGTCCGCTAAAGAGGCAAACAAGAGCTGGGAAGGGGCAGGATCATGACAGTGCGTAGAGACGCAAGGTCAGGCATGACCCCCACTGTTAAAAGAGCAAACATTTGCACGCTGTACCCAACAACTTCAGTGAAGAGAAAGCTCCTGGAGACAGATCTGATGGAAGCCAAGTTTATGGGAGAGGTGGGGACAGAAAAAGACAGATGCAGAGCCCAAGCCACAGCAGCAGTGTCAGGCTAGAGGAGTGAGAGGTCTCTCTGACTACTGAAGGAGAGGGAGGAGATCTATGTGCAGAGGCAGGTACGTTCGTGTGCTACGTGGGTTGCCAATGGATCCAGAATAAGAGTCAGATGCATCAACTGGAAGTGAAGATGGAGCTGGCAGCATTGCAGCCTTGTGGGCAGGTGTGAAGGTCTGAAATAGTTCCTAGGGGATAGGAGAGATGCAATTAGGAAAAGAGCAAGATTTTCAACCAGAGAGGGAGTCCTTAAATTTGAGTTGGCATTCATCTGTGTGGCTGTGTGATGTTCTCCACCTGTGCATGCAGTGGCTTCCAGGTGAGGACGCGTTTGGATTGACTCAGAATTGGGGGTGGCAGAAAGAAAATATCTGTGGATGTTACAGATAAGGAGGCCTAGCTGGGAAGGAGAAAGAAGCAAAAGACTTGAACCAATAACCCATAGAGAGAAGAGAGGGGTCAAGGGTCCAAGGGCCAAAGTGATGTCCAGAAAGGCAAATGCCCAGCTGAGAGCTGTAGGGATTCTGAATTTAGACGACACAAAATCAAGCATTAGTAAGAGTGTTTACTCCATGGCAAGGGGTAACTGAAATAGACTAAAAGTAGGCAATGAAGGCATAATACAAAGAAAAAAAACCTTGACCTTCACGGGGTGGGTGTTTAGCTTGGCAGTGAAAGGCGCCCACCTCTCTTGTCAGAGTGCCTGGTTTGGATTCCTGGCTCCAGCTTCCTGCCAATGCAAACCCTGGCTGACAGCGACGAGGAATCAAGTGGTTGGGTTCCTGCCACCCACATGGAGATTCCAGTTCAGTTACTGACTCCTGGCTTCAGCCTTTCGACCTCAATCCAACCCCAGCTTTTCTGAGCCTTTGAAGACTGAACCAGCGGATGAGACCTCTCTCTCTCTCACCGTTTCTCACCTATGTTTCTCTGCATCTTTTCTTAAGAGATCTTTAATTTTATCAAAGTAATCTGACAAGTATGAATGTATTTGTTAGGGGAAATGACACACTCATTTGCTTAGAAGACAATTCCAAAAATATAGGGAGGGATACATACAGTATACATGGATGACATCACCAACATTACCACAAAATGTTGAGCCAGCCATTAAGAGCCTCTAATGCTAATTGTCAATTTGAGTATGAGTACAGCAAATTCCAATGTGCATATAGGGATCTTAGCTGCACATCCAAGAGCTTCTGTAATCTTGTCTCCACATATTCTTTGATTGCTTTTTCTCTCTCTGCTCTGCTATATATTGTGTGTCTCATCTAGTTTGGACAAATTCCTAGTTCATGTCCCTTAAGATCAACTTCTAAGCTTTTATCTGCACTGTTCTCTCTACCCACAAGTCCTTTCTCTCCACTCTGCTTGTCCAATTCCTTTGCAGGTTCCTAAATGTCCTTGGATGTCACTCCTTTCCAAAGTTGTTCCTCTTTACTTTAAATCTGCTGTCTAATGTATTTATTTCACTTTTGATTCGTAGCTATTTTCTATTTTATTGTATAATTCATTTTGATGGTATTTTACTTTCTTCCACTTCCTGGTGGGTGGGTTCTGTAAAGAATAGGAGATTGGCAATCTTCTCACATAAAGGACCACTTAGTAAATATTTTAGACTTTGCAGGCCATACTGTCTCCATAGCAAGTACTCAATTTTGCTGTTTTGGTGTGAAAGCAAACATAGAGGATATATAAGGAAATGAACATGGCTGTGTTCCAATCAAATATTATTTCTAGACACTCAGATTCGACACTCATAGTTTTCATGTGTCATAAATATTACTTCACTTCCCCCAGCTATTTAGAAATTTATTTTTATTCCTTTTAAGCGCAGCAATACAGAAAGAGAGAGAGAGAGAGAGAGAGATTTGTCCATCCACTGGTTCACTCCTCAAAAACAGCCAGGGCTGGGTCACATGAAGCCAAGATTTTGACCCTCATCCCAGGTCTCCCATTTGGGTGACAGAGATCCAACTACTGAGCCTAATGCATTAGCCAGAAACTAGAATTGGAAGTGGATCCAGGACTTGAACTTACAGTTCTCATAGGGGATGCAGGTGATTCAAGTAGCATCTTCACCGGTGTACCAAAAGTCTACCTCCTTTCCAATTGTTTAAAAATGGAACATTGAGGGGCAAATGTTGTGACTCAATAGATTATGCCACCACTTGGGATGCCTTCACCCCGCATCAGGGCGTTCAGAACGAAGTTCTGCTTCTGCTTCGTATCTAGCTTCCTGCTAATGCATCAGTCGGGGCAGCAGCTGATGAGTCAAGTGCCTGAATTTCTGGCAGACACATGAGAGACCAAAATGAAGTTCCAGAACCCTGGATTTGGCATGGTTCAGTCCTGGCTGTTGTGGGTATCTGGGGAGTGACACAGTAGATGGAAGGTCTCTCTCTCTCTCCCTCTCTCAGTATGCCTTTCAAATAAATAAATATGAATTACAAAAGAAAAATGAAATAGAAGGTGCATTCTTGTGAGCTGTAGATAAAAGTTTGCACTTGGCAGGGAGTGTGCTTGTTGACTCCAGGGTTAGTGTTTATTCACTGCTGTGTTGCCAACGTTAGAACAGTTTATGGCACAGACACTCAGTCAACTTTTGTTGAATCAATGAAATCCTTTACCAAGTGACAAGGTCTGCAGCACAGCTTTGTTTACTGATTGTGATTCTCAAGAATCTTTTTGGAATTCTGCCTTTGACTATCAGCTGTATGAATCTGAAAAGTTTTGCCTTAACTAAGGTGACATATTTCATAAGCATTGTTAGTGAACTTGAACTTGAGTCTTGCGACTCCAAATGCAGGGTTTGCCAACAAAATCCAGCAGGAGAAGCAAGGCTGAGTAGCTGCCAGATGGGTCTCTAGGATTCTTATCTCCTCCCAGTAATTCTACAGGACTCTGGATTGATTAATGGCAGAGACGAGGATAATTGGTTTAGGGAAAATTGGTTTGATATTTGAAAGTTGCTTCGGCTTGTCTGTAAACGCCCATCACAGTAGAATCGCTGCCTCCCACACACACACCTAATCATCATCGCCAAAGCTGTGGTTAAGCGTATTACCATTTCCTCGCCATTAAGTCGCCTGTTGGGTTTAGCATTCAAAGGATCCTCTTACTGAAATAGCTTAGGACTCAGCCAAGCCTGGTGTAAAAAATAGTTTGGGGCCAGGACTGAGCAAAGACAAATTATCGTGAAAAATTCCGTTTTATCTAAGAAGAAGCGAAGTTCCAGTCACTGTACCTTTAATCAAGGCAATGGAGCTCACCCTGCACAAGGGCTTACGTTGGCATTTCCCCTCCTCCCCAGTCAATAGCAGGGCCTCAGGCATCAATCCCTGGCTCTCCTTTTCATTTGTAAGGAAGTGGACATTCATCTCAGAGATGTCAATTTATTCTTTTCCCCCAGATCCAGAATAAATGCCCACTGGTGACCCGACACCGAGTCTCAAATGCTTCAACTCTGACCAACCAATAACTTTGTGGGTGAGAGAATGAAATGCTTTTCCAAATGATCAATACCCCCAGGCCCTATAACTTTATTTTAAAACTCTGCAGACACCACCAATGAGGTTACCTTTGAGTGTTCAGGACCAGGATCCAAATGGAATTGGCTTTTTTACATAATGCTGAGTGAGGAAATCCATCAGCCTTCGTCCTGTTACATCCCTCAAGTCAGATTTGATGCATCGAAGCTTTCTGCTTCCTTAGCCTGCAATTTAATTACCTGGAACTTCTCTTTTTTATAAACTGTTACATACGAAGGCCAAAATTTTGTCAGGTTTCAAGGATTTCATATTTAAAAAAAATTGTTGCTGAGCGATAGGAAGAGCTGGAGCAGTCAGTGTTCTGTCTACGTTGGGGTGAGCCTCACCCCGACTTTCTGGCTAGTGAGCATTAATGCAAAGCCAAATCCTCTCAGCACGGGGCTTGCAGATGCCTCTCTTGACCAGTCTGTAACTGGTAGCCTTGCCTGGGGAGAGAGCTTGCTGAAGGTGCTTCAGGTAAATATTGCCCTCCCCCATACCGCCCCCGCCAAGAGTTATTTACTCTGCCAGATTGCAAATGGCATTTCGTCTATTCTACAATGGAAAGCTACACTGATCTCTGAAATTTACCCAGGAAAAGAACAGGAGAAGGTCAAAAGAAAGCCTTTGCTGTATTTCTAAATTGTCCTTGTGCAGATATTAAAAATAATCAGTTATCACAGTTACTCTTAGGGAGGACGGAGCTTGGGTCAAGTACTCGTTCAATTTCTGGCACTTAACCTCCTCCAGTCCTCCCCCAGTCCTGCCAGTCCTGAGGTTTGTGATCATTCTCTTTGCCTTCACATCCCCTCTGAACTGCGTCGGGCAAACCTTTGTGCATCTGGAGTTTCTTTCCCAAAGCAGCAGCCCTTTAAGGAGGTCAACCGAGTTTGTGTTTGGGTTTCAGCAAGAGCAGACACCGCAACCAGGGAAAGAATTGTGTTGCCCTGACTGTCAGCATCAAATACAGCCTGATTGGAGGGGCTCCTCCCCTCCGAGCCCTTACATAATGGACAGAGATCACCACCGAGGCAAAGAAGTCTAATCAGCCGATAAAGCCTTAATTACATTCCTCTGGGCTGAACCCCCCACATTCCCCATTGTCACACAGTTTGCATCAGTGTAGTGGATTTCCATGTTTTGTCTGTTATCCTAATCACCTCTTCTTGCATGTTTGTGGACTTCAACCCCAGACCTACCAGGCATAGATGCCCTTGCAGCTCTGCAGTTGGAGGTGCTTCACCTCTGCAGAAATCCAAGGTCCCCAAGAAGAATCCGTTCATAGGCAGAATGAGGAAAACGCAGCTGCCAGTCAATGAGAGCAAAACTTCAAGACCACCTCTGGCTGCTCTCACCCCCTCTGCTGTATCCAGCCAGGAATAAAACTCCACCCTTCCACAAAGGAGAAAGGCTCCGCATGTTGGGAACCAGATGCCAGGTGTCCCAACTCCCAGGGCATCACTCTGTCTGCTGCAGGGGGCTAATTACTCTCTTCCCAACTGATCCATGGAATATTCCCACAGCAAAGCACACTGCTTATGTTTCCCAAAGCAAGGAGGATGGCAACCTTGGGAATATCAGACAGTGTCAGTGGCCCAGGCTCTGACGTCTGAGAGCCTGAGCTCAGATTCCTGCACCCCTCGCTTTGTGTTTGATCTTGGTCGAGTCCCATTTCTGGTTTCCTGGATCTCTACTATGATGACAATAACGATAATCCTCTTCAGAAGATTGTGAAGGTGAGATCATTCTGCTGGGGTGATCCTGTTTATTAATTATTTAATACTTATTTTTATAGCCCACAGAGGGCCAACTGATGGAGAAGTTATGCAATGAAGGACTCCTGAGAGCATGTTCTAAAAAAAAATCATGATTATGAAAGAGTTCCTTTTGTTTTTCAAGTCTCTGATGTTATGCCATTCTAATGTGAAACCAGAAAAGAGAAGCACTACTGACCGTTTAGCTAATTAACAGAACGCATCACTTTCTAGAGCATGCAAAGATCCATATAAACCAAAGAAATGAGCTTTTGAGCCATCTGCTGGGAACTGGGAGCAGAGGTATTGTGGCGGTCCAGGAGACGAGAGCTGAACTCTAGAAGAAAGTGGCAGCTCCTCTCTCTGAAGACTTGCACTGTTACATTTGAATGCAAAGAAGCGGTAAGCTCCTCTCTGGTTGGCTGGGCCTTCAAGAGAAAAGAGCAGATATGCAGGCTGCTTATGAAAAAGTTCCAAACACATCACTGTGAACTACTGGATCAATGCTGGGTTCAAAGACAGTTGACAGCATTGTCCATAAAAATATTAGCTTGTCCTGAGAGCAGCTATGTTAGGAAGGGAGAAAAAAAATAAATAAAACAACTGCTCCAGTGTGAGCTGTGTGACAATTAGGCAGTTCTGAAATTTCAACTGAGAGGAATTTAATTAAGGCTCTAATAGCTGATTAAACTCATTTAAGTCTGCTGGCAATTGCCACTGGTTACGTAAGTAACCCAAGAAGCAAGATCTCCATTTTCTTATGCTGCATTTAATCCTGCCTGTACTCTGTAGGCATAATCCCCTGGCGCTTTTTAAAATGGGGTTCCTGAAACACCCAGAGGAAAAACCATCTGAGATGCTGGTTGCAAAGGCAGAATCGGAGACCCCCCTCCCAGACCTCCTCGTCCAGATTTGGCAGGGGCCCAGCCGCCAGCATTCTGACTCAGACAATGGGTAGAAGCTCTCCCTGTCACCAGTGTCTCCTCTTCCCACCATCTTCCACCACTGCGTTGGAAAAAGCATGCTAAGAGGAAGCCAGCACTTCACTGCTGGCTGTGGAAAGCAGTTCTGGGTTCCACTCTGCCAGTAGCCATCCGAAGTCCCATTATGTCAAAGACAAAGAGGCTTGGTTTGTGTTCAGCATTTTTAAAAACAAAAATTGTTCACATACAGCACACAGGAGAAAACTGAGTTCCAAATTAATGTTTGGTTTCAGCAGACTAAGTATGTTGGATAAACTTTAAGTCAGGAATTAAAAAAAAAATTAACGGAAGTCACCTGCAGAGTACTCCGGATAAAGTACACTTGAACTTCATGTCAAGCCACCATGGTGGCTCAGACATTTTGGTTGTGATTTCCGGAAGTTTGATTGCAAATTCAGCTCTGTTTTGGGTTACAAGCAGAAAATCAAGGCACAAAATTACTTGTGTGTAAACCTGTCATCAGCTTGTTTGCATGTCAGCCGTGCACGCAGAGGCATGGAAATGATGCTAATCGATGATACTGCTTATGTTAAATACAGACATTAAATCGTTTAAAATTTTCTTCATGGCCATTTATCCCGTGTCCTACTGAACACTCTTCATTCCAGGTGGAAAGAAATTGTCCTCCTGTTGCTTTGTTTTTCCTCCTGAACTTTCATCTTCAGGAAGAGTTAATTACTTATATTATCTCCAGCTCGGGAGTAAATCACTGCTTATTTTCTGGAGTATAATGTTCTCTAATGTTTTTCACACATGAGATACTTGTTTTAATGCCAGTTTTCCCCTTGGTTATGAAATCATCCACCAAGCGAATCAGGCTCAGCCACACTGCAGTTCTGACCGTGTGAACTCAGTTTCCTGTGTCGGCTTTAACAAATGTCCTCTCTGGTTTTTTGGTTTTGCAATCCCTATTGTTTTGTCTTTAAGGGTGGGAGCTGGGTTAACAGGTAGTTTTCCTCTTCTAACTTGGTCATTCGAAGGAAAACCTGGGGCTACAAGCTACACCCCAGTCAGCATCAAGTTCAATTCAGCAAACATTTGCTAAACTAGCTTGTGGGTGAATACGGTACTACAACCAACAAGGGTGATACAGCCCTGGAAGCCTGGAGAGGTGGCATATTCCTCAGAGCGGTAATTCTGGGCCAACAGGGCCCTCACTGCCTGTCTGTGTGCGGTAAATCTCTCAGTTCTGGTGATGCTGTCACTCAGAGTTCTTGAGTTTGTACCACCACGGCCCCCTTCCCCATGTCGTCCACGTTCATGCAGCTGCCCCCTTGCCAATGCTCTACATTGGATCTTTCAGCCACAACCCTTTTCTCTGTCCCATGTTCGAATGTTCTAGTAGACGTCTTCAACCCCTGCATTAAAAATTTCCGCCAGTCTCTACCTCCTACATGCTTCAGTTGCCCATGGGACAGAGGTAACCACCTTACCAACAAGTGCATCAACTCTCCTGACCTGCTTTGTATTTGGAAGTCGCCTCCAGGGTGTGAGGCTGTCTCCTTCAGTAGCATCCCAGGCGTCTCTACAGCTTGGCACTCATCTCACTGGGTTGCTGTTGAAGTTGAACTTCTCCTCTTAGACCAGGCTGGGAGCTCTGAGCATCGGTACAGTCCTCTCTGGGGGCTCCTCACTCTTGAAGCTCCAGGGACACCTGCTGTGCCCGGAATACAGTAAAGCACCAAAAGCGAGTGTACTGAGTTCATAGATAGATGTCCTAGAGGTATGGAAAATACAGAAATGAAGTAGATGCCATAGGAGAATTGATCTTAGTATGGGGAAAAAATGGGCAGAACATCAGTAGGTGGAGGAATTCTAGGCAAAACAGTGTTTAAGGTGGGTAAGAGAATAAGAGAAAGAGAGTGAGAATGAGGTTGATGGTGCTTATAATACTGAGGGGTCTTCTGCAAAGGAGAAACTGGTTTTGTCTCTGCAGACTCCAAGTCGTAGAAGGGGTTGAACAAGGGGTAGAAATGATATTATTGTTAGCATATGTGTTTAAGGGGTGGCTTTGGAGACCGGGAGACCAGTTATGAGGTATGTTAATTGTCTCTTGTAAGCATCTCATAAATAGATCAAATAAGATCAAACACTCCCATCTCTTTGAAAGAAGAGCTGCAGACATCTATTAACCTAATTATTTTCTGGCCTCCTGCAAACTGTGCGACACCTCTCTGTATTTATCCAGACACGAAGGGGTGGACGTTAACTTGATGCGTGCATTCGCTGGAGAGGAAATCATTTGTGCTCTGAGAAAATATGGGCTGAACATTTTGATAAGTAATCAATGCCTTTTCCCCTCTGCTTTCTAGGGGCTGAGGGGCAATCAGCTTCCTGAAGGCACTGTATTTGAATTTTCCCAATAAGGATGGATTAAAAAAAAATCATTACAAAGTTAATTTCCCCTTCCTGTATTTCTTTTTACCAAAATCGCTTTTCTCCATCAGAGGTCAATTATTTTACTTTGTCCTCAAAACTTTAGTGTATTTTCTGAAAATGCTCAAAGGTTGAGTACAAAATTTTGATTTATTTTGAAGGTAAATTTTTTTTTCTTCCCACACAACCTATTCAGGTGAGTTGAGGACTATTTTTAACTATGAAAATATTCATGTTAGCGATAAAGCCTTTCTCTTGCATATAGGAATTGTTAAGGATTAAAATAGTACTTAGGATGCCCCTAATGTTTTTTTTTTAAAGATTTATTATTATTGGAAAGCCGGATATACAGAGAGGAGGAGAGACAGAGAGGAAGATCTTCCATCTGATGTTTCACTCCCCAAGTGAGCCGCAACGGGCCGGTGCACGCCAATCCGATGCCAGGAACCAGGAACCTCTTCCAGGTCTCCCACACGGGTGCAGGGTCCCAATGCATTGGGCCATCCTCGACTGCTTTCCCAGGCCACAAGCAGGGAACTGGATGGGAAGTGGGACTGCTGGGATTAGAACCCGCGCCCATATGGGATTCTGGTGGCGTTCAAGGCGAGGACTTTAGCCGCTAGGCCACGCCGCTGGGCCCCGGATGTCCCTGATGTTACTACCCAGTGAATGCCAACTTTACAGTTATAAGAACCCAAGCAATGCCATCAGCTTTTTATTGCTAACTTTCATTCCATGATAGATTGTTCTGTGTTGACTGTCCTTGCCTTATAGAACCGAGGAAAGC
Organism: Ochotona princeps; assembly: GCF_030435755.1. NCBI lineage: Eukaryota > Metazoa > Chordata > Mammalia > Lagomorpha > Ochotonidae > Ochotona > Ochotona princeps. Next base: position 13,640,048 of record NC_080855.1, on the reverse strand, counting down.
TCTCATTGGACCAGATTATATCACATGAACATTTCTGAGCTAATCATTGCATCGGAGTAGCTAAATTGGCCAGATAAAAGATGTGTGCCTGTTTTTGAAATTGGAGACTGATACCTCTTCAAGAGAAAATCAATAGATTGGAACTTAAAAAATAAATAAATAAATAAACCAGCCTGGAAACTAGATGCTAAGCAGGCCAGTCAGCCAAAGACAAGTATCAAGAAATGCTGCTTTTATGGAATTAAAACATGAGATGGCATGACCTCACCTTTAAGTTTCCCTCTCCATTGACTTAAATATCCAGTGGCAGCACATAGTACGGGATTGAACATGCCTCTGTGTGCTCTGCAGACGGTAGCTTGTTTTGTCCCCTCAGCAGTCCTGCGAGTTATCATCATCCCACAGCTGGTTAATGGTAGACCTGGTGTGGCAGGCTCCAAGCTTCACATTCTTACCAATTCGTCTGTTCTCCCTCTCTCTGTCTCCCTCTCTCTGAAAGTGTATTTGTTGTTTGCAAGCAACAACAACAAAAATACCTGCTTTGAATGAACTTTTTTAGTTTCAAGTAGTTTTATATTTAAAGAAAAATTCATGCTATGAATTCTTATTTTCTTCACGCCTGGTTTCTGCCATTATTAGCATCTGATATTGGCCTGTTATGGCATATTTATCACACTTAATGGACCAATCGACACATTATCATTAACTAACCCCAGGTTATGTTTGGGTTTCTTTATTTTTTTCATCTAATCTCCCCTCTGTTTTTTTCTGTTCTATGCTAGTGTCTGATCCAAGACATCATAGAATTTTTAATCATGTCCTTGGTCTCCCCAGGATGCACCTTGCATCCCCTGGGATGCACCAGTTTCTTGGATTTTCTTGGTTTGATGATGTTGGTACTTTTGAGAAGTACTGATGAGATATTTTCTAGAAACTGGAAAAAAACAAAGGTTTTTGTTGTTGTTTTCTGATAGTTTTCCTGTTATTAGACTGAGCTGGTGGGCTTGGGGAGGAAGGCAGAACATGTTGGGGTACCTATTCCCACCATGCCCCTGGGTGTTGATTCAGAGAATCTGGATGAGACAGTGCTAACTCATCTGCATGATAAAGCTAAGTCCTTTGGGTCCCCAGGGAATGCTGCTGGAGGAAGCTGGTGTGGCCCTGGCATGGACTCCCTCTTTGGCCTAGCATAGAGACACTACTGCTGGTCTGAAGGTATGGACAGCTGAGTGTGGTTAGCACCATCATGGAAAGAAGTGTGAATGAGAAGGAGAAGCTCCATGTTAGAGAAAAAGAGCATTGCCTTTGGGCCGAATGTGGGAACAGACAGAGCACTGCCTTCAGAGAGCATTGGTTTCCTCTGTTCTGCTTTGGACATAGCTGCTTTAAAAGGGGTACTTGGCGTATGCTCAGCGGAAGCCCATTTAATGACTGTGGAATCTGTGGCTGCCTGGCCCTCAGTGCAGAGCTCACCCTGTCCTGTCTTGTTTTCTCCGCGGACCTGCCGAGTAGCTAGAGTCCCTTTTTGAATGGTGTCAGTGTTGTTTGCTCTCAGTGGAGAATAGTACTGCAGAGGCTAGTCCCATAGCTGCCCTCCATGGCTCTGAGCCGAGGAGATTGAAGCCAGAGAAAGAGCCAGAGAGGAAATACAGGGCCTTGAACTTGTTGTTTAGGGTACAAGATTCTATAACTGAAGCCCACGTGGACACTGGATCATTCTGTTGGCATCTTCTTGCTCACAGGCACTTAAGAAGAGTTCAGACTCAATATTCATTTATTCTACCCACAACTATTCATGCCAGGCCCTGACTTGGAAGCTGTGCACCTTGAACAGCTGAGTACTGGCAATAAGGAGGTTCATGATACTATTCTACTTTTGTGTAACTTAAAAACGTCCTGGGGTGGGCATTTGACACAGTGGTTACATTGCTGCTTGGGAGGACACATTACATACTATTGTGCTGGGGCTTCAAGGTGTAAATTTAGATTGGGGAAAGAGGGACAGACACCAATAATCTGCAGAAAACTTCTAAATCCTAATTTTTTTCCAAAAGATCCTATGACCATGTATTACCTGTCTGTTCCTCCGAACCCCTAATCAAACACCCGCTCTGTTCGGCTTCATTCTGTCCTCAGCTGAAATGCCACCTCCTTCCAGAAATCTGCTGTGATTTCTTTTCTCCTATAGTTTCTCTTAGACCCATATTTTGTTTCTTCTTTCCAGTTGGTATAGTGATTATTTGTTTCCTTGTATATTCTTCACCAGCATAAAAATTCCACACAAGCAAAAGCTCCCTAACTTCCATTATGGTATCCTTAGTGTCAAGTGTCATACTCGGCACCTCACCGCTGCGGGATGAGTATTTAAGGACCCCGGAGGTCTCTGCTAAACCTGCCTACAAGAATAGGATTCTTGTACATAAAAAGGAGGAAGGAAGCAAGAAATGTCTGGCTCATGAAGTTCTGTAGATGGGGTTTGCGAACGGGGTATGGAGACACCTGTCAGGGTCAGAGAAGGAGTCAGGACATGGTTTGCACAGCAGCATCAGATTCAGGTTACCTTCTCAAACCACAACTTGACTTCGTCTGCCATGGCTGTCCTGTTATGATTTGCTTGACATGCCAGGGAGAGGTAGAGCAGGCTAAACAATGTGTGAAGTTACTGCGCTCTGGCAACTCTGGCAATGCCTGTGCCTGGGACCTTGCTCCTTCTCCCCACCGAGACTGGCTTGCGCAGGAGCTTTTGCCGAGAAATCCTGTGATACAGTTGGTGACATCACCAGAGGTTCTTTGCTTGCACTCCTGTTGCCCCTGGGGTCTTAGGGATCTCAGCAAGCAAGGCAGACCAGGTTTGCAGCCCTAGCAGAGCCATGTCCGCCCATGCCAGCAGAGGAGAGGTGACAGGTTAAAGCCACACAGAAGAGCCTGCCCTTACTTGGCTTTTCAGACAAGGTGCTTCTCCCTGTGCTTGGTGGAACACACACAGTGCTGGTCTGTGGTGTCCCACAATCCTGTGTGGGAGGAGGAGGATGGAGAAGGTGCAGGGCAGGGGGCGTCTTCCTCCTGGTATGTGCACGCTGTGCCAAGAAGCTGTCAGGTAACATGAAGGCTCACAACACACAGCCTTCAATTGGATTTCACTAAGGTGCTGACTGCTGCTCCGAGGGAATACAATCGATTCTATTTTGACAGGTCTTGATGTACATTAAGCAGTAACAGTCCCCATCCTGTGCTGGATTAATACAAGTTCACCTTAATCTGCAGCTGAAATAAAACCCTGCGTGGGGTTGGAATGATGCTAATTCCCTCACCCGGCTCCGTCCCGCTCCCGTGGTCTCTTCTTCCAGTTCTCACCTCCTTTTCCTCCCCTCCCCCCTTTTCCTTTCCTGCTTTTCTCTTTCTCTTAGTGCCTTTTCAGCTTTCTCTGTTTCATCTTATACTTAAGGGAAAGAGAAATGGTGTTCCCCCTGCAGGCCAGTCACTATGCCTTGCTTTCTCTTGCAGTGCCTTGTTTAATTTTCATAACATGTTTAGGAAGAAGATGGAAGTGTGGCCATTTTGCAGCTGGCAAAGCAAAACTCTTAATCATTAAGAATGTGCCTAGAGTATATCAGTTAGAATGAAGATACAGCAAATAGTTTATGGAAAATAGGATTCGAAGGTAGGTTTGTTTTGGTGCAGATTTAAAAAGAAATTCTACATGTAGTTTTTAAATAATGTGCATTTCTATGAACTTTTTTGAAGACCCCTCCTATGCATGCATTTTCAAAATTTTGGGTGCCAAAATCAGTTTTTGGCAGTGGGCATCTGGCGCAACAGTGAAACACTTGCTTGGCCCAGCGACCTCCCTTATTTGTGTGCCCAGCTTCCTGCCACTGTGCACTCTGCAAAGCAGTAAATGGTGGTCCAAATTACTGGTTTCGTGCTACCCATGTGGGAGACCTCAAAGGAATTCGTTCTCTTCACCTCAGCCTGGCCCATCCTTGGCTATTGCAGATGTTTGGGGAGTGAACTAGCCAAAAAGATGAGCCCTCTGTTTCTTTGCCTTTTAAGTACAATGGAGATAAATGATTTCAGACTTAAGTTATCTTTCAGTTCTACTTTCCACAAGCCTCTTGGCATCTCCCTGTAAGCGACAAGAGTTGAAGGTTCAGTCCCAGAGCTTGCTGAGTTTCCTTGAGAAGTCTGTGAGGTTTCTGTGACATCTGTGGCAGGACACCCAGCACCAGCACCCGGGCTTGGATGTCACTCCTAGGCATGCCCAGTCAGTTCCCCTGCGGAGAAGCTGCCATGAACTGCAGCTGCATTCTCTGTTTATTCATCAGTCCCGGGTCGTCCTAACCCCATGAGCAGGAGCATCATATCAGAAGAGCCCTTGCGATGGATCAACTTCTACTTGGTCTTTCCATGGGGAAGGGCCTGCCTTCTCTAGAAGTCAGACATGCCAGAAAGCAAGCACAGGTATGTCTCTGTGTTTGTGCCGCAGGTGGGCAAGTGGGAGAACCAGACCCTGAGCCTGAGGCATGCCGTGTGGCCCAGGTACAAGTCCTTCTCTGACTGCGAGCCTGACGACAACCACCTGAGCATCGTCACCCTGGAGGAGGCCCCCTTTGTCATCGTGGAGGACATAGACCCGCTGACTGAGACGTGTGTGAGGAACACCGTGCCGTGCCGCAAGTTTGTCAAAATCAAGTGAGTGGTGGGGATGCCGTGGGCTGGACGTGTAAATCATTGGGAATGCAGTGTCTGTGACTTAGCAATAAGATGTTATACTGGGAGTACTGTTGTAATGGCTGTTACTCATTCATAGGCTCATGTTTGTAATTGTCTGAAGATGCACCAGACTTACATCCATTAACTTCCAACAACAGTATGAGCTGAGTGTCTTAGGCACTGTACAGTTGATTCATTTGAGTTATGGGCAGGTTAAAGAACTTGCCTGAAGCCATTCAGTTAATGAGTGAAAGAAGTAAGGCTCAAACACTGATTCAATTGACACGCGCTGTGTTCAGTCAGCCCTCAGTCCTCTGAAGCCTTTCCTTAGACAGTTTCCTTTTTTAAAAAATAAATTTCTTAAAGTTTTATTTCATCTGAAAAGAGAGTGAAGGACAGACAGATTTTCCATCTGCTGACTCACCTCCCCCCCAAATGGCCACAGCAGCAGAGCTGGTCTGGTTTGAAGCCAGGAGCCAGGAGCTTCTTCTGGTTCTCCCATATGGCTTCCAGGTCTCCCACGTGGGTGCAGGGTCCCAAGACTTTGGGCCATCTTCTGCTTTCCCAGGCCACAAGCAAGGGGCAGGATGGCAAGTGGAACAGCCAGGACTCAAACTGGTTCCCACATGGGATTCCAGTTCATGCAAGGCGAAGATTTAGTCATTGTGCCATTATACTGGGTCCAGATGGCAATATTTCTTTTCTAAGATTTTTTTTTCTGATAGCTTCTTTTTGCCTTAAAGGACAACTTGGCTCCCCTGCCTCAACATAGGCTGCCTCTCTCTACTTCCCAGTACCTGGGATAACCCCTGTGTCTCTCCAGATTGCCAATTTTATGGTTTACACTTTGTCTTTCCTCCTGAATAAAGCCTCAGTATAAGTGGGTGTGGCTTTTACATCTTTGTATCCGTAGTTGAGAATCTAGAACACAGCACACCAAGGTTTTTTGCATGAACATAGAATGAATGAATGGTTACTTTTTTTATTCCCACATTTCAGACTCCAACCTTAGTGATTGTTAGTCAAGATGTAAATTCTCAGATCAATACCTGGGGTCTATCTACTGAACATATGTGATTGTTAAATGTATTACAAAGACATATTTTGGTCTGAGGAAAATTTTATCAACAAGGTCATTAGCTTTAGCCTCTTTGCAGATCGTGTGGTTAAATAAATAGACACTTCTAAGGCACACCAAGAAAAGGCAGGTGGGAAATGCTACAAGTATTGTTAGAAGTGATCTTTTTGAGAGGAAAATAAATATGTGCATGCATGTTGACCATATCGTCAGTAAAATCCCAATATCCTCAAATTCTTGACGGAAACAGAGGAAATGTAAGTGCTTACATGAGAAGAACTTTGGATATTTTATTCAGCCTTTCAAATCAGGAAAGTAAACGTTAAATGTTCTCACCTTGTGAAAAGTGATGAGGTTCATGTGGGTTGGTTGGTAGGTGCTGACAAATCAACTGGACGCAGCTCCCTCTCACTTGTGTGTCTGCTTACCTCCTTTGGCCACCCTGAGAAATCGTGGTCAGTTGAATGGGTCTCTATTCCTAAGCCTGTTTTATGGGTTATCCTTTATTATTATTGTTATTGTTATTATTATTATTATTGAGTGGTAATGGGGAGCAGACACTGAGGGGAGGGGGCTACACTGTGACTACTTCTCAGATGTAAGTGTAATGAAGTCACACATACACGTGGGCTGGAATAGTAACCACCAGATGTTCACAATTACAAGCTGAGCTGTGTTCCCATAATTGTCATGATAAATTGAACTATCCCGTTTGTGGAACGTCTGTTGCATCCTTTGTCCCCAGGGAGTAGTTGTCCGGCACAGAGCAGGTTCTCAGCGTATGAAAATATATCAGGGACCATCTGTATCGAGAAATACATCTCATAGTCAAGGACTTAGGGATATAATTAACTCAGAGACTGGCTGTTTCCAGTAGTGCCAAAGAATGCTACTTTATGCCTTCAGCCCTGGATCTGAAAGCAGGGACATTCATAATTTTTGGTTAAGCTGTCCTGGTGTGGTGACCAGGTGGATGAAGAACCTGTGGTAGAAGGACACAGGAAGAGGCTGAGACTGTAATGGAGACACAGATGAAGAGAGAAGGGCAGGAGGCATTGATGCTTGACATGTAGTGGGAAAGAAGCAAAAGAGGGAATTCTATTGTGGACGTTCTTAAGGTTGTACTCCTTTATATAGGTTTAAAAGGCAGAGATGGGGATTATAAGAGAGTACTTGCATTTAGTGGTTCACCCCCCAGATGGCTGCAGCAGTCGGGACTGGGCCAGGCACCCCAGCTAAGTATCCCAAATAGGTAGCAGGGACCCAAAGACTTGATTCATTGCTGTGTTTAACTGAAATGCAGGCATCCCCACTGGGACTAGCTACTATGCTATGATACCCGCCCCTATTTTGATATTTATTTCCAGGACCATAAACGCTAAGAAAAAAATATCTGGGCATGTCACTCACTTGATGTTGGTAGGACACATTTCTGTCATATTTATGGCAGTTTTTAATTAATTTAAAATAATATTTGAAGTTTTTTTTATTTGATAGGAAGATTCTCAAAGAGAAGGAGAGACAGAAAGAAAGGACTTCCATCCGCTGGTTCACTGCCCAAATGGCTGCAATGGTGGGAGCTGCGTTGATCTAAAGCCAGGAGCCAGGAGCTTCCTCCGAGTGTAGGGGCTCCTTGAGGAATCTGCTGCTGTTTTCCCAGGCCATAAACAGGGAGCTGGATTGGAAGTGTAGCATCCGGGACATGAACTGGCACCCCTATGGAACGCTGTCACTGCAGACAGATTAGCTTGCTGCACCTCTGTGCCAACCCTGCTCTTTATGGCAGTTTTAACTCCACCTTGTAGAGATGGAACAGGTACCCATCTCCTAGGACTCTGTGCCATTGGGTCCACCAATGATCACATCTAACCATATACAGATGTTGCCTCAAACTACCCCCCAAAGACAAGGGCGTGAAGTCTGATTGGTGACGTTGGAGAAAAGCAGAATGGTTGGGTGGAAGTCAGGAGCAGAAAAGAGGACTGAGGTTGTGAAGAGAGCAGATCAAGATGGGTGGTCTGTGATGCTGAAACACAGTAAAGCATCGAAAAACAATGTGCCGGATGCAGCCTGCTTCCATTACTCAGTTACATTGTCAAGTCTGTCCACTTTCATGGATGTAGCTACAAATAACCCTCACTAGCTTTTTATGTGTGTACCACATTACATATGATATATGCAGTCCACATTCAGTTGGAGAAGTAGGGGAAATGTTAGGAACAAGCCCTCACTGTGACATTCAGCTGTGTCATAGTAGTTAGGTCCACACACTCAGGCATGGGGTAGACCCCAGCTCTTCTCATGCTTAGGAGTTGCCTGGGTGCCCTCAGTTCTTTCCTTTGGCTTCAAGCCTCTGTACCTACAGAGTGAAGCCAAATCCCACTGCACTGGAAAATTTTTATGTGCTCATGTCTTATTCTCCAGTAAGTTTGGATGACACCATGTAGATGAGATGACTGAACTCTGGCTTTATGAAGCACTATGTGTTATAAATGTTTAAAAATAAGAATTGGTAACTTGGAACAAGCATAATGGCATATCAGGCTAGTCCTCCATCTATGGAGCTGGCATCCCACGTGGGCGCTGGTTTGTGTCCTGGCTGCTCCACTTCTGATCCAGCTCCGTGCTAATGCCCTGGGAAAGCAGCAGAGAATGGCACATGTGCTTGGGCCCCTGTATATGGGAAATCCAAAAGAAGCTCCTTCCCCAGCCCAGCCCAGCCCAACTCTGGCCATGTGGGAAGTGAAGCAGCAGATAGAAGAGTTCTCTGTCTTCCCTCTGTAATTCTGCCTTTCAAATGGAAAAAAAAAAAAGAAACCACACATTTTAAAAAATCATTTAACTTAGTATCTAGCATATAGTAATTAGTCAGTAAGGATTAGCTATTGTCATGATAACTGTTGCAGCTAAGAACACACTCTCCTCTTGCTGTGCATCCCTGGAGGAATCGCTTCCTTTTTTTGACCTTCAACTTTGGAAAGGTAGAAGGGAGAGAATAGTGAATGAGTTAAACAAGTCTTCCAGTACTAAAAGCCTGTGGTCCTGGGGTTTTCCTTGCAGCAATTCCACCAACGAGGGGATGAACGTTAAAAAGTGCTGCAAAGGCTTCTGCATCGATATCCTGAAGAAGCTCTCCAGGACAGTCAAGTTCACCTATGATCTCTACCTGGTGACCAATGGGAAGCACGGCAAGAAGGTGAACAACGTGTGGAATGGAATGATCGGGGAAGTAAGTGATCTTCTCATCCCCAGAGGTCCTGTTCCTCGGCACCCCGAGAGCCCAGGCAGTGCCGGGCATAGTAAGTTAAGGTGCTGTTGTACCTGTCTCGCACGCAGGTGGTCTACCGGCGAGCGGTCATGGCGGTTGGCTCGCTGACCATCAACGAGGAGCGTTCGGAGGTGGTGGACTTCTCAGTGCCCTTCGTGGAGACGGGGATCAGCGTCATGGTTTCCAGGAGCAACGGCACCGTCTCACCTTCTGCTTTTCTAGGTGCGTGACCTTCGCGAGGAATGCTGTTTTCCTATAACAAATCGCCGTTATAACAGATCGCCGAGAGCGTGGGAACAGACCAAACTGTGTCTAGTCCAATTTGCCCATGTCAGCGTGTTCCAGAGCTTGTGGCACTTGGATGATCCCAGCTCACACGCTCCCCGCCACCCAGTTCAGCACTCTCATTTATTTCTCAGCTGCAAGTCTCTGCTGAAAGCTACCATCATATATTCAGATACTGATCTTGACTCTGTAGAATGTAAATTAATAGATATATTGCTTTGAGCCTTGAAAACATTAAAAAAAATAAACCTGTCTGTCCAGAGTTAATTTAAATCAGTGCATAAAGCTTCACGCTGCATCCGTATACTCATCTTGCATCCCATGCTGTGATGGCAGCCATTTATTTACTAGATACAAGAGGGAAAATAATGACCGCACGGTGATTTATGCCAGTACACTGGAAACAAAGTAGTAGTCTGAAGAATGTACACTGATTTGAAATTAATGGAATCATATTTTAAAGGCAGCCCTTCTTTAAGCCAAATGGTTTGCAAAGCAGGAAGTTCTCTTGACTTTTCAAACTAATTCACAAGTTTATGTTTTTACATAAAGAGGTTACTTCTTTGGCTTTGTATGTTTTCCTTTAAGCCTTTCGTCAGTGCTAGAACTGTATGTTTGTTAGGCATTCCAGCTACAGTGTGGGAACTTTAAAGGAGGTAACCAAACCCTATTCATTTTTCTCTCTCAAGGAAAGTATTGTGTTGGCTTTGTTTGGCATAAACAATTTTCGGTAGTGGATATGTTGCTGAAGATTAGGTAATTCTGATTGCCTCCCTCTTGGTGCTGCCATATAAGCGGATTTGTCTCAAATATTTGTGGAGATTAAAACACATCTTAGAGGGAAACTGAGTCAGAATGGGAAGGGAAGAACAGTTCTAGAAACTGAATTCATTCTGTACACTTTCCCAGAAACAAGCAAAAGATGTATTATGGAGAACTGTGAACAAGATCCTTGAATGCAAACCCTATGCCAATGTCCTGGTCCTCAACATCTCCATTTATGTGCACTGTTAGCAGCCAGCGGAACTCTTGTATCTACTCCTTAGAGTAAAATGTTGACTCCAGAATGGTGGATATACCGCCTTTCCTTACTGAAGCATATGGATTTACCAATCTTGTTTTATTTTTTGCTTTGTTTTGTTTGACGATCTCATTAAGTTTTTTGAGATTCCTGCCTCTCTCACTGGGATGTGATTTGACACTTGTTGCTCCCATTCTTGTGATCTTTGTTGGAGACGTGCAAGTCTTGCTAGGCGTACACCTCGTCATGGTCTGGTGTGGGAGCTCTACAAAGGAGCTGCACTATATCAGGAAAAAAGTAACCCCGCTGATGCTGACAGCTTGCACAGAATGTTGATGATTGGTGAACACACACTCACTTCTGAATCTCTCCTGGTCATTTTGCTCATTTCCTAGTAGAGTCATTGACTGGTGCATCTGCCCTAAGGGTTAAAAAAGGCTTGGGGAAGATTAATTCCTAGGACAAAATTGTAAAGGATTATTTTCTTTTCACAAGTTATCTCTCTCTCCTTAGTGAGTTAAAGGTAGTTTTCCCCCAATCCATTCAGAAGCGGTGAGAGATGAGTCAGCTCATTTCATAAAAATGGGACGCTGATACTGAATCTGACCTCAACCCATTTCCCTTAGGTTTTTTATCTTACATGCATTGGTTCAACATTTCTGTAAAAATTGAAGTATTTCAGTAACTTTAACTATCCCTCATTCCTCCTGAACTATCTTTAAAATTAAAATAAATTGCAGTCAGAGAAACTATTTTCAAAGCTGATTTTGCACAGTAGGATTAATATTTTTCCTAGTCACTAAATTACATCCCTATTCGATTGGCTGTGTACCCCCTTATTTAGGATCATTATCTGCAGGTTTTGAAAGTCATAATGAACCATGCTAAGCTACATTTTTCCGTTCACTGGCTCAGTCATCCGGAAAAGCCCAAACGTTCAAAGTCTGATTGCATTGCTCTTCATTCTTCGCTGTTCTCCCTCCTCCACAAACTCCATTAACTCACATTGGAAACCCTCACAGGTAATGCCTCTGAAGCTTTTGTGTGAAAACGTAGCCAGTGGCTCTTCAAGGACAGAGATGACGTCACTTGCAATATTTCCACCCAGTAAATCTTAAAGACTGCACAAACAGGCTGGATTCTTTGAGCCAGAGAAGCTGGCCTGCAATATCTTGTACTGAAAATCCTTCCTGGGCAAATGTTGATTCTGTTTTAAATCATTCGAGGATAGAATCTTGAGCTTTTAAAAACTATTTTCAGTTCACTCTAAAGGTGTTGTAGGCAGTATGTGATGCTGTTTTAATGGTTTAGCAAGTGGCATGTGTGTGTGTGTGTATGTGATATGCCTGAATATTGTGATATTTCAACCTTGCAGGTACTTGAATGACTAGAAATGAGACTGAAGCAGAATCCTTCTTATCCCTGTGCCATGCTCCCATGTCAAGGAGCAGAGGTTGTCACTTCCAAGTGAGAAGGCTTCTGAGATCTGTTTCCACTTTATTTTCTGACCAATGTGTTTGTGACAAGGATGCATCTGCCAAATGAAGCCCATGCCAGGTTTAGAGATTCTGACATGGGGAATAGAAGAATTCAGCAAAGGTTTCCTCTCTGTCATGTTCAGATAATGTTATTACAGCCTGCAGAGAAATGGAGGTTACCAAATTAATAAGTGTACTAGAAGGAAAGAAATAGAGGGAGGAGGGAGGAAGGAATGGGAAAGGGAAGGAGTGGGAGTGGAAGAGAGAGGAAGGGAGAGAGGGAGGGATGGAGGTAGAGGAGGCTGTAGGAAGAGAGGGAGGGAGGGGAAGGAGAGAGAGAGAGAGAGCGAGATTGATTGATCCTATGGACAGCACCCTGTGCTGCTATGTGGTTTCAGCCATGCCATTCAATGCACTGCTTGCAGCCAGTGTGCAAAGCACCCTGCTGAATGCTTTACCTGTCTGCTCATCCTCTCATCGCAGTGACGCTCCTCTGATAAGGTATATATTGCCATTACTGTATTAACTTGGAGAATTACATCCGCATCTTCATTTTTGAATACTAAGCACTTTGTTTGATTTCCCAATTTATACTCATTTTTGGATGTAGTTCAAAACCAAACTTCTATGATTCTAGGGGTGTAACATTAGTTCCAAGCTAAAACTTAACTAAGATCAATTTGAATTACAGGTTCCTTGATTTTTTAGAGCTCATGTTGTGTTAGTGGGTACCTGCTACTTTGTAACACTCCTTCTTCTATTTAAGTTATGCAATATAACTAGAACCTCAAACATGTTAGCTTCTGGCAATGAATTAATTTCAAAAGATTTAAATTCATAATGGCCTCCAGGTGTGTTAGTCAGTCACAGACTATAACAAAAGGTGACCTGCTTTCGCCTTACCTCTTTGCTCTTATTAGTTTCATCAGAAAAACAATTTGAAATGATAACATTTACCCTAATCATGTCTATTATTTAAGGCATATACTCAAATTTATTGCATTTTACACTCAAAATACTTGCTGTGTCAGGGATATTTTGATTTCTTTGGTGGTCCTAGGCAGATTCGTTCTAATGGTGCACGAGGGTAGAAAAGCATTCACATTCAAAATTTTAGTCTCTAGTGATATTGCAAGTACATAAGATGGCCTAAATTAGTTATTTCATGTCATCGATGAGGTCAAAGGCAAGTGCTACTTAATTTAATGTGATATTTTATCCCTATGGCATGTTGGAATCCTGTCACTTGGCTTGCCCCTTCTGAGTTGCCCATGAACTGCCTGGGTAACATGGAAAAGAACTGGTTAAAAAAACAAACTTCTAGGGAAAATATTCCCACCAATTACTCCATTGTCTCTACTCTAAGTGAGGCTTTTTGGTAGGATTGTCATGTGAATGTTGTAGCCTCAGATGACCTCAGTTGCATCAAGCCCACATCAACAAGATTTATGAAACTGTGCAGATTTCATCTGTCTCCCTCGGAAGGGCACATGGGGTGTGGTAGTTGTGACAGATGATGGCCTTCCAGTATTCCTGTCAAGCTAAAGACTTCACGGGCCTTTTCTAAGAGTGCTTCTCTATTTGTACTTCTCAGATACCCTGAGCCTCATATCCCCAGCACGTAAAACTAAAAGTCTGAAGTATGTTGACCAGCAGAACCCTTCTGGTTGGCTAGTTGGATCCAGTGTTGTTTTTTCATGGCTTTGGTCTCTTGGGTAGTTCTAGAATTATATAAGACTCCGTAGCCTGTTGTTGGTAGTTTTAAGTTTGTGCCTTGGTATTGCCATTCTTCTGTTTTATTTTGTTTTTCTTAGCCTTGACCTGATTTGTAAGATGCTTTATGCTACTCTATTTTTAACATATTACAGGCAGATAGGCAGTCTTATAAAATGCCTCATCAGTTTTTATAGAATGAAGAATGGTTCAAACATGTGTACAAAAAAAAAATGATCAGCCTCTTTTATGGTGATTGGATTCAAATTAAAGAAGCATTCTTGATTTTTTGGTACATGGATGCCTGGGGTTCTTGTGGCTGTGGAGAAGAGCTAACTGACCAGGTCTTCACCCCTGTGTCCATCTGCAGAACCATTCAGCGCCTCCGTGTGGGTGATGATGTTTGTAATGCTGCTCATTGTCTCTGCCATAGCTGTCTTTGTGTTTGAATACTTCAGCCCTGTTGGATACAACAGAAACCTCGCCAAAGGGAAAGGTAAGGAAATCTTCCTGAGCATGATTCAAAGGTGATGCTCTTTCTCATTCACCTTGAGTGAAGATTTCGGGTTTGGAAGGTCTTGTTACATGTTGCCTGGGTAGCATCCTGTGAATGACGTGAGCTCGTGGATGTGCCAGAAAGGAACGGTTTTATTCACTTCATTCAGTACAAAGTCAGTAGTTAGTGGAAGCGATTGATTTGTAGAAGAGTTTTTCTGGGATGGGGTGGGGTGAGGAACTAATTATAAAAATGTGTGTCCAAGTGAAAAATGTGGCAAGTCTCCAGTCTATACAAAGAAAATGGGTTTATAAATTCTTAAGAGCATCCCTCAGTCTTCTGAGTCACATTTGCATTAGTTTGATAAGTAAAATAGTAACATGGCATATTTTCTCAAAGAACTACATATTCCTCTGACAGTGCCTCACCATAATGCACTGTGTTTGATAAAGACGCAATCAGTAGATAGAAAATTCAATTGGGAGGTGCTTATTGGTTACAATTTATTAAGAGTCTCCCACATAAGCCAGGGTTTATGACAAATGCATAAGCACATTACAGTACATCATTTTGAGTGGATTTTCCTTCATGTGCATTCTCAGTAGATGGTATCAGAAAGATGCCACAACAAATATCTCTCACAAAAAGTGATTTAAGTTTTTGATGGATGTGAGACTTGAAAGTCTTACATGCCCTCAAAAGTTGAGCTGTATTCTTTTCACTTGGAAGATTCAAAATTGGAAACAACCAATGTACCATACAAATCTATGACTCCAACTTGCTATTGACAATTGAAGACTCGTGATGACCAAGCAAACCAGCTCCAATCAGCCAAAGGGTGAAAAACCACAAATCATTATGTTGCGTTGGAGTAGGAGGTTGCCTGTTTTCACAGAAAGGGTAACATAGCTATTAACGATATTTTTCTGTGACCAGTTGTAGCAGGGTAGAGCCAATCTCTACATTTGTTCAATCAGAGTTTTTATTGGTGTGAGCTCACACATACCTTTGATGAATATTTATGGAGAGGGTACACTGTCAGGTGCTGCATTGGTACAAAGAATAACGTGGTCAATGAAAGACTTTCTGACCCACAGGGAGCTTAGAATTTGTTGTGGAGACATGTAAACACAGAATCAATAATTTCAGATTGTAATGTGTCTCAGGAAGAATAAAACAGTGATTATGATGCTGAGGGGGTAAAGCAGCACTTTGGTCAAAATTTTCTAACGGGGAAGGATGTTCAGACATTAAACAGAAACGTGAAGGAAGAAAAGGACTTAGACGTGTGCCAAACAGAGCAAAGCACTCCATGCAGAAGAAACAACAAACACAAAGACCTTGAGGTGCAATCTATCTTGGGGTGTTTCAGAAACAGAGGAGATCTGAGGCAATGATGCAGACAGCAGTTAGATATGAAATCAGAGGGGTAGACAGTTGAGTATGGTGGGCATGTCAGATTTCTTACCAAATACAACCCTACAAAACACACACACACACAAAATGTGAGCAGGTCACTAAAGCTACTCAATCAAGGTAATGGAAAGCGACAGCAACACTGGGAGCAGAGAGACCAGCTAAGAAAATATCACAGTTTTCCAACAGAAAGAATTACAGCAGTTTGGACTTGGACAAGGATGATGAAGATAAATGGACAGGTTTGGAGAGAAAAAGTGACCCAAAGGCCACCCACACGATGCTGTCTGCCTCGGCTGACACATGTCTAGAAGACTGTTGTAAAGAAAAGGATCTAGCGTATAAACTCTCTACTCTTTCTTGAGTGGCGAAGCTTTCTGGTTGGTGCTTCTCCACACGTAGTGAAGCTCAGAAAATGGCAGCTTCCTGTTTCTTTGTGCAGAATGTTTTTCTGTTCCATTTTCCTGTACTGCATGGGGGAAAGTGACACAATCCAGTAACAGCATCCATGAATGAAGAATTGCCAGAACGCTTGGACAGAACCCTAACAAAGACCTAGTTACTGTTCTCAAATAACTGTCTCTTCTGATCAACATGCATCCTTGATAAAATTAAGTAGTTTCCAAAGTTAACTGGATTGACTATGAGTATTTTTTTTTCCCTAAGAGTTCCCCAGAATCTTGGGAATAAGCCCAGAAGATCATAAAATCAGGAAAAGAGAAACGGGGGCAATTGAGAATAATGGGGTTGTCTTCTTCTTAATGTGTTGTGTTATGGACATTATAAGTATGTCTGTGGCCTGAGTTTGGCCTCTAATGCGCAAGAGGTTTGCTTTTCCCAGGCTCTTTGCCCAGAACCTCATAACTTCAATCAATCTGAATTTACTTCCGCCGCTTTATTTGTTGCCCACTCTGCCTACATTTCCAACTGCAGCCTCAGAAGATCATTTTTCATATCTTCATTTACTTAAATCACATAAAAAAATTAACCTTGTGTGAAAGGAAGACCTTTCTTCCACTCCTCTTAAAATGAGGACATAAATTGATTTCTTTTCCCTGTGCAAAAGCAAGACTTGAAAACCCTAATGTGATTATTTTACAGCCTGCGTGTGCCCCATCCCAGTAAATTTTAGCACATTGTTCTGCCTCTTTTGTTAAGTCTATTGTGAGGAACGTTTAAGAGTCTTAAGATTGCTAAATCTTAGTTGTTACAGGGATACGTGGAGGGATGAAATGTGCTTTGGTATCACAGAGCATCTTCCATGGCCTGGCGATGAAATGCCTTCCATCTGTAAAATGTTCGAAGAATTAAGTTCTATTGTTCTGCTCCTTAATGTCTCCATTTGGAGAGCATTTTCACTGAGTCTAATTCCTGCATTGTGCACACTTCACAGCCGAGTTCCAACGGGAGCGATTGCTGGGGATGACTGAATTAGAATAGCAAGCACCAGTCCTGCTGAATTGTGTGGTTCGTGTGTGATGGCAAGGCTGATGAGTACAGACACAGCACCCCCCAAACCCATCCCCCACAACACACACATTTTTGTCAGGCTGTCTTTTACATTTATGAAGGAGATAGGTTCCCGCAAATGAAATCAAGAGCAAATTTAACACAGGTCGTGACACTACTTCTCATTCAAAGTCCTACTTTGCATAACCATTTTCTTTTCTTCCTATTGTGTTGAAAGAAAGTGACAAAAATTTGGTTAGGAAGAAGTGATTGTGGCCGTGACTCTAGGGCAGTGGTAGGACAGCACCTCCAGGGTGCCTGATGGCCACTGCATTGCTTCCACTCATGTACAGCTGTACATTTTGAGAAAATGCTGAGATTGTCCATTCTGTCCCTCACAGCACCCCATGGGCCTTCTTTCACCATTGGGAAAGCTATATGGCTCCTTTGGGGCCTGGTGTTCAACAACTCCGTGCCTGTCCAGAATCCGAAAGGGACCACCAGCAAGATCATGGTGTCTGTCTGGGCCTTCTTTGCCGTCATATTCCTGGCCAGTTACACGGCCAACCTGGCTGCTTTCATGATCCAGGAGGAATTCGTGGACCAAGTGACCGGCCTCAGTGACAAAAAGGTAAGGTCATCTTGTTTTCCTTTTTGCTTGAGGCATGATCTCACCTGTTCTCCCCTCCACAAGGGACTGAATTGGGCACCCGTCATCCAGACTTGGCAACTCCAGAGTACACAGGCAGAGTGTTTTTCATAACTCAAATTGGCATAATGTTCAAGGAAAAAACAAAAGAAAAAAACAGCTTAGGATCAGAGCCGTGAGCACAGGTCTCCAGATGTAATTTGGAAGAACAGCTTGCCCAGGTAGGATCTTCCTGAGGATGCGCGTGAGACGTTGGGATCCCAGGGCACTGAAAAGCTCAAGCTGAAAGTCTTGCTTTCAGAAAGTGATGTCAAAAGAGGTCCACCAGCCTGGACAAGGAGAGACTTGGGGTGAAAGGGTGCCCTCCAGCTCTGTGAGCCCAGGTAGTGCAAACATGTATATCTCACAGCCTCCATGCCTTGACTTCCTCACCCATGACCCCAAGGACACTGATTCTTCCAACACTGCTAAACTCCCAAGCTCTCTCCACTGGTGTTCGAATTGGTCTCCTCACCTGGACTTTTTTTGACACCTGAGATTTCTTGAAGGGACATGGAGGGCAGAGCGGATGTTCACGTCTCACTGGTCTCTTCTCTTCAGACACATTTCCTGCTTATCACCCCAGGAAGACAGGAGCAGTAACACCTACCCTCTCTGCTCCAGGGGAGGGGAAGGCGAAGGCAGGCAGGATGTGAGTGGCTGTTCAGCACTGTGTGGAGCGGGAGGCAAGAGATAAACAGGGCGCATCCTCCAACTGGAGTTTTAGTTCAAGAAACAAATCCTGACTTGCTGGGCTCAGCAGTGTGGAGCTGGCGGCCCTGCAGACGCTTTCCATTCAGTGAATGTGAAGATAATTTGCTTCTCTTTAGAAAGCCTCGCTGTCATATCTTGTTGACACAAGTCTACAGATATCCATTTGGCATTCATCAGCAAACTGCTGAATGGAAAATTAGTCCGTGAAAAGCTCTACAGCGCATCGATGATATACCCTGTGTTGGGAAAAGGGCACAAAGTCTTGCTGAGCAAGACTGTGAACGGTGGGGAGGAGAGCTGGGGTCATCTCCACAAAGGTGCCGTGTGAGCACGGGGCCTCACGTGCCCCCTGTGCCCTCCAGGACTCATAAAACACCTTTACTTTTCTGGCTTCTCCAGCGTGTTCCTTCCCTTCCCCCCATGCCCTGCTGTCTCCTCTCCATTGTGTAAGCTCTAGGCTGATTTCCACCTCAGTGCCCTTGCATTTTCTTCATCCACTGCCTAGAACGTTCTTCTCCCCCGCCCCCTACTTGCCCCCCATCTCCTTCTGGCTGGCTGCCCTTGAATTTCAGGTCTCAGGGAAAACACCCAAACTGGAGAGAGGCTTGTTTTGGTCTACTGAGATCCTGAGAAACCTATGTTCTAGCTAAAGAAATAAATGATATAAAAGCAAACATCAAGAGAGAAGACATGGGTGTGGCAAAGGAGACTAAAACTGGCCTGCAGGAAGAGGATGTCAGACATGGAGTTGTGATAAAGGTGTGTGGCACAGAGGAGGCGCTCAGGACATAGTTGTTGGCTGGTGGGAGAAGCGCATCCCGTGATGGCCCCCTGATACCAGCCACCTGTACCTCCTGGGAGCTCCTTTCCCACCCCACCTGCAGGTCACTCTGGCTAATGAAGGCTGAGCCCAAGGGCCCTCAGGGGATGGTCACCGCTGGACAGCAGGAGTGTGAATGCTGGAAGTCTGCTTCTTTAATTCTGCAGTCATCTGTAATCCATGGTGAATCTGTACAAATGCCCAAATTCTCCACACCCCCCTTAAAAGAAAAAAACAGTTTATTTGTTTTTATTTGAAAGGCAGACTTTTACAGAGAGAGACTGAGAGACACGTATCCCATCCTTTGGTTCACTCCCCTAACAGCCTCAACAGCCCAGACTGAGAGCCAGGGGTTCTTCCATGTCTGCCACATGGGTGCAGGGAGGGGCCCAAGGACTTGTGCCATCCTCTACTGCTTTCCCAGGCTGTTGGCAGGGAGCTGGCTCTGAAGTAGAGTAGCCAGGACTCGAATCAATGCCCATATGCCATGCTGGCATCTAAGGTAGAGGACCGGCCTGTTGAGCCATGACACCAGCCCCCCAGCTGCTCCCTTCTAAGCAGGATGGACTCCAGGCAGTTTGCCCTGTAGGAATCCCCATAGGCTCAGCATCAATGAGACCTTGGGACATGGTCTTCTCTAGCTTCCTCCTCCTGCCCCCTGCCTGGTTACCCCTAGAGCCCTTCCCTAGTAAATTGTGTTCAGCCAAAGCTTTGGCTCAGGCCTGGCTTCTGGCAGACAGCCACCTAAGCACACACCCTTTAGCGAGGCTGGTATGCAGAGTCCAAAAAGGTTGCTTCCAGATTCTTCTCTGCTATGAACTAGTATTTTCCTTTCCCTCCCTGTCAATTTGGGAAACACAGCCACAGCAAGGAGGAAAGGAAAGTGCCTGTGGCTGTGTCCTGTGGTTTAGAAAATCCTCTGCCGCTGCGTGAGTATCACATGTTGGAATCAAAAATGCAATTCCTAGAAGTGATTGGAAATATAGAATAAGCAGCACGAACCTAGTGCTGGGGAGATGGTTTTGCAAGAAAGCATCGGGCAGCACATTTTGCCTTTTGTTGCTATTTTCAAAGGCAACGTGGGACAAAAATATCCCTTGCTTATGTAGTTTTGGGTCCAAATAATATGACCACTTGTGTGAAGACTAATTAAAACCACTAATAATTTGAGTGACCTTCTGTGACTTGGAAATACGCATTAACAAATACCACATCCTCCAGAGACCCAGTTCAGCTTCCATGCTTGGAGCATAAGAGGCAAACTGATAGCTCTTTTAATTAAATGTTTGATACAATTAGATAAACAGTGAAATTCTTGGAGCAAATAAGCTAAATGCTCCCAGAAGATTAATAGCAGCAACACCCAGAAAGTTTGCAAGGTAAAAATATATATTGAATCAATTTATTTTAATTCAATGCACTGTTTGGTTTTGTTTTCTTTTTTTTTATCAGCAATACCTGTGTAACAACTCAAGTTTAAAATACAAGCCTTTAATACTTGCTGTGAAGCAAGCATACTTGGAGCTTGTGGTATGCTCAAATGGGAATGGACTTGTCTCAGAAATAGGTGAATTCATGGGTCAGGGCTCTCCTAGGAATCATGGGATTGTTAGGAAGTATCCCCAGAATGTTGGCCACCACTTGGATATGAGAAATCCATCTCCAAAGAGCATATTAAAGAATTGGGAAGAGCAGACCCGATTTATGCATGGGACCAGGGTTCAAACCCTAAGCTTACCTTATAATGGCCGTGTGCCTGTGCTATGCCAACAAACCCAGGACTTAATTCCTAATAAAGGGAAGGTAATAGGATTAGCAGCCGTCCTCCCACTGTGCCAGGCAGTGAATGAGCCTGTGATCACAGTGAGTGAGCCTGTGTTAAGGGGTTTCCCTGTCTGTCCTCCTTTCCACTTCTTCCCCCATACCCTCATTCTCTTCTTTTACCCATTTGTAGTTGTTTGATGGAAACATGATCTTAGTACATGTTTAAGATACATGTTTAGGTTGCTCTGATCCCTGTGTCCACATCTATTAGATGAAATCAACCCAGGCTAATTAGCATTTCTATGAGTTTAATGTTTACCAATCCTTATGGTGAGGACATTCAAAGTCCTCTCATATTTTGTTGTATTTTGAACTATTAATGCACCTATTTATTTCAGAGAGAGAGAGAGAGAGAGGAAGGAAGGAAACAAAGAAGGGAGGGAAGGAGAAAGGGAATGAGGAGGTAGGAAGGGAGGAAGGAAGGGAGGGAGCGAGAGAGGTGAGGGAGAGACGGAGAGAGAAACAAAGGAAGGAAGGAGGAAAGAAAGGAAAGAGAGAGAGAGAGAGAGAGAGAGAAAGAAAGAAGAGAAAGGAGAGGGAGAAGGAATATCCTCAATGCCTCCAAGCTGATCCAGTGTTTATTCAAAGTCACACCTGTTTGACGCACACAGAGCTGCACCCACGGAAGACTGCACTAGAACAAAGCCTGTAGGTGCCAAATGTCTTCATAAAAAGAACACAGGAATGTCCCGCTGACTTGCTGCATTTTCCCTCAAAAATTCCGAGTCCCAGCACTACATCTCTACGTTCTCCATCATCATAGTTCACCACGTCTTACGCACTTGCATGACCTTTCAATTTGCACCCCACTCCATGTTGAACGGGAAAAAGAAAAACTGAAAATAATCCAGTCCTCCAATCTGGACAGAATGGATGCATTCAGAGGGCATGAATCATCACGTTAGAGGAGACGAGGTGGCATTCCAGTGCTTTGTGATTAATTACCCAATACAAACGGAGACCCCAAGGCCC
Source organism: Ochotona princeps (assembly GCF_030435755.1). Lineage (NCBI taxonomy): Eukaryota > Metazoa > Chordata > Mammalia > Lagomorpha > Ochotonidae > Ochotona > Ochotona princeps. The sequence continues at coordinate 13,618,113 of NC_080855.1, read as the reverse complement.
AGACTTTACGTTAACTTATCCCAAAGCAGCAGCCCCTGTGTGGGAGATGAAAAGCTGGTCCTGGATTCTCAGAGCCGGTTGCAGGAATGGCAAAGGGGTCTTGAGAGAGCCCTCCCAAACTGTGTTATGCTGTTTCGTCCTTGTGGTCAGTGGACCCTCCCGCAATGCTGCTTGCTTGGTACATGTCCTCCTTTCCATATATGGAGCTGCCTGGGGAAACATTTCCCCCGGCCAAACATTTTTGTAAGGAACATGAACAGTGTCACCAGTGTAGGGTTTGCAGCTTAGACAAGCACCCGTGTCCCCTAAGCCCGTATATGCTGTAGAGCATGGCACTCTGGGGAGCCATGAAATTAATTAAGAACGTGACCATAAAATTGAACATGATAGATAGCAGTATATCACACATGGAAAGAGTAAGTACTGGAAAGTCGCAGGTAAGTACACAGGGCAGTGGTGGAGAGCATATGGGAACTCATGCTTTTCAAAGCTCTGGAGGGAAAGGTCCTGGCAGGACTAGCCTATGGGAACTGGTCCTGTCCAGGCCGGAGAAGCGTGGAGACCATCCCAGGGGTTGAATCTCTGCTGCTATCACTGCGCAAGCCAGAGGCAGAAAAGACAGCAATTCTTAAAAGCCATGCAACAGATGGGGAATGAAGTGTACGGCATTTAGTCAAACAGGCCATCTCCAGGGATCTGTGGGGATTGGAAACTGCTGCTCCAACCATGAGACTCATGAGCAGGGCCGTCCCCACTGCTCCTTTAGAGCCGACGACTGCCAGGCAAACAAGCCTGGGCCTTGTGCCCGCCCCCTCTCGGTGATGAATGAAGATCCTGTGTGGAGAAGAGCTGCAAAAAGTATTTTGCTGTTCACATCCACACACAAGTGTCCACACACACATCTCCAGTGGAAAATGCGCTTGGCAGCATGAGATCCTGTGGACAAAACGCAAAGCCACTTCCTTCATACCCAGTGTGGCTGCATCTTAGGTAACTGCCAGCCCAATGGAGGGGAAATGTTCTTTTCAACTGGAAATTTTAATTAACGGTGAAATGAAGTGTGAGCATGGCAAAAAACATCATGCCGCTGGTCAATCTGATTCTCGGGTAAACGCAGACACTTTCTCTGGGAGTCTCTGGCTCTGGAGACCAGCTCTACATACTCGGCCTGGTCTCACACTGACCTGGCGCGCATTTGTCTCTTTTGGAGGCCCTCCAGATCTCCATCTCTCAATGAGGAGGGCGTCAGCAGCTGTTTTCTGAGGAAGAGAGACTGAAGACCTTAGACTGTGGTCAAGTGGATAACATGCCAGACCACTGCTTGCTAGTAATACGATTTCAAACAGCTGGTAGATCCTCGCTAAGTCTCAGTTTTCTCATCAGAAAGGTGGAGCTGCTGAGATGAGATACCTGGTAGAACTATTGTAAGGATCAAACCAAACGATGCTTGTAAAGTTCTTTGCCCAGTCTTCAAAAAAAAAAAAAAAAAAAAAAAAAGAGTCAGCCATCACCATTACATTTGCATTCCAGAATTCCTTATTTCATGGGAAATCGAGGCTCAGGTTACTTCACAGGCCTCAGAGAATATAGACATGAGAAGCAACCGTGGTTTATTTTGGAGCGTTCGCTCTGTTACAGACAGAATCATTTGATGAATGTTATACTTTCAAATCTTCATAGTGATCCCACAAGGGAAAAATACTGTTATGGTCCTCACTCTACTGAGGAGAAATAGGTGCGACTGTGGTGAAGTGGGGTCAGCTGCCCAAGGCCCTACCATGTTTTTAAAAGATTTGTTTGTTTTTATTAGAAAGTCAGATATACAGAGAAGAGAAGAACAGAGAGAAAGATCTGTGTGCTGATTCACTCCCCAAGTGACCGCAAAGGCCAAAGCTGAGTCAATCTGAAGCCAGGAGCCAGGAGCTTCTTCTGAGTCTCACACATGGGCACAGGGTCCCAAGGCTTTGGTCTGTCCTCGACTGCTTTCCCAGGCCACAAGCAGTGAGTTGGATGGAAAGCGGGACCGCTGGGATTAGAACCAGTGCCCGTTTGGGATACTGGTGCATGCAAGGCAAGGACTTTGGCCGCTAGGCTACCACACTGGGCCCAGGCCCTACATTTTAAGTGATATTATCTGATTTACTAGTCTGCAAACGGGAGCTCACACTTGTAGCCACTGCTCTGGGCTGTGTAGTTTTGTTATATTTATTTCTGGGCCTTGTTGCCAGTTCTCCTGACTTCTGTTCAGGTTGAATCACCTGCAACATGAATACTGTGGCAGTATCTTCCAACCAACCAAGGAAGATTCAGGGAGCATGAACCAAATGCCTTGATGTTGGCCAAAGGACCATGCAGGACATGGGCGACCCCATGAAGCAAGTCATCAGTAGAGACCTCAGTTCATGGGGCCTTCCCTGGGCCAGGCCTTATGCCCAGGGTATGCCAGGCACACAGTGAACGCTGCCTTATAAATGAGCAGAGGGTGAAGGGATGGCAGCGGTGATCATTTCCTGGATGATATGAAGGTAAGTATAAATGGAGTTTATGATGAATCACAGGAAATTGCATCATACGGTGGATAAATGGATAGGACCGACATAGTTCCTTCCAGCTCAGTCAGCATTTGGTGAGCACTGCATGCCCTGCACTGTGCCAGTCCCTGGAATGATACCGAAACAATTAATACAGCTCATCTATTGAGCACCTTACAGGCTGTGTGCTAGGAGCTGGGGAGCTGGTAGAAGACAACATTAAGTAGACAGAGAAGACTGGTTTTTGTCTGACTTGTGCTGATAGAGGCATGCGTTTAACTTCTGACACAAGACAATACATTGCTGATGTCTTGCTTCTGCCATTGCCTTCTCTCTCCTCTCCCTCCTTCCCCATCCCCCTCCACTCTCCCCACTTAGTTTCAGAGACCTCATGACTATTCCCCGCCTTTTCGATTTGGGACCGTGCCTAATGGAAGTACAGAGAGAAACATCCGGAATAACTATCCCTACATGCATCAGTACATGACCAAGTTTAACCAGAAGGGTGTGGAGGATGCCTTGGTCAGCTTGAAGACGGGGTAAGGACAGTGTTTTTCGTTTCTTGGCAGGCCTGCCAGGTGACAACCCTTACAGAAATGGGCGCCTATGCCTAGGTGCTTATCTGTGCCTGCGTTGTTTTCTGAAGAGCGGCTGCCATGCAGATGGACCCCAGGGGAGGGCTGCTTTTGGGTGTCTGAGGAGCATCAGAGCATCCATTGGAATTGAACTGAGGGAAAGCAAATCCATGACGTTTTGCTGTACGGCAAACTAGAGAGGATTCTTAACCAGAGAAAGAAGTTGGCCCAACTCCATGGGATTAAAAAAAAAAACTAAATAGAAAGATGTAAGAAGGTTGAAAGTTTAGCAAAAGCAAAGATTTTTAGCAGGAGTGGTTTGGGACGGTGCAGCACACTGATAACAGCTTTATATGAACGCTTGTATGAGAATATCTCATAAAATTCCTGCAGACTAAATTAAAAGATAAATTTGCTTTTATGTAAGAAAAAAAACACTTGAGCTCCATGCGTAGTTTTTTTTTAATAGTACTCAACTTTTCATTTTTTCTTTTCAAGACCCTTCGTAAGCATGGATTTCAAAATAAATTCATTCCCAAGTAAACTTATCTTTTAATTCCTTGTTCCACCAACTCTTTGAAGTAGCCTCGTGTACAACATTGATAAAAGGGAAAGAAAATATAGAGAACAAAGCAGTAAGAACTCGAGTCGTCTCTCCAAAGACACGGCTGGTGTTCTTGTGTGCTGCTGGGCATTCCTGGGGGTGTACAGCCCGCACTTGATGGCTGGAGCTGTGAAAGGAAGAGAACACCTTGGGTAGCATAAGACTTTGTGGAGATAGTGCCCTGGTTGGAATCTCCACGGCTCCTCGTTTGTCCTATGGCCTCGGACACTTCCATAATCCTCCCTAGCCTGGTACATAAATTAGGAATCGTAATAGGACCTCATCCATAAGGATTTGGTGAGAACTAAGCGAAAATACGATGGGAAGACCTTTGCATAGTGCCCGTCATGTTCACAGCATCTGATTGTTAGGGCTGTTTTTTTTGTCATAGAGGTTAAAACCCATTGCTCAGACGCTTTAGAAAGTCCAGGGTGTGTAAAATGCATTTGGAAAGGGATTCCATTGGATATGATTGATTTTCAGTGAAGACACTGTTTAATAAGAGAAGTTTTGATCATCCAGCAGGATAACCTGCATTTCAGCTTATCCGTGGCATGGGATTTTGTTTCCACTGTGGTTCTCCAACCACCACACACCGATGGGGTGTTGCTTTGGAGCAGTTGAGCACAAATGGGAATGACTGCCTAGAAACAATAGCAGTCAGTCGCCTGGCTGCCTCTTCATCCATTTGTTACTCAGAGCACAAAAGGAGTAAATGAGTTGTTTTCTTTTCCTCAATCTCTTTATATATATATATATATATGTGTGTGTGTGTGTGTGTGTGTGTGTACTGAAAAGTATTAGAGAAATGGAAATCATCCTTGGATACAGATGGTATAAATTGTTTTCAGAAATCCATATGATAATTATAACATCCATCTCAGCGAAGTCAGGCAGGTGGTGGGTTCACTGATTGTAAACTCAGTCTCCCATGTGGAGGATGCTTTGCACAGTTAACTTTAAATCTAGAAATAAGAGCCAAAGTGGTATGACTTTCTCTCTCTCTCTCCCTCTCTCTCAATAGTCAACACACCCTTCTGTTCTTAGAAATCCAATTTTAGTGTGGTTAATGTTACCGGGAGGGAGTGACCATGTGCACATTTAACAAGCTCTTCATTTCATTGTTTAATTAAAATTTGAACAGGTAATATATTTATGTGATGCAAAAATCAAAAAGGATACCAAGAGATGAACAGAAGTTCCTAATATTCCCTGTAGTAACCACATTTACTGAGTATCCTTCCAGTCTCTCCTTCCATAAAAAAAGCCATGAGGTTATGTCTTTAAGATTCACCATCTCCCATTATGTGAATGCATCATGCTGGTTTTAGTCAATCCCTAGTAATGGGTACATGGGCTGCTTCCAGGATTTTGTTACTGCCAACAATGGGGCAATGATTATTCTTTGATCTGTCACATAGATGCAGAATAAACTTATTGAAATAATGGATCAAGGGCAACATATAATTTTAATTATCACAGATATAGGCAATTTTTCCTCCTAAGGTAATTCATACCTAAACCATTGACATACACGATGGCTACAAAGGCACTTTGGTTTGTGGAAAAACTGATTTAAAAGGTAAGCTTCTGTTACTGCAAAGGTATATTTTTTTCAAAATACTTATCATAATACTTATATATACTTATTCATACTACTTATATTTTTTCAAAATGCATTTTCAATAAACTCTTTTGTGCTTCCCCATAGTTTTTGCCAACAATATGCAATCATTAATATTCTAAAATTTTACTAAGACTACAGATTTTAAGAAGTGCCAACATACCTTTTCACTTGCATTTGTCGTATTAATAGTAAACTGTAGCCATATTTTTATATTTAATCAAGAATCATCTGCAATTTCTTTTTTGAAACTTTTGCCAATTTTCCTATTGGTTTATTGGTCTTCTATTGATGTTCACATTGGAGAAATGAGCCTGTTATTTATTAGATGATTGCAAAGCTTTTTCCCACAGGTTTTTGTTTGTCTTTTGAGCTTGCTGGTGATATGTTACAAAGTTCGTGGAAAGTCTGATTAAAAGATACATTTATTTTGGGACATTTTTGAAACCTGTTCATATAGGGGGTCTTCTGAAAGTTCATGGAAAATGTACAATATGAAAAAGTTATGCGTGGATTTAGAAGCTGTTTTGCATGAAAATAATTTCATCATTTAATATCATTTCCATGATTTTTTTGAAAATCAAAACTATATATATACACACACATGTATATATACACATACACACATACACAATGTATAGAACAAATACCAAATTAATTGACAATCTGACAGCTGATGAAATCACAGCAACTCCATTTTCTTCCCAAGAGAAACTGACTCAGGGGTCAGTTTGGAATTGCCAGGGCTCTGCGAAGTTGATTGTTCTGCAGAGCAAGTTCCTTCAAATTTGATTTTACTTGCTATATATGACTCGTTAAATGGAACAACACACACGGGTTCATTTCCAGCTGTGGCGTTTGAAAGCTGGTGTAGACACTGGCATTCAGTAGGCTGCCCTAAATGGAATAGCACCATCTCTAGAGAAATCAGATTGACAGTGGCCTGGTTTCTGAGAACCACCCCCACACTGCAAGTAAATCCCCCCAAATAATTGTTGTCATAACATAGCACCAGGGATTTTTTCTTAATGAAAAGTAAAAAAAAAAAAAAAAAAAAACACAAAAAATACAGACATTTTTCCTTATTTTGTACTTGGAGTTGCTTCCTGTTAAATTCAATTAAAACAATATTAAAGGATTTTCAAGGATATCCATAAAAGTGTGGTAGGTAGAAAAAATGGTGGGGAGGGAGTTGAATAAAGAGTGATCCAAATCCTTTGAACTCAAAGATGGATGGAGAAGGGAAGAAGGAGGAAGGAAGGAGACAAAGCTCATCAGGATGCTTTCACAGATGCTGCCACGTGTTTGGGGTTATAACCTTCATAGTATTTTATATTTAATGAATTTTTAGTAGGACAAGTATCATTAATGCTAATCAGAAAAGGAAATTCTTCAAACATAATTTTTTCTTTCTCCCTGAATTTCCGGCTTGTAATTGTGGACCCACATGTACTGTTTACATAAGTTGAATCAACAGGCCAATGACGATGGCTTTGGTTTCTTCCGTTAAATCTTTAAGCTTTTGTTGAGGAGTGTCTACATGCAGTGAGTAGATGACATGACTCTGAGCTAGAGGAATATACATTGACTTAACTTTCCTCCTGCCCTGATGAGCACTGATGGACTCCCCCAGGAAAGAATTATTTACAAATTGTTGTTATCTTTCTCAAGAGCAACTTCAGGAGACTCTCCCAGACTTATGTACGCGAACAGCACTGTTGGGTGATATCTTGTGTTTCTGTTCTTGCTTTTGTTTTAAGGTTGGCTTTTATCTTCTGGACAACACCACTTTTGTAGTTACTCAGAGTTTTCAGGTTTCAGTTTGGGATACTACATAATTATAGCACTTCCTTGGCAACCTCAGAATCTGTGTTCTGACTTTCCCCCAGGCCCTTGCTGCCAGTCTGCATCTGAATTCACTTAACTCAAATCGTTTTATTCATACATTTAAACCTTATTTTACCCCATTGTACATCAGCTGCCGAGCTGCTAGGGGTACTGAATGAGGTCTTCCTATATGGCAGGTTATACCTGTTGGAAGCTCACTATTTGCCTGCTGGGTACTGCTCATAACCACCCCAAGAGACGGTTGACCCACCAACATGATTTCCAGCCACAGTGGAGGAAACAGGCATGGACATGCATCAGGGTGTCCAGAGTCGATCCTTCTCCAGTGCTAGTGGTTTGAGTCACAACTTTAGCAAGATAATAAATGTGACTATTCATTATTCAATCACAATTAGCTAGATTATTTCTGATGGTCCATTATGTACTACACAAAACATGATACTGAGTAACACATCTTAACTTTAAAATGTCTTTGTTTTTCTTTTCTCCTCCCCATGAGAAGAGGAAAAGTCATGGATGCATGGTGGAGATTGGGGTGTGATAGCAAGAGACAGACCAGGGGGCTTTAAGAAGTTCATGGAAATCATGAGTTGAAAGTTGGAGTGATTTTTCTGTGAATGTTTTGAGCCGTCAGCAAGCTCAGTGTGTATACCTCTCTCTTGTGCTCACTCTCATCCTCTCTCTTCCTCCACCTTCAGTCCTTTAGTTACTCCTGTTTGCAATTTCTCTACATCCTTCTTTTAAAATTGTTTATATATAAATGAGAGAGAAGGAGAGACAAAGAGAAAGACCCTCTCTGATCCACTCCCAAAGCAGCTGCAAGGGCCGGAGGTGAGCAGATCCGAAGCCAGGAGCTTCTTCCAGGTCTCCCACATGGATGCAGGGTTCCAAGACCCTGGGCCATCCTCTGCTGCCTCCCCAAGCCACAGGCTGGGAGCTGGAAGGGAAGCAGAACATCCGGGATACAAACTGGCACCCACTTGGGATCCTGGCGGATGCAATGCGAGGACCTCAGCCACCAGAACACCACACCAGGCCCTAATTTTTTGTTTGTTTGTTTATTATTTGAGAAGCAGAGAGACAGAGATACACTCAGGGAGAGAGAGTGGAGAAGCTTATATTTGCTGATTGATTTCCCAAATGCCCGCAATAGCTCAGGCCAGGTCAGGGTACTCAGTCTGGGTCTCCCATGTGAATGGCAGGGACCCAAAAACTCTTGCTTGCTGGAGTTAGGAGCAGTATGCAAAGCGGGTGTCCCAAGCCACACACCCACTATGCTGGCCCTCTTGCTTATTCTCTCTCCCTCCACGTCTTTCTGCTGGTCCTTCCACCTGTTCTCTTTTCCCCACCTTTGTTCTTTCCTGCTGCCTCTTTCTGCCTCTCATCTCCCTATTTTTATGTGGCACCTGCTCTTGCCTAGAGCTCATCTTCTGGCTCCTCCCACCTTTGTTTAATTGTCTTGTGTCTTCCTCTTTCTCTATCTTACAGAATTGCTCAGGAGTTTTTCAGCTCAAAAAAAAAAATATATTAGCCACCAATCCATTTTCCCCAGCTCTTGGTGATATTACTGGGAGAAATAATCAATGCAAATGAAGCTGACAAACAGCTGAAAGCAAGTGGGGTAAAACTCGTTATTGACTAAAAATCCATAGATGGCTCCAGCCTTCTTGGCTGATTTTGAATCTCTGCACAGAGTTGACCCAAGAGACTTGGACTTGGTAGAAATAATAATCCAAAAGAAAATTAAAAATTGCAGAAGCTATAAATTAGCAAAGATTTCTTGTGACCCAAATGCTGATAGACAAATCTAATTTTATATAGAACTCGAATACAGAAGTACTGACTCCAGTAAGCATAGTTACCCAAAACAATTGTAAGCAATTTATGTTGTGCAAGATATCAACTTTGTGAGTTAAACTAATGGCATTTGAGCAGGACATTGCCTCCTTATGGGAAATTCATCAGTATTCTTATAATGCTTGTTTTAAAGCTTATTGTTAAGATTTTATTTTGTTTATTTGAAAGACAAAGTGTGAGAGGGATTGAGAGAGACAGACAGACAGACACACCTACACAGTCATAGATCTTCCACCTATAAGTTCACTCCCCCAAGTGGCCACAACAACTGCGGCTGGATCAGGAAGAGACCAGGAGCCTGGAACTTCATTAAGGTCTCCTACATGGGTGGCTGAGGCCCAAGTGCTTGGGACATTAGTTACTGGTTTCCCAGCTGCATGAGCAGGGAGCTGGATTAGAATCAGCACCTGGGACTCGAAGCAGCACTAGGATCTGGGATGCTGATGGGACACATGGCAGTTGAACCTGATGTACCACAATGACTGCCCCCGGTTTTAAAGTTTATATTGCCAAAATCAGAGTCAATTTGTGATATTAGATAACTTTCCTAAAGCCAGCTTTAGACTGTCCTGTACAGGTTACATGTTGAGCGTGTGTTTGCCAAGCAGGCGCTTCCCCAGTTGCCATACCTCAGTGGCACACTGTTGGGCACCCTTGTGCACTCTTACCCACAGCAGTCCTGGGTCCAGGTGTCTGCTGAGGACCCTGCTGCTGCTTGTCTGTCTGATGGCAATTTCTGCATGATGACCTTGTCTTCACCACGATCTGCCTTCCCGGAACCTCCTCCCTGCCATCCTTCCAGCAGCCAGCCCATCATTTCTCCATCTTACTCTCGAGAAAACTGGAGCTGAGACGGCCCCAGGACCAGGCCTTATTTCACAGAGCTGGAGAAGGGGCACCCTGCCAGGGTTCCCCCAGGGCCGGCACACACTGACTGGCTCTTTGTGCTGGAGCAGTTCTCTTCCTAGCAAGGTTTTGATGTGGCCTTAACAAAAGGAGATTGAATTCTCATCAAACAGGGTATTTATTCAGTAACACTTGGAGCCAGACCTCTAACATACACACACACTCAGACATACTCATGCATGCTCTGCTTCCATTAATTCATCAGAACAAGTCGTTGGCTTGTTAAATGCTCCTTGAATACTAATGGATGAATAATTAACTTTAACTGTATAATTAGCCTTTAAATGTGCAGAGACCCCCCCCCCCAGAGAGCATCTGAAAACATGCATAAGGGGATGATGAGCTAAAACCAGAAACTTTAGATTAAGAAATGTCAGACAGATTGACAATACAAGTCCCCATCTCCAAGGAAGCCACAAGGCCTTGAGGTCAGAGCATGGTCTTGTCCTTCTTGTCCTTGTGTGGAGAAGATCATGTTTTCCAACAGTAATCTCGGGGCTCTGAGTTGACCATGCAGGTGTGAGCAAGACCAAGTGGCTGAAGTAACAAGGTCAAAGGTATACATCTGAGAAAGCTGCTGTTGGGAGCTGGAACAGGAAGCTGCTGGGTTTCAGCAGCAGGGGGCGCATGTGAGCTCCCTCCTCCCGTTGCGGCCTTGAACATTTGCAGGTGTGAGGACCTGTCTCTCCCTCTCCTTCTTAATTACCATCAGTCCCAGTCATTGGCATCCCTGGAGGACTGCTGGTGACACTGAGGATGGTGGCATCCACACAGCCCTCCCCCCAGATACCTCTGGATCAAGCAAGTGTCATGCAGTGGGAACAATATGGCACTGAAGTGGGATTCTAGTTCTGTTCCAGGCCTGATGCTTTATCAGGTAGCTGAGGTGTTGCTTCGTCTGGTGCAGCTGCTGCAGAGCATGGAGAAAGATGTTGGCCCCCTAGGCCGGAGCACAGCAGCACAGACAGACCCTCACCGCTGGGCTGCATCCTACCAAGAGGAAGAAGTACTCACCTGGGAAGACAGGAAGAAGATGGTTTGCTGTCTGAGCAGAGATGGACTGAGTGCTCTCCCAGTGAATGCGAGATGTCCAGCAACTGTGTAACTCCACAGCCCTGGTCCAGCACTGGCCCTTGGCTTCTGCTCTACCAAATCTTAACCGAGCTGCAAGCTCATCTATCACCATGTCTCCAGCTACTGCAACTCAAACCTGCAAGCACCTGGGGTCTGTAGTGGGCGTTTTGTTGTTGTTTTTACCCTTGACCTTAAACAAGACACCCTGGGCATTTGATGCCTCCTGAAAAGAAGGGGTAGAATTCTCTGTGGAGGTAACCCCAGATCCTTACTCAGCTGAGCAAGAGTTGGGAAAACTCAGATGAGGCTGAGCCACCCCACAAAATCTCTTTGACTTCCCGGGTCTCCTCTTGACCCCTTTGTTCGTAACATCTGATTTGATTTATAGCTGTAATCTCCAGTTTAGATTTCCTGAGTAATAGAGCTACCTCCATTTATTCCTCAACTCTGATGAATAGCATGATATGGTTATAGTGATTATGTCTCTGGCCTTTCTGTAGGTCCAAATACTGCAGCTGACACTTAATAGACTGGGTAACTATGCCTACCCAGTGCCTCAGTGCCCTCACTTGACCATGGGAAGAGCTGCAGGGCACCCAGCACAGCACAGTAAGAGTGAATAAAATGAGGTGGGGCACATAAACCAGTCAGGGTGGGACTTGTCACATGAGATACATAAAATGTGTGAGCCCCACTGCCATCCTCTCTGAACTCAATTGAATGCATCTATGTGTTCTGTTCGTTCCGTGCTGGACACTTGACCTCTGTAACCACACTCTGTTCCCAACAGCCCTCCCAGGGCACCTGCTGTCAGCTTCATCTTACAGAGAGCAGACCAAGTTCCACAATCACAGGCCCCTTGCCCCACCCTTGCCCCAAGCCTCTGTGTTTTATTGGCTTTTTTTTTCTTTTAATCAACAGGAACTTTTTTTTTCAATTGGAGCCAGATCAAAAGTAGACCTTCATGGTTCAGCAGTGAGCAGAACCCCAAACCCTGCTGCCCCAGCCTTTCCCATGGTGGGCACAAGCCCACCTTAGATGATGCAGACACAGAGCACTCGTAACATCACAGAAAGTTCTGTCACACCGTGCTGCCCTGGAGGGTTTTGTGTAACAGAACTTGGAACCCTCAGAATTTGGTCTGCTCTCAGACAAAGCAATGATAACAGTAATAATCATATGTCCCTGCTGGACCCTCGTGATATGCTGGTGGGAGGATGTGTGGACAGTGCCGGGAATGGCTTCATGAAACACTGTGCGACAGAGGCCCTGTGGTCTGCACCACATAGCTCACCCGCAGCTATTACACCTGGGCTACAGCTGCCTACAGTTCTAGACGGGAGGCAGAAGCTGAGCTCCTGCATTTCTGCGTTTTTCTTCATATGTAAGCATCCATGTGTTTCCGTTGTGGCTCCAGTGACACAGAGAGTCCATCCCAGAAGTTCAGGCCCATCTGTGACCCTCCATGGCAGAGCCCTCTGCAAACTTGGAGCTGAGCCTCCACCCCCAAGGCACCTGCAAGTGCTTGGCCCAGAACCCATCGCGTCTTCTGCCACTGCCCACTCTCTGACATCACAGCACCATGCCCTGTTTGAAAACTCTACTCCTGGAGAAAAATATATATGTATACATATATATATATATATTTTCTGTTCATTTGGCTCTTTGGTGCTCAGCTCAAGCTTTGTCATGAACTAAGGTGCTGATTTGCAGAAATCTGTGCCTCTTCATAAAATACCAGTTTTAAACTGCTGTTGGGCAATTTTCTTAGGGTTGCTAGACACACGTTCACATTTCTGTACCGGCCGTGCATCAGCATGGGGTCTGTTATCACAGGAAGGAAAGGCTTCAAGAGAAGCTTTGGGCTTCTTTCTTGGGCTCCAAGAGATGGCCTTGGAAGTGGACTGCTGCTACAAACAAGTGTGTACATTTACATTTAGGCTTTTTGAAGAGTCCTCTCCCCTCCCCTCCCCTCCCTTCTCCCCTCCCTTCCCAGACACCTCAGCTTTACCAAGAACAGCAGTGTCACGCAGGGTCTGCAGTCCTCATCACCCACGCACCCCACAGAGGTGCAGTGGTCCTCCTGATAGCCCCCAGAAGGGGCACCACTGGCCTACAGACTCACAGAATGCCTCAGAGGGACAAGTGCCTCAGCAGGAACAACACCACAAGCATCTCAACCATCTCATAGACAAGAACCCGATAGTTCCAGTAGAACCAAGTGACTTCCCTGGGGCTGCACTGTCACCCCAGCCTAGACAAGGCCCCAGAACACTTCTCGGCACTGCTCCTGCACTCCTCTCACTGCCCCGGATGCACTGCCGACACGCACAAATTGCTTTTGGTCTCCAGTGTTACATTTTCCAGTTTCCCTTAGCCTTGGGTTCGCTAGATGTCCAACAGGTCTGTCTGCCCTTAACTCCTCAGCTCTGACAGTGCCCAGTTCTCTGCTATGGCTGCTGCTTGTATAATCTGATCTACTGTTACGAACCTCAAAGCCTACCACCTATCTCTGATCCTTTGGTCTTAGGACAAAATCAGAGTCTTTCTGTGAGTGAGATAAGCCTCAGCGTTTTGCCCACCTTCTCCGTCCTGTTCTCCCCTCACCCACCCCCAGCGAACCATCATAGAAGCAAACCACACAGGCAGAGGAGAATGAAGAATGATGCTGTAAACCTTCCAAACAGCTTTGTTCCCACAGGGAGTCCTTCAGCAGCTGTCTTTAAAAGGCTGCAGCCTTCTACATCCTCTGCCTGCCACTTTTATTTTTCTTCGCTTCACTGTTTTATGTTTCCTTGTTAGAGGAAGGCAATAAAATTGAGAAAGTATCAGGAAGTTGAGTAATCTCGATTTAGTTTTCCTACCTACTTTTACAGTTGAGACATTCATTCCCGTGTTCTAGCCTTGTCAACTAACTTTTCAAGTTCGGAGAGAGAGTACACGCTCACTAGAGGGAGGAAGGCACTGGCTGGGCACAACCAGAGCTTTTGGGGGTGCTTTTAGGGGAGTGTTGACTGGTAGGAGCATATAAACTTCCAAGTTGGTGGTTGAATTCCAAATCTTGAACTGCATGGTGATTCCAGAGATGTGCATTTGTATACAAATTTATTTGGCACTTTATTGCTCTTGGGTTATACCTCAGTGAGAATAAATATATCAAAAGATGACGGGAAGTGTTACATTTATTAGCATGGAAATATATTCACTCTGTGTGAAATGATCAAAAAAAAACCTTGTGAAATACTTGGGGTGGTCTAATCAGTTAGATTTGGAAGGTTAAAATACAGGTTGGCAAGCTACAGCCTATGAACACATGTTTTTGTAAATAATGTTTCATTAGAATGGAGCCACGTTGACTTGCGTGTGTATTACCTGTATCCCTTGGGTGTGCATTTATATGGGGCTGCTTTGGTGCTAGGTGTTTACTTCCTACCATTGCTACCAGAAAGCACCACACGCTGAGTGACTTATTAAGAGCAACTTCCTGCTCACGATTGTGCAGATTGGAAAACCATGGTCAAGGTGTCAGCAGGTGTCACACAACTCTCTGTACATTTGTTGCATCTCTCCCAGCCTCCAGTCATTCCTAGGCTTGTGGCACTAAAATGGTACACTCCACACGATGTTCTCCCTGTGTGCATACCTGTGCCCAACGTCTCCTTTGTGAAAACACAGCAGTCCTAGTGAACAAGGGGCCCACTCTATTCCAGGTAGGGCCTCAGCTTAACATCTGCAACAGTTGTGGCTGCAAAGAGTCAGACACAGCATCAGCAAAAGAATTTGGGGAATAGTTCAGCCCATTGCACTCTACAATAACAAGTTAAGTAACTGAAATAGAGATTTTAGAGATCACAATGCCAGAACCATTTATATCTCATCTTTGCAGAAAAAGCTTCCCAACCCCTCAAGGGGAAGTTGTGTGTGTGTGTGTGTGTGTGTGCACCAAACAATATTTTCAGAATGTTAATAGAAGTTACCTCTGAGTTACTGAATTCTGGGTTATGTAATTTTATTGTCCATTTATTTTATTATAGATACTTCTAATTTTCCAATGTTTTTCTGTGCTATTGGTTTGAAAAGTAATCGTGGAACAATTTTTGGAACTCAAAGTGTCTTCCTAAAGTTCACAGAAGAGGACTATTATGAAAAAGCATCTCATGAGTTTCAAAATTATTTTGCACTAAAATAAACTCATCTTTTAATTCAGTTTTTTTTTCCACACGAATGTTTTGAAGTGTAAATATAGAGTCAAACTATTCTTTGGGGAGGACAAGACCTCATGCCTAATTCATCCCTATCCCCATTCCATACTACTACCAAATTCACCTGCCCCTTTGTGGCTTCTGTCTGTCTAATGCAAACTTTGCTAAATAGGCCGCTGCTCTCCATAACTGGGAGTGGTAAGGACAGGCACTTTGCGAACCAGCACCAACTCAACTGTTTACTCACTTGGGTATATGGATTCTGCATGTCTTTATTTAGCTGCCTCTTGTAAGTCGGAGAGAAAAGGTTCTGGCTTTTATCTCCTCATTAAAAATAGATCCTTTTTATGGTGAGGGGATGGAGTGGCCGTGAGCCATCAGCTCCAGCCGGAAAGAAAGGGAGGCCTCGGGTGCTGCTCCCATGACTCCCATGTCTCTTGTCTTTTCAGGAAGTTGGACGCTTTCATCTACGATGCGGCAGTCTTGAATTACAAGGCCGGGCGGGATGAAGGCTGCAAACTGGTGACCATCGGGAGCGGGTACATCTTCGCCACCACGGGTTACGGTATTGCCCTCCAGAAGGGCTCCCCTTGGAAGAGGCAGATTGACCTGGCCCTGCTTCAGTTTGTGGGTGATGGTAAGACCCCCCAGAGAACCCCTGGTTTGGGTGGAGGAGCCGAAACTCTTGCACTGTGTTTTCTAATTGGCGTTCTGTGGATTTTGGCCATCATGAGTTTGCTTACTAACAGAGCTTAAGCACCTCTGACATAGTGACATGGTTATTTAGGTTGTTTATGATGGAAGCCAACTCTAGATTGCTAAATGTAAAAAAGAAAAGAAAAAATTCTTTTAAGGATGCAGAAACAGCATTCACAGTAAATTTAACACAGAGTTGAACAAATAGGTTCAAAGAAAATCAGGAACCAGGTCAGGCCTGCTGCCTTGGCAGTGGGAACCTGTTGATTCTCTTTCTCTAATGAGACGGTTCCCTATGCGAGAGAGGAAATTGTGTCCCCCAGGTAGCATTTGACAGTGTCTGGAGACATCTTCAGTGCTCATGGTCTGGGAGGCTGTTTACTGTAGCCTAATGGGTAGAGGCCAGAGATGAGGGATGGTGGCACATATCCTGCAATGCCTGGGGCAGCCCCGCACACCTCAACACCCCCAAACATTAGGGTGATACAGTGGAGAAACCTTGCTCTCGGGTATGCCATGACCAGCTTATAGTAAGTCCTGCTCTCTAGTCTCTAAATTCTCAGTGCCAAACTGCAGAAGAAGATTTGCCGGTGCATCTGAGATTAGAGACATTTTTTTTAGCCCGTCGGGGGTGACTAAAGAGTGCAATCATTTTGCATCAATCTTTGTGGTTCTTGTAAAGGGATGATGGAGAAGATATCTCTACAAAAGACTGGTAAGCAGAGATCCCATGGGCTTTCACTACAATTCACCCCTTGCTTGCTTAACTAGCACAGAACCATCCACCCTCACACGGCTTTCAGTCTAATGGGATTATGGCACTTACGAAACTGTACATCCACCCAGGGCCAGCTGTCCCCAAAGCGTTTCCTTCTGTCTGAAAACCCTCCCCACAGCTTGGAGTTTCCTGACACGGCTTTTAGAGTCCTGCCGAGACTTGAATGGCAGGTCGGTTTCCCTTGGGATTGCTGCCACTGAGCTAATGACAGCAAAGCCACCACAGATCTCAGGCTAGCACCAGAGATCTGCTCCATGTGAGCAGGATACAAAGGAGCCTAGGGCAGAAGGCCCCTGCGAGAACAGGTGGGGGCTGTTCAGAGGTGGTTACCGTGTGCTGTGCCTGACCAGAGCTGAAAGGAAAACCTTCCGGTGAGCCACTTGAGCAGAGGTTAGCCCGCATGGTTGGCGTGCATTTGGACAGAGGGTGTGATTTCCTGCAGTTTCTCTGCTTCTCTGCTCCGAGAATTAAGCACTAGATCTTCACAGTACCATCTAAATTTGGTTTATGTTTAGCTCACAAACGAGTATCTGATTCTTTGCATTCCCTGTAGGACATTTGTACCTTCTGCAGATCACTGGTCCTGTTCTCCGCTGTGTAATAGTGACTTGTGACTGTGTTGGTCAGCTATTGCTGCGAGATCTTAGAGGCCCACACAACAAGCGTGCATTTTACTCCTGGGAGTGAGGGCTGAATGGGGAAGCCCTTCTGTTCCAGACTGGGGTGGGTTCAGTGGCTGTTAATCCCTGCTGTCAGTCGAGTAGTCAACCTCTGCGTGTTTGCTTTGCTTCTGAGGCCAAAGGGAAGCTCTTCTGGCTGCCTCAGAGGCATGGAAGTTATACCTAACCACACGCACACATTTTCTGTCTCTGTTTCATCACGTTCCTGTGTGCCAAATCAGGCCAAGGTCAACAAACTCTTACAGAAGAGACTTGGAATTGTCTGGCAAGGGGTGTGGACACTGAGGGGACACTGAAGAATTGGAGTTCTGACATGAGATGAGCTACTCACCAAGCAGGGGTCTTGTTTGAGGAGTACACACCACAAAGCCCTGAGCACAGCAGGCAGTTGGATTGAGGAAATTTATTCCAAATGCATACTTTGAAAAGTACGCATACCAAAACAAGTTTGTCTTTTCAGTCAATCCTCCATGATGAGCCTTATGAAGTCTCATCATACATGGCTGGATGAAGGGTTGGTGTTGAGATGTATTTATGAGGGAATTTTTTACATTTATTCATTCATTTCCTTATTTATTTGTTTATTTGAAAGGTTGAGTTACAAGAAAAAGGGAGAGAAGGGGAGATGTTCCATCTGCTGATTTACAATCCAGCTTTTTTAACAGCCAGGGCTGGGCCAAGCAAAGCTAGGAACTTCTGGGTCTCCTACATGGCTGGCAGGGGCCTAAAGCCTAGAGCCATCTTCCAGTGCTTTTCCTGATGCACTAGCAGGGAGCTGGGCTGGAGTGGAGCCGCTGGGACTAGAACCAGCACCCATATGGGATGCACACATCAAAGATAGCAGCTCTTCCTAGTATGCCATAGTGCCAGCTCCTATTAGGGAACTTTTAAACTGTGATAGGTACCTGTCAAATAAGTGATTTTTTAATCCTAGACCTATCTATCATTGTTGACACTCTTTCAATATCTATTATAAAATAGCTAGCATATTTTTGGGACAAGATATGCCAGTCGCTGTACACTTCACTATGCACATAACATGTTTCCTTCAATCTTCTTGACAACCTTATGAAGGTAAACATTTCTCAGCTCCATTTTACAGAGGAGAAAGTCTAAGCTCAGAGGGTTTGTGAGTCCCCCAGCTAGCAGATGGCAAAATCTCTACTTCAGGGGACTCACTCTGGCAGGGGGCCAATTAAGCAAGACTTCTGTTGTATTTAATTATATGGAATGTCTATCAGAGTGATTAGCTGATCTAGATTTATAGATCCTTTAGGAATGAATAATTTAGCCCATATCTGAGCTAAATGTAATGTCCCATTTATAAATGCTTTTGTGAAGGCAATAATCTTTATTAGGATTGATTTAAGCTTCTATGAATGGATGCATTTATATTTACTGATGAACTTGGTTTTAAGATGAGATGCAAGAACATACGTAAAGAGCAAAACTCCTGTAATATAAAAGTGGTTCAGTGAGTGGTTCACCATCACTAACATCACCATCACCATCACCAACATCACCGTCACTATCACATCACCATCACATCACTGACATCACCATCACATCACCATCACCATCACTAACATCACCAAAACCATCACATCACCATCACCATCACATCACCATCACCATCACCAACATCACCATCACATCACCATCACCATCACTAACATCACCATCACCAACATCACCATCATATCACCATCACTAACATCACCATCACATCACCAACATCACCGTCACTATCACATCACCATCACATCACTGACATCACCATCACCATCACTAACATCACCATCACTAACATCACCATCACATCACCATCACCATCACCAACATCACCATCACCATCACTAACATCACCATCACCATCACCAACATCACCATCACTATCACATCACCATCACTAACATCACCATCACTAACATCACCATCACTAACATCACCATCACCATCACCATCACCAACATCACTATCTCCATCACTAACATCACCATCACCATCACCATCACCATCACATCACCAACATCACCGTCACTATCACATCACCATCACCATCACCATCACTAACATCACCATCACATCACCAACATCACCGTCACTATCACATCACCATCACCATCACTAACATCACCATCACCAACATCACCATCACTATCACATCACCATCACATCACCGCTACCATCACCATCATCATGATTGCCCTCATCACCTTATTCCTCCTTCTTAAGGCCGTTACCACCTCATCATCATCATTTCCGTGCCATGAAAAACTCTGCTACTCAGTACAGCCATTTTCAAGTTAACAGTATAGAAGGAATGTTGTGATCCTGAACAGCAAGAGAAGATCATCATCCTTACAGCAAATAAAAATAGTCAGTGTGCCAAAACAAACCAGAGGTTCACTCCTTGTACTTACAGAACATCTAGGTTCTTAGTCCTGGCAGACTATCAGGGTTGGGAAATGTGCCTTCCCAACCTCAGCCCTAGAAACCATCTGGAGGCAAAGCCCAAAGAGAGAAGATGACATTGCTATGGGGCGAGTGGGAGTGGGGCGTCTGAAGACAATCTTCCTGGAAGGCCATGTCCGACTCTGAGTGTCTCTCCAGGAGTCAGTACAGGAATTAACACAGCTACCTAAATATTTCACTTATCTTACGCAGCTTCAGCAGGATTAATTATGCTCTAAAATTAGACCTCTAAAGGGCACAGTGCAGAGCTGCACCTAATTATCATTCATCCATGAGCACACAGTGTTTATCTCTTGTTACAGAGTTGCTTCAGTGGACGATTATGGGCCTAATGAGCGTCAGAAGTGTAAGAACTATTCCTAAGGAGCAGTGTTAAGTATAACCTCGGAGTGCAGTGCTTGACTATTGGAAGGGAACTTCTTGCCTGAAGCTCACCAGACATATCTCTAGGAAAATGGCTAGCAATCTGCATCATTCTGGAAACGGTGGCACTACACATCGGAATGGCCACAAGCACTGGTCAGCAGCAACCAGCAGTAGTACCCAGCATGTACAGAGAAGCAGATACTTTGGTTCTTTCCTTCAAGGGATCAGTAGTTCAGTTGGTTGACAGTATATGAACTCAAATGATCGAATCTTAAAATAGAAGTAGGTTTGCAAGAACTCATATGTAGATGCATCTCTGTAGGTCTAGATACACAGGTAGAGATGACGATGATGATGATGTGGATGTGTGGTTTTGTGTGTCTGGGGAGATAAAAAGAGCAGTCAAGAAAAATGCAAAGTGACTTTTAAAAGTTCACGGAAAATGGAGTTAAGGGATGCTTTTTTCTGGGGTTGATGTTGTGGAGTTTCATGTCAAGCCACTGCCTACGATGCTGGTATCTTATATGGGCATCTTTTCAAGACCCACCTGTCTTACTTTTGATTCAGTTCCCTAATAACATGCCTAGAAAAAGCAGCAGAAGATGGCCTAAGAGTGGGCCCTGCTGCCCACTTGGGATCCCCGCATGAAGAGTCTGGCTCCTGGCTTCAGCCTGGTCCAGCCCTATTGCTGCAGTCATCTGGGGAATGAACCAGCAGATGGAAGAGCTGTCTGCCTCTTTCTTGCTCTCTCTCTCTCTCTCTCTCTCTCTCTCTCTGTAACTCTACCTTTCAAATAAATACATCTTTCTTTTAAAAAAGAGAGAGAAGTGTTTAGTTTGGTGCAAAAACTTTTTGAAATCCCTGTATAGTTTTTTCATAAAATTTTTGCCAAGAGATGTTTGAAGATCTCTCCTATGCGTGAATTTTGAGATTTTTGTCACTGAAAACTTTTTTTTAAAGATTTATTTATTTTTTATTACAGCCAGATATACAGAGAGGAGAGACAGAGAGGAAGATCTTCCGTCCGATGATTTACTCCCCAAGTGAGCCGCAACGGGCCGATACTCGCCGATCTGAAGCCGGGAACCTGGAACCTCTTCTGGGTCTCCCACGTGGGTGCAGTGTCCCAAAGCATTGGGCCATCCTCAACTGCTTTCCCAGGCCACAAGCAGGGAGCTGGATGGGAAGTGGAGCTGCCGGGATTAGAACCGGCGTCCATATGGGATCCCGGGGTTTTCAAGGCGAGGACTTTAGCCGCTAGGCCACGCCGCTGGGCCCACTGAAAACTTTTTAATGCCATCATCCATGAATGTAGCCAGTTACCCCATTGAGATTCTATGTTTTTTTTAAAATGGAAAATGAAAGGACAGAATGAGTCATCTAGCATGTGTAGTGAGGGTTTAGACAAAAATAGTGTGAACTGCAGTTCATAGAGGCCTCAGTTGTTTATCCTTGCATCAGCCAGCAAATCTCTGTTGAGGCTCTGTTATCTCCCTGGCACCTCAAAGGTGACACTCAAAGAAGAGGGTCATCCTTGAGTAAGCCCAGGGTTTCAAGCATGGTATTTGTGGCTTCTAAGTGGAGGTGCACAAGGGATTTTTTGGGGTCCTATCTATCTCATGGAATTTTTTTATATGATTCAGGGAGTTGAGGAGCCAAAAGGAAGACCAGAGGTCAAAACCCTTCTCATATATGGGGACTGATTTAAAAAAAAAAAAAGACACTAGTCGGGGCAATATTGTACATTGCACATGATGGTGATGAGACTCTGCAGCAGGCAAACCATCTCTGAGCCCCTGCTGTCCATCCTGGTCCCAGGCCTCAGCCATTACACGCGACACCCTGGCATTGACGGTGTCTCCACCGGCAGAGCAGGGCAAGGAGGACCAGTTAAGCAAAGTGAACCTCAGCAGCATTTCCCAAACTTGGATGTGAGCCGGGATCACCCAGGGACTTGGTTAAAGCAGTGACTCTGCTTCAGGACACCTGCCTTTCTATACGCTCACCAGAGACGCCAACGCTGCCAGGCTGCTGACCATCTTTGCCCCATCCAGGCCACGGGGAGTCAGGCTATCCAAACTCTCAGTTTTATTTGCCTCAGGTACTTTTCTCAGTTTTCACAGTTAAGGATTTAAACTCCAAGATGCATTACTTATTCCTACTATCTAGTCTGAGTTTATGAAACAAATTAAATGAAACATGTATTTGTTACATATTCATATTTATAGAAGATGTCCAGTTGAACTTATATATGTATGATCAATATTGCATGAAATATTTTCAAATAGATGCATATATCTCTTACACTAATATTATGTTAATAGGATTAACCAACTTAACCAATTTTTCAGACTCACAGACCTAAACCTATTTAGTGGGCTGCACACTGGCATGTACATGAAGCCTCTGCCTGTAGTGTTGGCATCCCATATGGGCACCAGTTTGAGTCCCAGCTGCTCCCCTTCCAATCCAGCTCCCTGCTTATGTCCTGGGAAAGTAGCAGAGGATGGCTCAAGTCCTTAGATGCCTACACCCGTGTGAGAGGAACAGAGTATGCTCCTGACTCCCAGCTTCAGACTGGCCCAACTCCAGCTGTTGCAGCCACTTAGGAAGTGAAGCAGTAGATGGAAGACCTCTCTGTGTGTCTGTCTTTCCTTTTCTCCATGATTGTCTTTCAAATAAAAATAAATCAAAAAGCAAAAAGCCTAGTTAGTAACCATGGTGCTATCACATTTGGGCATATAGAAGAGGTTTGAGAGGCACTATATATGAGTGTGTCATTTCAATTAGATGGGAACATTGGGTTCCATTTGTCCCTTGTGCTTGCCACTTTGCCAACAAGTTGTTTCACAATCCATCTGGAGTGATGATGGATTGAGGGAACCCCAAGCCCTGCTCTTGCATTAACAAGAAACGCTACTGCCAGTGACATCAGTTTTGGAGCACTAACCACAAGTCACAGCATTCAGGGGTCTTGAAGTCAGGGAGTGCTGGAGGGGCTCTCTGACTCTGTGGAGGTCCGTGCTGGCCTCCTGGTTCTTTTATTGTTTTGGCTGTTTCTCCACTGAAGCATGCAGGCTGTCTTTTATGGTGAGGGACTGCAGGCTGCCAGCTGGAGTCGAGAGTATTTGTGTGATTGCAGAAGTTCTTTGTGTGTCTAATTAGGATTCTCACAAATTGCTCTGGGCCATTGGATGAGCTGCTCATATCCTCGGCACTGCCCTTGTCTCACATCCCAGCTTAATATCCTTGGGCTGGTGCGTGAGTCTCAGGGAGAGCTGGATCACCCTCCCCTGCAGCCTGGGTGACCATGACCCTGCCTACCTCAAGTCTCAGACAGTACTTCCCCAAGAGGCCCTCACAGGCTGTCTTCTAAGAGTTATTTAGAACTGGTCCTGCAGTGTTGCTAAGGAAATCATTGAATGCCTCCTACCCCTCTTGAATTTGTTGGGCAAGCATGGAAATTCTGATGCAACTTTTGCTCCCCCTTCTAACTGCATTGCTTGATTTGATATCTGATCATGTGACCTTTCCACATGGGCTCCGTTGAAGACCCCATACTAGAGATCTTCCTTCAAACTCGTTCAGCTCTTTGTCTATAGCATTTGTGGATTTAACATAACACAAGCACAAATCAGATTTTTCAGTTTCTTCTAGCTGTGTGCTATTGGAAAAATTAATTTTTCTGAGTCTACTTTTACTTATCATGAAATCAGTTGCTTAATGATTAAATGTGAAGATAAATATTAAAATAAATATCCTAGCCCAGTGCCTGACTCACATTAGATGCCTCTTTTTCTTTGGGTTCCTCCCGACCCCTGGCCCACCAAGTGCCCTGCACATTGCCAGTGCCTTGAAGGTGTATGCTCTTCCTGTCTGTTCTCATTGCTCTTCCTCCGACACTCACAGCTGAGCTCAGCACGTAACAGGTACTCATTCAATGGTTAATAAACGAGCGGGTGCATTTCAAAATACTGCATGTTTGGAGAGCTTATTTCACCCATTGAGCACTTTCTCCGGTGAAGGAAATGTTGCAACCCTTAAGTGCCTGTTGAAACAGATATGTAAGGAGGCCATCACTGGCTCACCGTCCTATCTGAGCATCTTCCCGACCCTCACACCCCTGTCTCCACCATAAGTGACAGGCAAATTCTGCTACTCTCGAAGTTGTGCACTGGATTCGTCAAATATCCTCATTTTACTTAATCTTTTGGTTACAATCCTCTGAAATAGGTGTAAACAATAAGGCCATATATTCCCTGATATTTTTTGAAGCAATTTGCTTATTTTAGAGACAGAGTTTTAGGGAGGGAAAGCAAAAGAGAGAGGGTTCCTCCATTCACTGGTTCACTCTCCAAATAGCTGCAACAGCCCCAGAGCTAGGCCAGCTGAACCAGGAGGCAAGGACACAAGGGCTGACACATAGCTGTGTTCCTTGCAAAAACACAAGGCAAAGATTTTAACACCCTGATAAGGGGATATGATGTCTGCGTGGTTTCCACTATTCCCAACCTTTGCAAACCCTGGGTTGAGACAAGGCAAGGGGAGGCAGCAGGAAACCAGAGAGGAGAGAGGACAGTGTGCAAGGTGACCAATTTAGGCCACAGCAGTCTGACTTGCTACTGTCAAGGTGGCTGACTGACCATGTGGCCAATGAGGGCACGGGTCTCTGAGCTGAGCACTGCCCCCTCTTGGCCTGGGATGGTTCAAGGCACAGCCCGCTGGCTGACCCACTGTCTGGGAGAGGTGGAACTGGTCCTTCCTCACATGGGTCCCTGTGACCTGAGATGACTCAGCAACACCTTTGCAGCATGCAACCTTAGCTCACTCACAGAGATGAGTATGCAGTTAGGCTGGGGGTGGGGCTGTGTGGCCAGCAGTGAGATGGTGCAGAGTATCCAAGAGCCTCCTTTGAGGGAGGATGACGGCATTTTGCCACAATACCAAGCGGGAGGAGCTCAGCAGCCACTGTCATTATTGTACAGATATTGATAGGAATAAGTATGTAGTTGGTGAGGGATAACCATGCCATAAAAAAATCATCTCTCTTTATAGGCATTCATCTCCTTTTGTACCCACAGTGACTTGACTGTAGGAGCTGTGATTATGAGTTCTTGTTACAGATAAGAACACTGAGTCTCAAGTAATCACTCAACTGCTAAGTGGCAGAGCTGAGATCCAGGCCTGTGTTAAAGGGCTACAGGGTCTTTGCTTTAACCATTGTGCAGGGCGACTCCCCTGTCAGCTGCCATGACCCTCACAGAATCCTGGAAGGCAGGTGACTTCCTCCAAAAAGGGGCAGAGAGATGGGGTATGGGCTCAGCTCTTGGATTGCTGGTTCCTTCCGCTTTACAGAGGAACAGCCTCATTACTTTGCAAATAATGCTGGAGGCAAAAGTGACTTTGCGACAGAGAATGAGAGTAGGGACAGAAAGTGACCTCCATTTTTTTTTCCATGTTTCCATAGTGAAGGAGACTTGTCCATGCCCCAGGCCCCGGCACCATGGGGACAGATCCAGTCTAATTTTTGAAATCATTCAACCCTGGCAGTCTGGGGAGAACTGAAGGCCAAGAAGGAACGGTATAAGGACAGGATCCAATTCCAAGAAGTCAGATGTGGGCCCTGATGCCGACCTGCACAGACACCCATGCCGGTTGCTGCAGCTGCTTGCTCCCAACGGAGCTCTTCAGAGCTGCATAATGCCCAACAGTTCAGAAAGCGATTGTTCCTTGTTAAACGTGTGGAATCACTGTTAGGGTTGAACCAGGCCACCCGGTAGATCACCAACTTTTTCGTCAATTTAGCAAGGCCTGGGCAACAGTGACACCACCTTCCAATCTCACACATCCGTTTGGCCTCAAACTCATTCTTCTTTGCAATGGTTGATTCCCAGCAAGAGAAACTAAGCAACGCCTGTACCCCAGGTAGTGGCACATATTCTGTTGCCCTTACTTATAAAGCAGTTTCTCTGTGCAGTAGGATCCCCTAGGAAGTCTGTTGAAAACACAGGTCCCTCATTTTCATCTCCTACCAGGGCATTTTTAATATCATCTCATGGTAATGATGAGAGACAAGAAGGTGTGAAAACTCACGATTTGGAAAATAGTATTTAGCATTTAGAAACATTATTCTCCGATTGATAAACTCAGGGCACACATGTCAGCAGCTAACAGATCACTCTGTTGGGGTTGGTGATAACGGATTTTTGTCCTTTATTTTACTCCTCTGCTTCTCTCAGGGTTCCTAATTGGACTCACGCCAAAACCATGGTGATTGTGCAGACCCGGGGAACAAATGGTGTTGAACTTGTGAGCGTCATCCTTCACCGCCGTCACAATAGAGAACGCGGGAGATACGAAGTTAAACCCAGAATGGGAGGAATAGTCAAATAGGCTTTCAAGTGAAGTTTCCTCATTCAGAAAGGATCAAAATAGACAGGAAAGTCTTTACTGCTTCCCAAGATCTCACTTGGATTTATTGACTATAATAACAGTGTTAAAAATAAAGCAGGCAAGACAGAAGGCTCCACATTTGGTCAGGGGCTGAACCAGCACTTTTGTTGATTAACTCAGATCTGGAACCTGATTTGGATATGATGGATCTTCTGATGCGTGTAGATGCGGCCCCTTTAGAAGTCACCAGCAAAGTACCGCTCACAGTCATTATCAAGGAAGGGTTGGCTCACTATAGTTTTTTGATATGAATTCCAACATTTCTCCCACTCCATGGGATGACTTTTCCTTTAAAAAAAAAAAACCAAGCTTTATTTATTTATTTATTTAGTTAGTTAGTTAGTTATTTGAAAGGCTTGGTGTCCAAGGCAAGAACTGAGGCTGGAAGGGATGGAAAGAGAGAGAGAGAGAACAGATTGAACTTCCATCTAGCGGTTCACTCCTACAGCAACCAGAACTGGACCAGACCAAAGCTAGGAGCCAGGAATTCCATCTGGGTCTCTCACACAGGTGTCAGGGCCTCAACTATTTGGATCATCATCTGTTACCTTCCCAAGCACATTAGCAGGGAATTGGATCAGAAGGAAAGCAATCTGGGCTCTAACCAGCACTCTGACATGGGTACCAGCATTGCAAGCTATGGCTGAACCCACTGTGCCACACCACTAGCTATGTGGATGGCATTCTGAGCACACAAACCTCACTTGTAGCAATTTTGGTGACCTCCACTCTAAGAGGGTGATGATTCATGACCATTTTGATGCCCCAGCAACAAAGTCAATTTGACCCTCCTCTAAAAATTATTGCCAGGGCAAGCTTTGTGTTTGTAGATGCAACATTTTCAAAGAAGAAATGTGTTGGTCCCACACATAGATAAGCAATAAGGGCTTAACTGTTTCTCCATCAGCCTGTGACCAGATGGTACCATAAAAATTAGACTTGTCTCCATCCAGTTCTAACTGGAGACATAGAATAATAATGGAACAGGACTTAAAAATATATAAAACCCATAGATACCCTGAAATGTTGTCAATTCTCCCTCGACGCTAAAGCCTTCAGAGTTCATGTCTGCACTAAGTTCCCAGTGAGTTTCCCAGTGGGCCCAGTGAGGTGCAGATCCGCTGCTCATTGTCCACCTGACACGGCTAGAACAAGGTCAGCGATGCCGAACCCAGGCCTAGCAAGCAGTGAGTGGCTCAAAGGAGGGGAAGTCAGATCTCAGCAGTCATCCAAGGAGAAGTAAGACAGAACGAGGACCTTGCTGGCAAGTCAAACACTGATGGCCCTGGGACCAGTGCAAGATTCACAGGATAGATAAACAGAAAGCCCCCTACACCCCCGCCCATCCTCTCAGTGTACTTGTAGAAACATTTGCGTTTGGGAAGACTATGTATGAGGGCACTTCAAACACTTCATGAGAAAATTTGAGTTGACAGATGATGTGCATTGTCGATCAGGTTTTTAAAGACTCTGTGCATGTGTGTGATCATCTGAATACAATCCACTACCTTACCACCATTGTTTGCAAAGTGTACAGCACTTCCTAGTCCTCGTCCCTTGTAGGCGTATTTCTTTAAATAATTGTTTAAAGAATTGTTGGTTAGAAAACAGTATACTTTTATATTCTACCTTTTATATTCTACCTTTCACTTATTACCATATATGAAGCATTTTCGTGTCAATGCACTGTCTGCTTTTAACAATTGTTTTAGTCTTTTTTTGCGTAAAACTCGTCATCATCGTTATTAAATCAGATATTGTCACATTACTTTCCTAATAACAACCATTTTCAATTCCATGCTAGCACATTTAGCCTAGGGATTCCAGCACTGGAAATGATTCTCCCATGCCATCCTGGAGTGCCTAGGTTTAATGTGCAGCTCCGGTTTGTGTTTCTGGTTTCCCGCTGGAACAGCACCAGGAGGCAGGGTTGATAGTTGAGAGCCTTCCTGGTTTCTGCTGCTCTCCTGGCCTGGGAGACCCAGCTCCCTGTGTCTCTTTGTCTCTCACAAGAAAGAATTAATGTGGATGGAAGCATCATCTCCTTGTGGTTCTTTTTTCTTCCTTTGTACTATCTATTTACAACAAACTCTAGTTTGTAGATTTTGAAGTGGTGGCGATTGTAAACAGCTCTAGGAATCTAATGCCTGAAAGGTTTGTTCATCTCTACAATACCACTAATAATGAATCCATGTAAGATCTTATAGCAGTCTATAAGCATTGAGCGTCACTGTTTCTTCTGTGATTTTAAGAGATGCAAAATTACATCTAGGAAGTTTCTTCATTTTATTTCTTTTGGACACTAGTGGGAAAAAAAGACAAGCTCACCTTCTTTGACCTTTTATCTACTTATCTATATCAACATTTGAATAAACACCACATAGGCTTTAGCACTTTATTAAAAACTTTGGTTGCAGTATTTCCTACAGAAAGAGTAGCTAATGACGCGACATAAGGTGTAGGTAGACAGGAAGATTTTGGGTTCAAATCAGAAAAATGCTCATTGCTAGATCTAGGATCTTGAGCAAATTACTCCTCTTAAGGCTCCATTTCTTGCTGTTTGAACTGTGGACTGTAATGGCACCAACTTCACAAGGTTGAATGGTATCAACCCATCAAATAGTGCGGACTTGATAAATACAGACAGTGGAAACCCTTAAATTGGAATTTCTTCTAATTCCAACAGGTTTTGCAAAATTACTTCCTGTTTTGCTGGCAGCCTGTGACCCATGCTGGCCTATTGTCTATTTTTGTAAACAAAGTGTTGTTTGGCACACAGCCTTACCCCATGCATGTACCAGGAGTTGTCTGTGACTCTGTTTGTGCCCTAGAGACAGAGCTAAGTAGTTATGACAGGGACAGCATGGCCTGTCAAGCTGAAAATAGTTCCTAATTGGCTCTCATAGAAAGGTTACTGACCTCTGCTTCAAATGATGAAAGTAAAACATGTTCTCTTGAAATAATTCCAATAATATGGAAGAGCTTAGTTAAACATCGCTCTCTTCCCTTTATTCCTGAAGGCTTTCTAGACTCACATTAAAAAAAAAAAAAAGTTTCTGTTTTAGAAAGTCTGTTTCCTTCTGTTATCTTCTTGTCCCTGTCTTGGAAAAAAACATTTTTTTTTCCTTAAAAGGTAGAGTTCTAGAGGGAGAGGGACAGAGGGAACAAGAGCAAGAGTGAGAGCCAGAACAAGCAGGAGAAAGGAACAGAGGAGTGAGTGAGGCAGGCAGGGTGGTAGAAGCAAGGCAGGGAGAGATGGAGTGTGGAGGAAGAGAAAGAGACAGAGAGGGAGACAGAAGGAGATAGTGAGTGAGTTCGCATTTGCTGCTTTACTTCCGCATTCCTGCAGCTACCAGGGCTGGTCCCAGCTAGAGCCAGGGGGGCTTAGGGACACAACCCAATCCTGGTTTTCCACAGGAGCAGCAGAAATCCAACCATTTCCTCACTGCCTGTCAAGGCCTAAATGGGCTGGGAGCTGTTGTCAGGAGCCAGGGCTACGTTTTGAACTCACACAGTCTGATTGCATATCATGGGCCATGTAACTGCCAGGCTGAGCACCTTCTCCCTCATTTACATGTCTTCTGTGCCCAGAGGCACTTGTTTTGGGGGAGAGTGTACACAGGTAGGAAGTTTCCATGTCGTAGAATGTGCGTTTATGGAGCTGCTGCATTTCCTGAAGAGCCACTTGCCTTCCAGCCAGCAGCTGCCTGTGTCCTGTGCTTGTCCCGACCCCACCCTCAGCCCCACCCACCCTTCCAAACCCCAGGGGCACTATGGGCTGGGATCTCTTATGGTCAAAAGCAACAGTGCAGCCAACTCAATTCTTCTTCAGTCGATATATTTTATGACCTTGATTCATGTAATCTGACCACAGGTATGTCATTAGCAGAAGGGGGGGCCCAGTGACTGTAGTGTTATCCCCTGGAGTCTGAATCTAGCAACTTCCCTACCCTCAGATTCTCTCCTCCTCACCTCTGGCTGTTGGGTCACCACATCTGACATCTCAGACTGGGATAAGGTAGGCGAGACCAGAAGAGCATCTTCGTGCCTCAAGGCCATGCGATAGAACGGAAAGCTGAGGTCTGAACCCAGTGCTCGACATCCACACCATACCCCCTCGGAAAGGAACAGAGGGTCTTCACTTGTCTTTAGTTGAGGATAACACTAACAACAGATGTGTAGGGCCCCTTCTATTGAGGGTCTCTCTCCTTTCATCTACATCCCTCTCTTCCTCCTCCCTCCTTCATCTCCCCCTCTCTTCACCGCTCACTCCTTTCTTCACTCCACAGCCTGACCTGGAGTGCTGATCCAGCTCCCTGCACTGTCCTGGACAGCGGAAGCGCAGATAAAACCAAAGAAACCCATTTTGCTTACAGGTTTAACAGTCCCCAGAATTTGCAGACAACACTCCCGCTAAAAAAAGGGAACTGAAAAGAAGTGAGGTCATTTTACTTCCGAGAGAAAGAGGGAGAGAGAGATTGTAGCATGGAATGTGAGTTTATTGCTCTCCTTTGTTTCCTACTCTGTCTCCAGTTTGGGAAACCATAAGGACCCCTTTGTTATATTAAAACGTCCTCATGTCCTTGTAGAATGAGTCATAGGATTTTTAAAAAACTATTGACTGAGAAAATGCAATGCTAAAAATTACTATTTTGCTCACAAATGCATGTGCCTTTTAGGTCCTATCAGTTTGCAGATCCATATCTATGTGGAGCAGATTGGCTACTAGACTCCAGAAGTGCTGGGTTCCCTAGCCTTCTCGTGCTGTTTCTTCCTCCATCTTACTTCAGAGGAGCTATTCCTCTCCACCCCTCCCCTCTCCGATAGAAAAATGTGACCATGGCCTTTTTCTCCTGTCCCATTGAGTTGCCAGTTCCTCTCCTCTCTTCCATGGTCTCTTCTCCAAGAGACACAAGTTGGCAACCTGCGTGCGTAAAATCCCCAACTCCACCTTGCACCAGTTGGTCATGTGGCCTCTGCAATCTCTCATCTCTGCATCTCCTGCTGATCCTCATCTGTGGCTCTCAGCCTAATCAAGAAAGGAGAATAGCCTTATATCACCTGTCATCAGCTCAATTTCAGGGATAACCCCCTCTTTGCCAAGGCTCATGAAATAAATTTGTGATCTAAGAAGAATTAAGACAAGACAGCAGCTGAAGAACTTGGGATCCAGCAAGAAGGCAGCTCAGAGTGGTCATCGTCCAGTGGCCCTGCTGCTATGAGGTGCGCCAGACTCCCTTCTGACTCCTGCCTGCTGGGTGTCTTCCTTGATCCCTTGTGTGTGGAAAGTACAGAACTACTCTCTGATGATAGCAGAGCATTCCATGTTCCTCCCTGCCTGCAGACCAATGCACTGACCTCAGCATTGCTTGGCATGATTCTCTCCCACAAGACTCAGAAGCCAAAACTGTGTTATTCATTTCACTGTGTCCGCCTGTCATGCAGAGATGTTAACCACATGCTGAGATGCCTTTGGGAATGCTCTTTTTACAATGAATGCATGAGTGAGTCATTGAGTGAATAAGTGAGTAAGAAAAACTTACCCAAAGTCTTCAGGGAACCCAAAAACATTGGCCTGAGGTGAGACAACCTTAAACTCGACTCCTCCAAATCAAACCCCATCGTCAGGGCTGAAGATCAGGTGCTTTGGCAAGAACTCAAGACAAAATTATATAGATGCTCGCCTGTGAGGATGTGTGTGGGAGGCAATTTTAAAGGCTGCACTTTGGCACATTGTCAGGCCCTGGACAAAGCCTAAAGGGTACAGGTTCCAAATGAATCTTTCACAGCTGACCTCAGGGGAGAAACACTCTGTAAGTCTGAAGGCTCATCTCATGTCTTCGCGACACAATCCTTTCCTGGAGCAATCCCCTTAGCTCTTAGACAGTCTTACAGCATGGAGTGAAATCTAATCTACAAAGCAGTTGCACTCCCCATGGGTGTGCTGAGAATGAATCTCAGGGTGAATAAGGCACTGATTCCTCCTGCTCAGGCCAAGAGAGTCCTTTCAGGGAGCTGAGCCTTCTTGGGCTGCTTTCTCAGACTCATGGATGCTGTGACTGGAAGGGCACAAAAAGGGGTTGGTTGGTGTGGTTTACCCCACCACCCTCCTACCTACTCAACCTCCAGCTTCCTGAACTTCCTGCAGTAATGCCATCTCCAGAAATAGTTGCTGAGTAATCAGTGTGTGTTGAACAAACTATATACAAGGCAATGCCATCCTTTGATTCTAAAAAAGGAGCTTTTGTGAGTTAAGTCATGTGGGGTCCCTCAGCCTTTCCCTGAAAAATGATAGTAGTAATGGGGTCAGCCACAGCAAGCCAACATGAGGCTCACACGAATTGATTTTTGGAAACTCAAGTGCAGTGCTTGAAAAATAGTGGACTTTATGTACTCTAGGTAAAGACATAGAAAATGGATAGCTGAATGGATGAGGGGTTGGACAGCTAAATCAGAATCCATGGATTAAGATCGGATGGCCAGCAGGTGCAGATGGGAGAGGACAGCAGGGGGTGTGACTCCATGGTGACTGTAATACTACCGTCTCGTAGCTTTCTAGCCTCCCCAGGTGATTCGACACGCTTCCCAAAACCACAGGAAAGAGCCCTTCCATTTGTAGCTCATTCTAGTGTTTTCCACCTGAAACATTCTTTGTTATGATTTCCTGGATGATGTCTGCTTGAATTTCCATCAACTTCTTGATGACAGATATGACACTCATGGCTTCGACCTCATAAGGAATGGATGAATTTAGACTGAGAAATGCCCCACGCTTGTGCATCAGCCCTCACTGTCTGTGTCCTGCCATTCCTCTGGCCCACCCAACCTGTACATTTGATGCAGCCTGTTGCAGTGTCACCCTGCCAGTCACTTAAGAGGCAGACAGTGCTTGCCCAGCTCTTCCCGCCTGTCCTGTGTCACATTCTGTATCTCTCTGACTTACAGGTTTTGAGACCCTGGCACTCTTTCTTTCAGTGCTATCAGGCTTAAGAAAAGAGAGAGAGAGGTGACTGAGTTTCCAGCCTTCCCTAGGAGGGTGTAGAATGTAGAGGCTGGCAGACATCCTGCTACCTATGGCCGGTACCGTCTTCTCCTCTGAAGATCCATCCTCAGGACACCTCAGGAAGAACTTCTGAACAGGCGTAGCTTCCTAGGGGGTGCACAGGAGTTTTATGTTTGTGAGCTCCCCCTCAACAGACAGGTTAACAGAAATGGAGAAGGCTCAGCCTTATAGGGGGACCAGTATTCCCATGTAGACAGAAGGCAACATGGTGGGCTGCAAACCCACAGCTGCCAATGCAGGGCTCTGTCTGCTTACAGAACACTTAGCTTGTGTCTTGCCAGCAAGAGAGAGATTTAACTAACCCTTTACCAACTCTGACTCACAGGATCCTACCGACAAAGATCATGAACCCTTTATTGTAATGGGAACGACTGACATTGGAATTCATTTCCCCAGAGCTGCTCCTTGGAAGCATGGCATTTGGCTACTTACCCTGGCTAACGGCATATCCACTCCCCAGCCTTTGGCACTGGAGCCCACTGTAGGTTTCCCTGAGCTCTGTGCTTCCTTCATTCATTTACATGACAGCTAAACTCACCAAACAGATCTGAGCATTCCTGCCAGCCTGCGGATATAAGCAAAGGGAAAAAAGGTAGAAAATACAGATTCAATTCTTACTGCATGCTGCAGGCCATGAGAAATGTCAAAATCATAAAACATGATCCCTGGCCTCCCTCCAGGAGATTACAATATACTTGAGTAAATTAAAAACGAAATAAGAAAGTATTTGAACTACAGTTCAGTGCACCACTTGAGGAAGGCCATGAGGCAGGCAGTGATTAACTGGAAAATGATTGGAATAAGCTGTAATTGGTACTGAGAAATGAGAATGTCCTCCCCTCTCAAAACCCAGGTCTGGTGCACTGAGCTGACATATCCTAAGTAGAGGTGTCACTGCGGTTAAGGGCAGAGGGAAATTTTTGTGTGTACAAGCCTGAAAAGGATCCAGACCTGGCCACCACCCCCATTACTGGCTTGCAAACCTGGCTGTCTTTGAATGCCACCCCAGGGACTGTGTGCTGGGAACTGGATGAGTCATGGCAGGGCTCCTCACAACCTATCAGTGGTACTGAAAAGGGGGGTGGTGCCGGTGCTTTGGTGAGGGGCAGAAGCCAACTGCGAGTGAGTGTCTGGGCAGAGTGAGAAGAGGGTTCTGGATGGATTTGTAGGGGAGCTGGGTGGGCAGCAAGGTGGTGCCACAGGTTCTCCCATATTGCCATGCTGTAGGTTGTTTGAAGGAAAGGAATTGAAACCCAGTAGCCCCTCCCCCTCACTTTGCCTTTGCAAGCAATGAACAAGAGTGCTTCATGGGGAAAGAAGATGTGACGAGATAAATTTCCTATTTTTTCTTCTCCCAATCACTGTGCACTTCGTCTATGAAAACAAAACTGGGAAATTTCTGTCCATTGAAGTGAAGAAAATGCAAGGCGGTTTTCAGTCTGTTAGAAGCTCTGAGTAAGAAATTAAAACCCAAACTCAAAAGGATATTCCAAATAGATCCCACTGAAATGGTGCAGTCATCACAGAAAAGAAGAGGAAGAAGAAAGAGAAAAGAAAGAAAAAGCATACCAAAACACTGACCATTAAACACCCTCAAGGAGCTGTGACTGAAGCCAACTCAAAAACCTTTTAATCCTTTGTAGGGTGTTGGAGTTTACAGGAGCAACACAGCTACAGAATATTACGATAGAAAGTTACAAATGTTGCAAGGAAATAATCCACCAGGAGAGTAAGAACATGAAATGTACATGAATGGGAATGCTATGATGTAATAGGCAAGACTGTGCGTTTGAAATTATTAAATACATTAAACCTTAAAACAAATCCAAAACATTATTATAGAAGAAACCTACAGAACTGTGAAAGAGCCAAATAAATGTCACAATTCAATATTACATTAAATAAAGCTAAATGTTACTAATGAAAGAATAAGCAAAGTATAAAATAGGTCAATGGGAATTATCCAGCACAGAATAATAAGGAGATACAAAGTATTAAAACAAGGGTAATAACCCAGGACATAGTGAAGAGATCAAGAAAATATTTTTAAACAGGAATTTCAAGAAAATAATAAAATAGGATTATTATAGGCCATACCTAACGGC
Organism: Ochotona princeps; assembly: GCF_030435755.1. Taxonomy (NCBI): domain Eukaryota; kingdom Metazoa; phylum Chordata; class Mammalia; order Lagomorpha; family Ochotonidae; genus Ochotona; species Ochotona princeps. The sequence continues at coordinate 13,582,276 of NC_080855.1, read as the reverse complement.
CAGAGGTCATCTCTCAACCATGAGAAAGCTCCATGTTCCTGATGGAAGGGCAAAAAATCCTAAATGCTGACCAGGCAATTAATTCTGATAAGGATGTAGAGCAACCAAGGCACTTATTCCTTTCCGGTGGAAATGCAAGATGGTGTGACTACATACCTTCCAGCAGTAATGTTTCTGGGGACGCATGTACCCAAATGAATTGAAAACATGTCCGCATAACCTACACATGAATGCTTATAGTAATTTTATCCATGATTTCCAAAACGAGGAAACAGCCAACCTAGTCTTCAGTTGAGTGAATGGATGAAGAATTTCCACATTCTTGTTATGAAATATTATTCAACAAGAAACAGAGATGAGTGTTAAAACAGAAAAGATGTGGCATGACCTTAAATGCACGGTTATGGGTGAAGAAAACCAATCTGAAAAAGCCCCCATACTGTGTGATTCCAGCTGTGGAACTTTCTGAACAAAGCAGTGACAGGTTAGCGGCTGCCAGGGTTTCAGCGGGGAGGAATGAGGAGAGCTGAACAGGGGAGAGATAGGACGGTGAAGCCAGCATCCAAGCAATTATGGGCCAAACTTGGTCCAGAATTAAAGTTGTGAGTCATCCGATCGAAGACTCACCCTGAGCCCAAAGCAGAACAAGCAAACCCACATCACCATGCCACGCCATGAAATTCTCAGCAGCCCTCAGAAATACAGACGGCACAAAAGGAGTGAGAATGAGATCAGCCGACTTCTAAACAACTTCAGTCCAGACCAGAGAAAAGTTTTAATAACGTCTGCAAAAACCTAAGGGAGAAGCAACAGCTACAGCTGAGACTTTTTAATGGTCAGCCAAATCAAGCAGGAAAGAGAACAAACTGCAAGTGAGCAACGCACACCAATTCCGCAAATCCCAGAGACCCAAAGTCCAGTTCCTAAGGAGCCTCTGCAAAAGAGAATGGATGTTTTGGGTGTTTGTTGTCCCCATCCCTCACTGCATCTTACAGATAGTGTAAATACACAGGCATTCAAAAGCTACTTACACTTGACATTTAACATGATCTGCATCTTTGTTGATTGTCTCTGCTCTTCAGGTTTATGTCTTAAGGGCTCTGCTTAACGTCTAAATGTCACGGCTTAGTGACTTGCTGGAGAATTGGTCTAATTCCCGTGTGTTTCGATCAGAAAATGTCCTCCAGTGTCCTGGCAATGTTACCTAGTGGCTAAAGTCCTCGCCTTGAATGCACCAGGATCCCATATGGGCACCGGTTCTAATCCAGGCAGTCCAGCTTCCCATCCAGCTCCCTGTTTGTGGCCTGGGAAAGCAGTCGAGGACGGCCCAAAGCTTTGGGACCCTGCACCCACGTGGGATACTGGGAAGAAGCTCCTGGCTTCGGATCAGCTCAGCTCTGGCCATTATGGCCACTTGGGGAGTGAACAATCAGACAGAAGATCTCCCTCTCTGTCTTTCCTCCTCTCTGCATATCTGACTTTCCAATAAAAGTAAAATAAAATCTTTCAAAAAAAAAAAAGAAAGAAAGAAAATGTCTTCCAGAATGATGACTGGGTAAAATCCACATGAGAGGCAGAATAATGCTAAGCATGGCTACTTCTTCTTTCCTTTACTGAAAAGTCTAGCTGCTGTGTTTTCGTTGCCTGGAATCTGGAGATATTTGATCTGCAGGAGGCCTTGTAGAACCAAAGATGTCTTTTTCTCAGTTAAAGTTTGTTTCCCATGTGTATTGCCTGTAGTTGTTGTAAAGAGAAGGGGAAAAAAAGAAATTAATGTATTTGAGAACTACCAGATAGAAATATGTCAGCTTCTACTCTTGATATTTGCTTTGCAATGGTAAGTAATAGCCCAAGCAACTGTTTAGGAGAACTGGTGATAGGTCAGGCACTTTAGGGATTTTAACACTGATCTCATTTGATTCTCTCCTCAGGCTCTTAGAGGTGTGCACTGGTAGGCCCATTTCATACATAGGAGAACTTTGACCTCAGGGTAAATGATGAAGTGGAAATTGAAATGAAACCTGGCCTCTGTATCGTGCTGCCAGCTTATTCCCACGTTCTGTTGTTAAGTGTGGGTGTGTGTTGGAGCCAAGGGTTGAGAAAAAAAGGTGGGAAGGACATCATAACGACTCCCTCCCCCCCAAATAAAGATCCCCAAAATAGCTTCAAATGCCCAAAGTCAGAAGCTGTGCCAAGTTCTCTGCATTGTATAAAGGTGTTTCAAAAAGTTACCAAAAATGGAATTAAAGATAAACTCATATTTTGGTACAAAATAAAATTGACCTCCATGAGTATTTTTCTCATAATAATTGTTTTCCATGAACTTATTGAAGACCTCTCCTTGACATGGATTTCAAGAATTTTTGCACCAAAGTGAGTTTATCTTTCAGTTCCTCTGTCTACGTACTTCTGGACACACCCTCCTCACGTGTAGCTTCATCTTCCCTTGATGACGCTGGGCAGAATCTTTATTAACGTCTTTGCTCCACCAAGTGAGCAGGTGGAGGCTAGACAAGCATGGTCACTGGCCCTCGGGATGCCCAAACCCAGCGAGGTCAGCCCCAGACTGGTGCTCCGAGCCTCACTGCCTGCCTGTGGACCTTGTGTTCTGCTCAGGTGAGATGGAGGAGCTGGAGGCCCTGTGGCTCACGGGGATCTGCCACAATGAGAAGAACGAGGTGATGAGCAGCCAGCTGGATGTGGACAACATGGCGGGCGTGTTCTACATGCTGGCGGCGGCTATGGCGCTCAGCCTCATCACCTTCATCTGGGAGCACCTCTTCTACTGGAAGCTGCGCTTCTGCTTCACAGGAGTCTGCTCTGACCGGCCCGGCCTGCTCTTCTCCATCAGCAGGGTCAGTACTCCCAGGGCTCATTTCCTTGTTGGGGGAGGTGGGTCCACTAAAGCACCGGGGCCTTCCAAGAGGCAGGGATTTCTTGGCTTCTCAGTGGGGTCCTGCCCAGCTTCCCAACCGCCCAGCCAAACCTCAATGCCTAGCTCTTGTTGAATTTGTCAGTAGGGCATCTGGCCTGTGTGCATTCATAAGCCAGAGATTGCAACCCGGACGACTGTGAAGGCCAGACAAGTGATGGAAGTAGGTGCAGGAGGCTGGGCACAAATGCAGTGAAATACACAGTACGTCCAAATCAGGGCAGACTTGGGAATGCTGGGGACCGTGGCAAACCACAAGGTTTACCACACCAAAAGGGGAGGCCATCCTCACCTCCTGGTGAGCATGGCATTAAGTAGGTCTAATATCATCCAGTCGTCTAGGTTGTAAAAGAGAAAGTGATTCTGATTATGAATATTTGCATTTTCAAATCTTATTAACTAATTCCATTTTTAAAATGTGGACTAAACAGAGTCAATCTGTGGCTTTCTTCAGGAGCACCGTGGTGGGTCATGTTATGTGACCCATCTTCCAATGCAGGAGGTTATTACAGTGTGCACAAGCATGGCAGTGAAACATGCAGAATGAAACACAGTCTGTGTGCAGCATCACGCCATGTGTATAAACATCTGACGACATACAAAGAGCACATGCAGCACAGCACAGCTGGATAGTGAGATGCAGTATGAGGTATCAGGAGAAAACGCTCACACGCACAGAAAACGCAAATACGCGTTCAATCCAACATAAACTGCAACAGAGAACTCACATAACATAGAGTCTGTGTGCAGTGCAGGGAAAAAATTCCATGCAGTACAAGGTAGCATGCATGTGCTGCCATCAAATGCATGTGACTTAATTCATCATTACTAGACATGCTTAGATTTATGGATTTTTCATGTGACAGTGTCTGTGTAAGGACTTCATGTTTTGTTTTTTGTCTCATTTAACCCATAAGCTAATGCTATGCTAATAGTCTGGGGTTATATATGGCAAGACTCAAAGATTAAAGGGAATTATCCCAGGCAGCACAGCTGATGAGATAGAACCAGGATCTAATTCAGGTGCTGTGATGCCAACCAGAGCCTACACTCTTTCACAATTAACTGTGACAACATAGGAGGTTTCATGGGGTCCCTGCTACAAATGTGTATGTGCATACAGTATACAGTACACATGTGCAACACAACCCCAACACTTAGCCTGCATCCTAGAGAATCACACACACACACACTGTGCATGCATCTTCTGATCTATAATTTCTCTAGCCATGTATTGATCCATCAATCTACCTGTTTCACTTGTCTCTCCACAGAGGTGTTTTTGTTTTTGTTTTCACCTAGGAAGAGCTTAATGAATTATAGTTTAAAACATGAAAAATCTTTGTTTAGACATATAATTTTATATGCTAGTGTTTATCAGGAAAAAATAATTGCTGTGATATGAGCATTTGGTCGTTTTAACAACTTCGAGTACACATTAGCTTAGTGAGGAGGATTTGTTTTATCCATTCAATTGCACTCCAAACTTGGGTTCTGTGCAAATACATATTTCCTAATTAACTTGATAGCATCTAAATACATGAATTGCTTTAAACTAACAACATGCATGCAGATAGCTAGGTGTTATGCCAACTTTAAACTAATTCTCCCAGCCAATTACTAAAAGCTTTGCGTATCCAAATGATTCTGGGACTATCACAAGCAAATACACACTGTTGCTTTTGCTTGCAAATCCTGCTTGTTTTTGGAAGTGTCTCTCCATCTGAGACATCAGGAAGGAAGCCAAGCTACAGGATGAACATCATGAGAAATGAATAGAACCTTTCACTTCCTTTCCATGCACACTGGGGAAAGAGTTGGGGACCCAGGGAAGCAAGAGAGCAGGCACGGTTGGGGTTGTTGCCTTGCACGCTGCTGTTTGGACTTGGGCCTCGTCTTCCCCTCGGAGAAGTGAGAGAATCTCAAGTCTCATGGGAGCAAGCTAGAACCTCTGTCCTCTCAGGATCTGCTCAGGCACTAGCATGGCTGTCTCCTCCAAGGCTGTCCCCATCCCCACAGATAATACAAGACAGATGCTCATTTATTTCTCTTTTAACCCAAGTTCAGCCTGGTACATAGGAATAGAGTAGTCTCATTCCCAATGATACTTATCTGCCTGTCACATTTATGAAGGGAGCTCGAAACAGGCTCAGCCCCTGTTCTGTGCATAGAGGGGCTCCAAGTTGCATAGAACTGGTTCTTCCCCTTTGGTCAAAGGCTACTCTCACCTCAAGAGCTTGTCTTCTGTGCACACTGACACATATGCCATCTGATGCCTGTGCTTACACAGTATACGGAACATGTGCTTTTCTTGTGTGCCCATAGTCATCTCTTTATCAGAGCCTGCAGAAGCGATTGCCCAGGCAGCATGGCTTGTAGTGGCGTGTAAGGGCCTGGGCCAGGTGTATGCATTATGACATGTCTAATTCTTGCCACATGGTATGTCATTATAAGATCACATCCATTCTATGGGTGTGGAAACAGGCCTCACAGACTAGAACCTTCTCAGGTTGGAACAATAAGACTCTTCTCCTTTCACCTATCACACCAGCCCCCCCCCCAAAAAAAAAAATCAGAGAGAGGACAATTGTCCACTTAGCCATGACCAGGTCATGTGCTTGATTTGACTTCAGAGTTAAAGCTCCTTTCTAAAGGATGCAGACCCAGAATGCCTGGAAATTTGCTTGTTACTCATGGCAGGTTGTTTTCTGCACTGCAACTCAATTTCATCGTTGCTGGTTATTCCCCTCTGTGCGTGGGACATTCAACCAGTGAACTTAAAAGCAGTTACCACAAAGCAGACATGCACAGGCCTCCCCCTGGGCTCGAGCTCCCTTGGGAGCTTCCCGGATAATGCAGCACAAATACAAGCCTGAGATACACACACTTCAGCCCTGATAAGGGTCAAAGAAGATGTTTATTTAGCATCGAAACAAAATTCGTCCATCCCAACCAGAGCCTTTGCCTTTTCTCACTTAGAAAAATCTATCTTCCTGTCTGTGGGGTGCTCCTAATGTTTTGTTTTCTCTTTAAAATTCTCTCTCCCTTCCCATTTAGCCAAATATTCAGCTTGGGTGGCAGGGACCCTCGTTCCATCACTCACTGCTTCCTGGGGTGCACCTAAACAGGAAGCTGGCATCCAAAGTGGGGCTGAGACTAAAAGCAGGTCTTCCGGTCCCCTTCCATTTAGAAAAATTCATTCGCTGTCACCTCAAGTGTGATTCAGTGGGAGCCACTCTGGAGCCAACACTCAGGGGGATGGCAGCAGTGGCCACCTTCCCCACAAGACCTGACCTGGATGGGGTGGCTTAAAAGCAGAATGGAGCCCTCTTGACTGTCATAGTGGTCAGTAGCAGTTAGACACCTGAGGAAGGGATTCAACCTGGAAAGGACCTGCGAGAATGAGAACGTTAGAGTCCATGCTGCACTGAGAATGTTTTAAGGGGTTAGGTGCCCCCCTGAGGAGGCAAAGCAAATGGCCTGGAGCAACACACTGCGTGGCCAGTGCTGCTTTTATCTGACCCTGAGCCCACTGCAAGACCAAGAGGCATCTTATTTCCACTATGGGATAATAGAGAAGAGGAGGGGAAAGTCAAGCAGGGAGGAAGGGCGCTCTTTGTCAGGTGTTCATTCACAACCCAAGATAGGGTTGACAGGGTTTAGCCGCTCATCTGGCTAGAAAACCAAAGTGACTCTCAGAACAAGCTTGGCATTTCACACAGCTTCCACACGAAGGCCACTGCATGTTCAAGCTGGCGTGAGACCAGAAGGAGGGAGCAGCCAGTCAGAGGCAGGCGAACAGCAGCTCACCCGCCCCAACCCCCGCTGCTCCCACTCATGCCTGCTCCACATCTGCAGCATGGGGTAATCCACATTGGGAGGATATGATTCCCACTTCAGAAACACAGACACCGAGGCCAACAAAGACACAGTGTCTCATGAAACATGGACTTGGAACTCATATCTGGCAGGTCCCCTGACTCCCCAGTACACAGAAATGTGTGCTCCCATCCCTCCACAGTTTTGTAGAAGCTGAATCTGTTGGAGGATGCTGTCAGCAATGCAGGCTGGTCCACCAATCTGCCTCCTTTTCTTTTTTTTTCACATTTTACATTTTATTATTATTATTATTATTATCAGTTTATGATACAGTTCCATAGGCTCCTGGTATTCCCCTTATCCCAGCCCCAATTCCCCCCCCGCCACCTAGTTCCTCTATATCATTACCAAAGTATAGTTCTTCATGCACAGTCATATGTCCATCACTGTGGGCATGGACAATGGCAGAGAGTCCAGCATCCTATTGTCAAGATATAGTAAACAGTTTCATTTTAAGTCCATCTTTGTCTGGAAGTAGAAATGCATACTATATTATATCCTCGCATCTGTATGTTAAGTCTCCATTTCACAGCTACTGTACATCCCCTTAAATGAAAAGTCATAATACAAAATCAACAATAGAAAGAAAAATAGAAATTTACAATGCCATGAAGTTAAATGACATGTTACTAGATATGACAGTCTCCATTACACAGCTATTATAGATCCCCTTAAATGAGAAGCCACAAAACAAAATCAACATCAGGGAGAAAAAAGAAATTAACAACACCATGAAGTTAAATAACATGCTACTAATGGGTAGATGAAGAAATGAAAATCAAGAACCTTCTTGAAGAAAATGATGCTACTGTATGATCTATGAGTCATTGAAGAATTAATCAGAAGAAAGTATTTTGAAGAAATGAAACTAACAGAAAACATCAAAACCCATGCAATATAGTTTCCGCTGATTTTTGTTGGTGAAATATGTCTCTTCTAGACAACAAACAGTTGGGTTTTGTTCTTTAATCCAGTCTACTAATCTATGACATTTGGTTGAGCTTAAGCCATTTACATTCAGAGTTTAACATGTATGGATGATACTTTGGTCCTGTCATTTTAGGAATGAGTTGTTCATTGGTTTAGTCTTCTGTTGTCATTTTACAGAGATGTTCTTCACATTTGCCTTTGGTTTTGTTTGATGCTATTCCTCTTCTCTGTCAAGAGAACATCTTGAAGTATCATTTGTAGGGCAGGTTTGGAAGAAGCAAATTCCTTTAAGTTTTCTTTACTGTGGAAGAATTTTATTTCATTTTCAAGGACAAAAGAAAGTTTTGCTGGGTACATTATCCTAGGCCGACAATTTTTTTCTTTTAGAATCTGGACTATGTCACTCCATTCTCTTCTTGCCTGTAGAATTTCCTGTGAGAGATCTCCTGTGAGTTTAATTGGCATTCCTTTATATACCAATTGATTTTTTTCACGTGCACATTTAAGGATCTTTTCCTTATGTTCAATTGAAGACAGCTTGATGATCATGTGTCATGGTGAAGATCGCTTTTGATCAGGCCTGTTGGGAGTTCTGTGTCCCTCCTGGATCTTGTTTCCCAATTCTTTCTCTAGATTAGGGAAATTTTTCTTTATTATTTCATTGAATACATTTGCAGACTCAGCTTCTCTTTCTGCACCTTCTGGGACTCCCATAACTCTTTTTTTTCCCCCATATGCCTTTTTAATTTTTTTAAATCACCTAATGACCAACTCTTCAAACAAGCTGTTCCAAAAATGTATTGTGCTTTAGTGGCTTGCAGTGGAAAAGCGCAGACACAAACACTGGAAATTAGTGATGAGATTTTGTACACACATGGAACTATTCCTACGTGAACTTTCAGCCAGAAAACAAACAAACAAGAAGAAAGTAAAGAGCCAGAGAGACAGATCCCATAACTCTTCTATTAGGCCTCTTAATAGTGTCTTAAAATTCATGAATACTTTTTTTTGGCCTGATCCAGCTCTGCTTCAAGCTTTTTGCTTGCTTCCCCCTGATGACAGGAAGTATCTTCCAATTCTGAGATTCTTTCTTCTGCTTGCTTCGTTCTATTTTGGAGACTCTCCACTGTACTTTTAATTTGCTCTACTGTGTTCTTAATTTCTGATATATCAGCCTTGATTTGTTTTATTGCTGCTATTGCTTGTGCAAAATATTCCTTAAATTCTTTGAACTCTTGTATGTGCTTCTCATTGTTGAGCAGAAGCTTTAAAATGAGTTCTCTGGATTCTGTGTCCCCCATTTTTTCTATGTCTTCCTCAGTTAACTCTGAGGTTGGCATAGGGTTTTGTTCCTTTGCAGGGGAGTTTTCAGTAATATTCATTGTGCCTTTGTCTCTTCTTTTACTCTTGGTCATTGTTCTTCTGGTTAGCAGAGTCTTCTCCTTGGGGCAGGTTTCTAAGCTGGGTCACCCACAGGTCTACAGTTCAATTTTACTTATTGCAGTTGGTACACAACTTTTTGCTTGCAGCCAATTGTGCCACTCCCTCCAGCAAGTTCCAGGTCTGGATTCTTATGTTAGATTTCCACAAAGAACTCCATAGCCCTAACTTTGGCTCACCAGTCTCCACCTCCTGTGATATTGTGCTGAGGCTGCACCATTGTCTCTGCTACCTTTCTCCCACTTCTGGTTGGAGCAGGTCCCAGGATTAGGGAGACACCAGATGTCCTATATAGCTAGGTTGTTGGTGGCACTGATCTTTCTGGAACCTGTTGGACGTTAGGTCTGGGTGCCACACAGACCTACTTTGACCCGTACGATGCCACAGTTGGTATTATTTTCCTGCAGGACCAGCACAATCCACAGAACTCAGTGAATTCTTGTGAGCTCAGCACATGCGCAGTTCACTGTTGTCCCCTGCAGTCCTAAAGCTTTTGCCACAGTGTACAAAATGGTGCCTGACATACCACTGCTAGAGTTCTTGATCTGCTGGCCATCAGGTCTGAGGGCTACCCAGACCTGTCTTGGGTGGAACCTGTAGAATGCCACGTTGATGCAGTTCACTGACTGAGTCAGAAATGAGTTCACTCCCAGCTCAGCATATGCTCAGTCCTTTCCCTTGCCTTTGCCTCCTTACGCAAAATGGCACCCGATTCGGCTCTACGGAGCTGACTGGGCTGTGAAATTAATCCAGTTTTCACACTGCCCATCTGGAATCTGCTGCTCTGTCTCTGCTCCTGGTCAAATCAAACGGACCAGCAGGATGGACAGTTCTTTGTCTGGGTTCACCTCCCAAGCTCCCAGTGAAAGTCCCTTCCCACCTGGTTGCTGGTGGAGTTCAGATGGCAGTTAGCTGAATGCCGCTAGAGTATCAGTCACTGCAACCCCACACTGTTGTGTTCGCTGCTTTCCTGAGTCTGTCAGCCTCCAGGTATCCCTCTGCTATTGTTCTGTCCTCTCCTATTTCCTGGAATGTGTCCTCTCTGCTTCATCCTGATTAGATGTTTCTCCATGCATTTAAACGTGTCCTTACCCTATTCTGCCATCTTGATTTGTTGCCTCCTTTTCTTGACTCTACCAGGCACATCAATGTCTGGGAATGGCTTTAGCTATGTTGTGTCCATCCCCAGAAAATGAAGGAGATAAGTGATAAGCAACCATCCTCCTGTCTCCAGAGACATAACTCAGCTCCCTGACCATGTCTGTGGGTTTCCTGCAAAGACAAAGAGGGCTGACTCCTCCAGGCAGGTGGGAGCAGATGTCTCCAAGGGTGACAGGGCAGAGGCAAGCCACAGAATCTCCAGGTGACAGTAGAGAGACCTTGTTGGAACTAAATGCAAGTTTGGGAGGGAGTGGGAGGAAAATGACTGTTGTCATAAAACAAATAACAGGAAGAAAGGACATAGACATCGACTAATTCTAACATCTGGGAGCAAACCAGATGTTCACTCCAGGTGGCAGGACCCTTCCAGGTCGAAGCATCAGCTCACTGTATAATAAAATTGAGTGGGGAAGATGTAGGTCGCTACAAGAGGTTAAGAAACCCTGAGTTGTGTGAAAGACGCAGCTTGTTTGTATGATTTCCACATCCACACTCAGACAGCTCCAGCATTCCTGGGAGCAATAGGGAGGAGGTACAGCTTTCTGCATCCTAAACAAGGAAATTGGGGAGTTGCAGGAAGGTGGGAGAGGGGACAGCACCCGTGCCCTGAGCCTCAGGGACCCCAGGGTGGGGAGGATCAGAGGAGGAGAAGCTCAAACTTGCGTTCTTTTTGCTGTTTGCCATCCCTTGGTATTGTAGACTGCCAGCCACATCAAGGCTGCCACAGTTACCTAGCCTCCTCTGAGGGTTTAGCTCATCCCTGCCACAGGAGACCAGCAGAGCCACCATTATCAGAGGCCACAGTCATGTACACTTTGCTGGCATGTATGCCAAAGTCTGCAGCAACTGCCAAGTGAGTCTGCTTTCCAAACCCCTCCTTGGGTTGGCTACCCATCCGTCTCGGGAGGACGAGGTCAAAGCCAGCAGTCTTGATCTGATTGTTTCTGTTAGGAGCAGCTGCCAACATCCAGGGTGGACATGAGGGAAGGCAAAGAGGGCAACCAATCAAATTGTCACTGATGCCCTTTTACCTGCTGCCATAGCATGAATCAAGAGCTTTTCTCTTGGTGGCACTCCCTGGTTGCTTTGCTCAAAATGAAAACAGTTATTTTTCAGAAAGAAAGGAGTGGAACCCAAGGAGATGCGGATCTGAGGGGGTGCTTGTATTTGAGCTGCCCAAGAGTCCTTGGGTCATTCAGCTCCATGGAGGGATGTGAAGCTGGCCTCACCTGTCCATAGTGTTCTCTGTCGTTACTGCTGGAAGCTAAAACCAGATCCAACCACCTTGATCAGACGCATGCACAGAGAATACGCTGAGTGGATTCAGTTAAGAGCATCCGAACGTTTGTCTACAGGGCTTCAAAGAGCGTGTGTGTCTGTCTGTCCCTTTGTCCTCTGGTGCTCTGTCTTTAGGTATTTAAGTATTTATTTATATCAGCACCTCCAAAATGTCTGTTTGCCCTCACATGGCCTTCCTTCCTAAGTGCAATCATTTTGTTCACAGGAAAATACAGGTGCCGTTTGTACTGCTTGAGTGATGTGCTTTTGTCAATAGCTTCAGCACATGTGGAGGAATTTATTCCAGGAAAGAATGAATGATACGTGATCCTTCTGCACTGACTTGGTTCATCTACAATTAACTCTCTGGCATCCATCCAGCCTCTAGAGATGATGCCAGAAGCTTTAGATAAAGCATGCCTGGGTGCATTGAGTGTCGGGAGGGTCAATGACATATCCCGGTATGCCAATTTGGAGTTGCTGACCCATGGGTAGTCTTACGAGCATCAGCTGATGGCTTTTCGCAAACTGCCCATGTGACTCTCTGCCAAGGTGTTTAGTAACCCTGCACAAAAGCAACAGGGTCAACTTGATGCTCAGCAGTTTATCTTACAAATGTGATCAGGATTCAGTATGAAATTCGCTGTCTCTCCAGGGGCTCCTGCAAGGAGCAGCTGTCTCCTGTTGCAGGTGAAGGTCAGGTATGAGATGCTTCAGAGGGCACTGCTGCTGCTACTGCTTGATGGTATTGTATATTCCTCCCCAACAGGGCATCTACAGCTGCATTCATGGAGTGCACATCGAAGAGAAGAAGAAGTCTCCCGACTTCAATCTGACTGGGTCCCAGAGCAACATGCTGAAACTTCTCCGCTCGGCCAAGAACATCTCCAACATGTCCAACATGAACTCTTCCTCCAGGATGGATTCCCCCAAAAGAACTGCTGACTTCATCCAAAGAGGCTCCCTCATCGTGGACATGGTTTCCGATAAGGGGAACTTGATCTACTCGGACAACAGATCTTTCCAGGGGAAAGACAGCATCTTTGGGGAAAACATGAATGAACTCCAGACGTTCGTGGCCAACAGGCACAAGGACAGCCTCAACAACTATGTGTTCCAGGGACAGCACCCTCTCACTCTCAATGAGTCTAACCCCAACACGGTGGAGGTGGCTGTGAGCACAGAATCCAAGGCGAACTCCAGACCCAGGCAGCTGTGGAAGAAATCCATGGAGTCCCTGCGTCAGGATTCACTGCCCCAGAATCCGGTTTCCCAGAGGGAGGAGGGACCGGCGGAGAACAGGACCCACTCCCTCAAGAGCCCGAGGTACCTCCCAGAAGAGATGGCTCACTCTGACATTTCAGAGGCTTCCAGCCGGGCCACCTGCCACAGGGACCCGGACAACAACAAGAACCACAAAACCAAGGACAACTTCAAGAGATCGGCGGCCTCCAAGTACCCCAAGGACTGCAGTGAGGTCGAGCGACCCTACCTGAAAACCAAAGCCAGCTCCCCCAGGGACAAGATCTACACCATCGATGGTGAGAAGGAGCCCAGCTTTCACCTAGACCCGCCCCAGTTCGTGGAAAATACAGCCCTCCCCGAGAATATGGACTTCCCAGACCCCTACCAGGATCATAGCAACAGCTTCCGCAAGGCGGACACCACGCTGCCCATGAACAGGAATCGGCTGCACAACGAAGACGGGCTGCCCAACAACGACCAGCACAAGCTCTACCCCAAGCACTTCACCTTGAGAGACAAGGGGTCCCCTCACAGCGAGGGCAGTGACCGCTACCGCCAGAACTCCACCCACTGCCGGAGCTGCCTCTCCAACCTGCCCACTTACTCGGGCCATTTCACCATGCGGTCCCCCTTCAAGTGTGATGCCTGCCTGCGGATGGGGAACCTCTATGACATCGACGAAGATCAGATGCTCCAGGAGACAGGTAACCCTGCCGCCCAGGAGGAGGCCTACCAGCAAGACTGGGCACAGAACAACGCCCTCCAGTTGCAAAAGAACAAGCTGAGGATTAGCCGGCAGCATTCTTACGATAACATTCTCGACAAGCCCAGGGAGCTAGACCTTAGCAAGCCCTCCCGGAGCATAAGCCTCAAGGACCGGGAACGGCTTCTGGAAGGAAATTTGTATGGGAGCCTGTTCAGTGTGCCCTCAAGCAAACTCCTGGGGAACAAAAGCTCCCTTTTCCCCCAAGGCCTGGAGGACAGCAAGAGGAGCAAGTCCCTCTTGCCGGACCACACTTCCGATAACCCTTTCCTTCACTCCTATGGGGATGACCAGCGCCTAGTAATTGGGAGATGCCCCTCGGACCCCTATAAACACTCACTGCCATCACAGGCAGTGAACGACAGCTACCTGCGCTCGTCCTTGAGGTCAACCGCATCGTACTGTTCCAGGGACAGCCGGAGCCACAGTGACGTGTACATTTCAGAGCATGTTATGCCTTATGTTGCGAATAAGAATAATATGTACTCCACCCCCAGGGTTTTAAACTCCTGCAGCAATAGACGTGTGTACAAGAAAATGCCTAGCATCGAATCTGATGTTTAAAAATCTTCCATTAATGTTTCACCTATAGGGAAACATACGTAATGGCCAGTGTTCTGGAGGGTAAGAGTCAGATGTCCTAAGAGGAAGTTGGTGTAGGGAGTATCTGTGTTGGCTCTTTGGTCCATGGCTCCGTGCCATAGTCTTCCATTCAAGAAACCTTTTGAGGTGTGAGCTGAGCATGGCAGATTTCAGATAGATGAGTCCTTAACCAAAACAAACAGATAAGGGCAAGTATCCTGGACATGCCTAACCAGGTAGGTTGGCAATAGTGATGCACCAAATGTTGGTGGCGATGTTATGCTTTCCTATATTCCAAATGCCATTAAGATCAGTCCACCGTGTAATTTCCCCATCCGAAATGCCTAATGGTTTTCTCTAATACAGATTAAGCAATATGGTATGCATGTAAACCTGACACAGACAAAATAAATTTAAGATTGCATCTGCACTGTAGTGAGATTGACATGTGCAAGAGATTAGGAAGTTTGGCTTGTAACAGTCCCAGCTTTCTTGTCATGCCTTCACTGTCACACCCAGGCCCAACCCTAAGAACTCCAGGATGTACCCTCCCTCCCCACCCCAACCCCAGAGAATAACAAATCGGTGTGTTTATGGTAACTAAGCTACCTTCATTAGAGTCCATTTCCAAGATAGGTCTGGAGCAAAAAGCCCGAGGAAGCACCCTTAGGCACAGAGCTACCGGGATCCCCTTGGACGTTGATATGTGTGTTTTGTCCTTGGCTTTGATGGTCTTGTTCAGTGCTGCATAAACTTACACATTTCTGTCTTCAATATCTAAGTGTAGATCTCCCATCTGTGACCTGGTGGTCATTGTAATTTACCCGAAGACTTCTGTGTATGTAAGCTTGCATTTCCTTCCTTCTGGTGACGACTCAGGGTTGTATAGTATCTGTTACCCTTTCCCTCCCAGAGTGACCCTAGCTCGTCCAGTCCCCCCAGGCAGCCATGTGGTGTCTAATTAGCTGTGTGTTGCTGTCCCCAGAGTTGTTAATGTGATGACACACGCCAACAGCCATATGTATACTGCAATTCGTCAGAAGTGCAATGCCATCTGTCTGCCGGAGGGTAGCACAGGTTGCGGTTTTATCTCCCTAGATCCCATGAAGTTCTGTTGGATAGAATCTCCACCCCGATCAAACCATTAAATCTAAAACCTTTAAAAGATGAGACACTCCTGTCTCCACCCCAAGCCTTCTCCAAACGGTGGGTAAACTTTTGCCAAACGACTGGTTTCTCGCTTCTGAAACAGAGTTCTATTGGAGGCAGAACGCATCACCAGCCACCAACAGCGATACAGGAAGAATTCCTCAAAGCATTTGTCATTTCTGAGTCACCTACACTATCCCACTCTTGTTCTCCAGAGACCTGTGCATGTATGGTATGGGATGACACTCATTTCAAAACAGTTGGAGATAGAGGTGGGAGTATGTATGCCTGGGAGTTTCTTAGCCCACTACCTGACTCATAAAAAGGGCCCTGCAAAGACAGCATGGTTTATCAGATCAGAATTTTCTAGTTGAAAAACTAAATACCACAAAATCAGCCAACTTGATTAAACATCTTATGATGGTCTGCCCTAATAATGAGCGCGTTTCAGATGTGTTTGTGTCCTTGAAGTGCGTGGGGTGAGCAGCCGTCAACATATGCAGAGAACCTTGATCTGAATGGTGAAGTTTTAAGCTAATGAAAGCTAGCCCAGCTGTTTCCTGGCTTCTTCCTGAGTTTTACTTTCAGTTCTTAGAGAAAGGGACAGGGTGGCAGATTGAAGCATCTTTCCCAATTCTTCTCCTGGTGTGTTCTGCTTCATAAGTAATGTTTTCCTACAAGTGGGCAGGTGCCAGGGACTGTTGTCTTGTAAATGAGGAATATCTTGAATGGCTTGGTTCTTTGGGGAAGCTCTATAATGAGAGAAAAAATAGTAGTTGCAGTACATTTCGGGGTCAGTAGTAAAGGGGCAGAGAGAAACAAGGACTGAAGACATCTTCCTATCCTTTTTGCAAGGCAGAAGGGACTGACAAGTGTTGATAACCAGCATCCTGGAAAATTATGCTTTATTTCAAGATGCTGAATTTTGCTGCCCCAAAATCTGGCAAGGAAGAAGCCTAAATTGAAGGTCTTTGAACAGTCACCCCAATTTCTGATCTTAAATTTCTCTGACCATAGAGCCCTGTCAGTCTTTCCTGCCTTTGTCCTCCCATGGCATTCCAGATTTGTGTTCCTCAGCTAAGAGCACCTCCATTTCCTGGGCTGGCATGTCTTAACATGCAGTGAATTTGAAAATCTTCCCTAGAATGCAGAGCAGCAAAGAGGCTTTCTGTCTTTGTCTTGTGTCTTCAAAACCCAGGGGTGCTGCTAAATGCCACAGAATCTCCAGGGTGAGTGCAAATTACATTCGTAGATCAAAAAGCCTTCTCCTAATCACAGCATTATTTCCCACACTCAATCCTTTACACCTCTGGATAAAGGAAATGAGAATGTGGCTTTGGGTATAGCCAGCAAGTATTATAGTGGAAAAATACACTTATTTTAAAAACGGTAGTGTTTTAACAAATAACTGGCAATCCTTTGCTGTGTAATTTTCCTTTCTCCATCAATTCACTGAGTCATAAATGTGATGATCCCACACCAATAAATAAATAAACAAATAAATAAATAAACCACTGATCCAAGGATTGATTTCCCAATGGAAGATAGTGAAACAGAGTTATGCAGTGGTATTCCAAATCAGTTCAATTACTTGGAAAAAGAGAGACCCGTAGAAAGATCATGTGCAACAGCAAACAGCACCCACAATGTGGGAGGATCCCTAAACTATGGGAGGGGTTTCTATGACACCGCCCAGCTCTAGTGCCCTTGGCTTGATGGATCCCAAGGAACTGGAATCTGAACCCAGAGATCCATGTCTGACTTAACCAAACTCCCACCATTAACGACGTCTCATTAACTCTCAGGGTCTTTCCCACTTGTGGAGGAGCCAGTTGGCTGCCAGTTGTAAGTGGACACGTGCGGTCAGGCTTCTGTCCATGAGTAGTAGCACTTGTGGGACACCAGTTTGAAATTGTTTCTGTAAAAGAGAGTCCCCTGGGTCAAGGGTTCCACTCTAGGAAACCTTCGTGTTTCTGGAAAACTACTGTCCTTATCCTGACACTTGTAATGCTGAGAGCAACCAAGCTGCCCGTGGACTTACCTTCCTACCAGAGAGACTCCTATGAGTGGTAAAGGATTATTCTTTCACCTCCCCATTGCCGTTCTGTCCTCTGCAAATGTGTCTGCTTCATTCCAGCCAGCACCAGGACTTGGGTGTCTCATGGAACATACTTTATTTTCTCTTCCCTGTTTTGTAGGGTACCTGAGGAGTTTCAATACTTAGCTTTTTGGTGAACATGTTAAAATTCACCCATTACAGCAAAAATTGTCAAATCAGTTCATGCTTATTTTCTGGGAGAGAAAAAAAAAATTACACCTTGTTTACAAATGAAATAGTTTCATTTAAATAGGACCTGAGCCAAGCCGGTTAATTAGTCAAAGGATCCACAGCAGTCCTGCAGTCACACATTGTTTATTCTATTTGATATGTCTACCACTGATGTGTGTTTAATATTCCGCATCCTTCTCAGGAAATGACAAATGCCCTGAATTCTTTGCAAATAGAATTGCTAATGAAAAAAGAGAAAAAAGTTGGTGTTAATTAAATGGTGATTAAAAATTTATCTCCTTTAAAACTAAAAAGTGCAACTTTAATAATCACTTGTCATATAAATAAATACCTTGCACTGAAATCCCTTGTGGTTTCAGACCTAAATAAATACTAGCTCGAGAAACCTAAATCTCTTTCTGAGGAGCAGGATATATCTGTAATAATATACATATTCCTGTACTGCCTCTTCATACACAGCTGTTGTGCAGCAGTGCTTGTGGTGGGGACATGAGTTGTTTCTGAAGTTGTTGTAGTAACCCATGGCTATGGTGGACATAATTGAATTTGGAGAAAAAAAAAGTAAGTGGAAGCTGAATTCTCGGGTTGGTCTTTAATATGATTTGTGGGGTTCTCTATCAAGGCAGCTTCTTCCCAAAAGTCCTGTCGCTTTTGGCTTGAGTCAAAAATCAGACCTTTCCAGATACCCCCTGTTATTTTGATAAACAGGATCGGACTGGGGGATGAGAGATCATGTGGGATCTGCCCTTGGAAGGTTCTCCCAATATGCAGTTGCTCTTTTCATTCAGCCGCTCCTTGTTGTACTCTGTATCTGAATGTGTCAGATGAGGTCGACCTTCTGCTTGACACAGATAAGAAATGATCAAATGCAGTTACCCTGTGAATACATACGCTCGTGTACACATGTACATAATATACACGCTTGGTTTCTACAGTTCACACATAATGTATTATTATCCAAATGAATTGTACATATTGTAAAATTTATGTTAAAAGTTAAATGGTAATATGGTATTAACACATGGAAAACCCACTCTGGCTATTTTGATAGGAGGATATTTCTGTAGAGAGGACACTATATTTTTTTAAATCTCATTTCCAGGGAGGATGATGGAGCCCAAGTCGGATTTGAGAGTTGGTGTTCTTAACCCCTTCTTTCAAAAATCAGAGTTTGGGGGCATGGGATACACGCTCCCCGGTTATATTTCCGTTCTGAAGATGTTGTTTAACAGGGATTTTGTGTGTGATTTCTGGAAAGCCATTACAGGGCATAGATTTCCTATTTGAATTTCTCATCCCCTTCCCATGCCCTTCTATTTTTATACCCAGAAGTACTGTTAGTAGACTATCAATGCCCAGAAGGTTCTGGAGAGAACCGAATTTGTATCATTTATTAGACTATGCCAAGTTTTGGGGAAGGGGTGGGAGATGAGAAAGCCGAGTCTTCAAAGCAGCAATAACCTGTATACAAGATTGTCAAGGTAAGAGAGGATCAGAGCTGGGACTAGAACCCTAGATTCCACAGCCCTAATTCTGCCTCAATTTCTCTTTCCCATTCGTGAGAACACTCCTGAGTACCTTTGTATCAAGACTCAGCTCCTAAAACTGACCTGGCCTTCTTTGTCCCATGTCCTCTGCAGATCCGTGCAAGCCTTTTTGAGTTTGGACTTCTGTTTAGCTCCCCTGGCCATCCCTGTCTCAAGAGCCCCAGGGGAAAGAAAGCCTTTGCAGGAACCTTCACCCTGGGAAGAGTCCATGAGGGATGTAATTTAAAATCTCAAACCAAAGACAGAAACCAGTAGTAATCACTGAAACAACAGAGTTCTGTTCCCCACGTGCTGAAGATAAACAGGTCCAGACAGGACGTGGCTTCGTGTCTGGTCTCTCAGCCTTTTCCCCAAAGGGCCAATTTGGGTTTGGGGAGACAATCAGGGAATAGAAATACATTCTCATAAGATTATTGTTTAGAAATTCAGTTCTTTAATAAAAAAAAATGAGGACCCACAAAAATGCAAACACAGACTAAACAGTAAAAACTAGAAATAGTAATGTCATTGAATGAATCTCATTCCATGATCAAAGTTTTTTTTTTTCAAGTTTGTAGACCAAACCTTTTAAGTCACTACAGAATCAATTGATGTTCCTGGAAATAGGCTTCACTTTACACCTTTGAGAAGGCTCTGAGGAAATCCAGGAGGAGCTGCACAGGAGAACAAACTCTCACCCACTTTTGCACATGTAGACTTGGATCTGATTCCAACCAATTCTCTACCCCTTGCCAGACCGTGCTTCCTCCTATCATTGCTCATGACATGTGCTTCAGGGGGGAAAAGGTGAAAAAAATCCTCAAAGGATTAGGAAATAGAACATGCTGTAAAGATAAAACAGTTCCAAAAAGTATTTTTGTTTGGTTTTGTTTCCAACAAGCGAAGAACACTTCTGATAGTCCAGGGTATGAATGTATCAGGGAAGGTGGAGGGAGAATTCTTGGTTGAGTCCCAAGTGCCTGCTGTTGTGGCTGGTGAAAGGTGCTAAGTGCCCCACGGAACTGGGTGAATAGGTGACAAAAGGAATCGAGGTGTAAATCAGGAAAGGTGTTGGGGTGGTGGTGGAGCTATTTTATGCTCCACGGATCTGATTCAGGGCATCATTGGAACCCTGGATTCTCTGCTTAGGACAAGTACATGCACCTCAATTGGGAGATGCCGGTAGCTGACGCAGACTGTATTTGAGGTACAGCCTAGCATGTAAGGTAAAGATCCTTAGGACAAAAAGAGAATCAGTCCCATTTTGTGAATAAAGAAACCAAGGCTCAGGTTGTCCCCAATCCTCGTCAGTGCCACGAATCAGCTCATCCATCCTTAGTGTGAGAATAAACCCTCAAAGTGCCTGATCTCCTGGGAGGTCAGAATAGACGAGAGAGAGAGAGAGAGAAAGAGAGAGAGAGAGAGAGAGAGAGAGAGAGAGAGAGAGAGAGAGAGAGAGGCAGTGTTGAAGTCCCTGGGATTGCTGTAATGAGGGGGTGCTAGTGTCCTACCCTGGCTTTCTGGTTTGGGTGTACGAAGAACTCCTGAGGCTCTCCCTGCTATTCTCAGCCGCTTCTAAGCCTGAACATGGGTTGTGTCTCTCTCCTTCCATAAGCTTGCCACTTAGCTTTTCTCTTTTTGGTTCTTGGGGAGTTATTTCTCTACTTAGCATGTGCCTAATCTTAACTATCCATTTCCTAACCTTCTTTTATCAGTTAACATCAGGGCTAATTTCATGAAACATATGTACATAGTATGCACACACACACACACACACACACTGCCCTGTGACCCTTCTTCAAAGCTCTCCCTAAACATTGTGACCCATTTTCAAAGAAGTCATGTGCATTGCAAGTTGACTATTCCCTCCTATTCCATCCATATTCTTGGTTGTCTTGGACAAGCAGCAAGTATCCAGTTGAGAGGTTGCAGGGAATAAGAGAATTTTGCACTGAGAGCTGAGGTAGTCGGAATGACGGAGGGCCAGCTATTAAATGTGGTTGTTTTTCTTCTTGATTTGTTTTTTTCTTTTTTTCAGATTGCCTTAGAGATGCTTTTCTGGTCACTAATGTCAGGATGACTGTTGAACCTCGAATGTCCCTTCAGTTTGTCCTGTCCAGAGTGTCCAGTTGGAATATTTCCATCTGGCTTGCCAGGAGCCCAGAGTGATGTCATGCTTCATGCATTCTGCAGGCAAAGCCAGGGAGCCACACATGCCTTGCTTCCCCTGCCCCCATTTCTAAGCTGCACTGCTTTTCTAGCATTTCTATTGACTGTGAAGCACTTTATACCCATTCTGCAAACGAGGAAATGGATCTGGAATTTGGAGGAATATTTTCTGGGAGGCTGCTTGTACTCATCCTGGCGAGTCTTTGAACCTGAGAGGAATTCTTCAGCTGTTGTTCAAGCTGGCAGTAAAATGTCTCTAAAGACAGAAAGGTTATGATTGTCACTGAAGGATCACTTGGAGATCCTGTTTGGGGTTCTGCAAGTTCATGACAAGGTCCTCCCAAGGCATGCTGGACTGTGCAGAAATGGAGCAGCCCAAAGTGATTCCTCCGAAGCCACATTTCAAAATCCACAGTTCTAAGGCAACCTAACCAAGCTGTTTAAAACAGAGCCATCGCTCAGATTAACTCCCTCAAACAAGGTTAACAGCAGCCTACAGAAACACACAAGACAAAACTGAGTGTAAATCCCTCTGACCTACCATGTCAGTGAACAATGGGTTTACGCTTTTTGATTCTAGAACATTCCTCATTAGCAGTAGCCCCAGGTCATAACCCATTCCAGTTAATCCTCTTTCAAACCTTTGGGAAGGATTTAAGGTGAACTTTCACTAGGATATTAACATAATGCATAGCCAATACCACAGCTGCCTTTATCAATTAATAAGGTTAATTGTCCCCCAGCAAATTTAAATTTGTCTTTAGCATTCTAAATGCTTCTCATTGATCTGACATTTTGGTGTTTCAAGCTTTTAAAGGGCTCAAATCAAAAACTATCGATAACTGAGCAAAATGCGAAGGTCCAGAAATATAAAACCATTGTCAGTTTTTCCTCAACAAGCAATCACAGCCTTTTGAATTGAACTGAGGTTTTTATGTTAGCCATCTAAGACTTATTGAATTATTTGGATTCTCAGTCAAGCTAATTCAAGTGAATGAACACCATTGATTGTTTTAAACCTATTTTACTTTTTTTTTTTAACCTTCTGTTTATTAGGTTTGTAGACATAGCTCTGAGGCCATGGCCATTTGTGGAAAATGCTCCAGTTAAAAAATAAAAAGGTTCAGATACTAAATACAAATGATCTTTGAAAATTCTCATAGATTTGGGAAGGTGAAAATGGAACGTATAACATTCACACTTCCCCAGTTTTTCACTGGGAAAGGATGTCAGTTGCCTATTTAAAAAATAAGATATTAGGTCAAGAATAACATACTCATTGGAAATGTAGTAACTGCTCAGGACAAGGAATTCCATGGATAATAGTAGCTTGGAAAATTTCTAAGCCTGAGGGCTCTCAAAGACTTCTTTACTGCTTGTTTTAAACTATGAGTGATAGTCTTATTCTCTTGCTAAAACAAATTTTAAAGAATATACTGGCCCAATTAAGCAGTAGAATTAATCAGTTTCAATCAACATTGGAATGTTTGTATTTTTATGTGAAACATATTTTCAGATGAATGTTCAGAAAGAGTGAAGTGAGTTCGTTGGTGACTTGAATAAAAAGTAGATGATTTAAAAAATGACCCCAGGTAGAAAAAGAGTGTAACCAATTCATTTTTCACCCTGTTGTAAGACTTGTTGTGTAATACCTGAGCTGCTTGCTGCGTATAAGAGAGGTTTTAATTAAGCAGTCTACATGTAAGGTTTATGTCTGAATCCTGTTCTAATCAAATACGGATGGGGTTGAACTTCATATGCTGAGCGTTCCCACTCACAGCCACATTCAAACACTGCCTAAAACCCATGCCAGGAATAGCTTGATCTCTTGTGTGGTGGAGCCCAGAGCAAGTTGCGTGTTCCACTCAGTGGGTCTTCATTTGGGAATAAATGTTCACCTAGCAACCACAGCAGCTTATATCTGTCATGTTTCAATCCACTGCATGAGGAAGTGCTAATAACTGTATTCAATATTTCCAAGCATAGCTACGAAACTACACGTTTGCTTAACACCTTTCTATGATAGAGGAAGTATATATTATGGTTGTCTTCTTGTAGTTTGTCCTTTAATTTTGTTCAATGTGTTATCAACTGTTTTAAGGAATGGGGTTTGAAATGTGTGTACAAAATGAGGTGTACATAACTTCCAAGGCAATGGAAGTGCCCGTCCATATGGTGTAAAAATGTAAATACAGGGAAATTTCATTTTTCTAATAAAGATAATTTCTGCCGATTGATAGGAAAACAAGAAAATTGTGTGGTGGTCTTTGTTGTTACATTGCTGCTGCTGCTGCTGCTGCAGGAATAGCATCAGACAGGTCTCATGTGTCTGCAAAGGAAAAGGAACTTGATTTCTTGTGAAGAGAAGGAAGGTACTGGGGAGAACCCAAGGTTGGCTCCACAATTTCGGCAGCAGTTCTTGTTTCTGGCCCTTTCCTGGCTCTCTCCATCCTACCTCCACACTGGTAACCTTTACTCTGATGATGTGGGCATTTGCCAGGAACTTCCCTCCTTTGTATGACCTAAACGAGTCACATAGGTACTTGCCCTTTGCTTACCTATGCCAAGGAAAAAATAAACCCACAAAATGCTTGTTAGCGAGCATCTTGCAGCGTTCTTCATCTCGGGAAATGGCACTGTGACTGAACTGATTTCTCAGGCTAAATACCAATCGATCATCCCTCACTTCTCTTCCCCCCATTGCATCCAATCCATCTGCCAGTCCTTTCTGCATGACCTTTAAAATACAGGCAGGACCCATCAACATCTCATCACTTGTACCACTATCACCCATTCCAACATCTCCAATTTATGGTGCTGCAATAATTTTCAAAGCAGCTAACCTGCTTCTGCCCTCACCTCCATATCTACCCATTCTCCATGCAGAAGACAGAACATGGCAGTACTTTCAAAAACATGAATTACATTCAGAATCTTTCCATTACAATCAAAATAAAATCCAACTTCTTCCCCAGGACCTCGTAGTTCTAATTGGTCTGCCTGGTCTCCTAGCTCTTCTAGTACTCAGGACCTCTGTACTTGCTGTTGCTTCCCTCATGTAATTCTTCCTTTTCATGACTTCATCCTTCATCAGACTTCAGGCTCTGTTTAAGTGCCATCTCCTCAAAGAGGCATTCTCTGACCACCTTCCCTTATATAAAACTTCCCATCATTCTGTTGAGGGGAGAATTTTCCATGGACCACTGCCCCTTTGGCTAAGGTCTGGGCAGGAATGGGACAGATTGGTGTTCCCCTAGGAAAATATTTGATCTGGGACAGAACTAGAACTTCTAGAAACATTGATATGCTGCGACAGTTATGAAATATGCCAACTAATGCTCTAGGTGCAGGGTAAGAAGCAGGCACTGTGGTCCTCAAAAACAGGATGTGGACCTGCCTCAGGCTCGTGTCTCCAATGCTCTCGCTCACTCAGGAGGATTTTCTAGAGGCTGTGGAATAACAGTGCTATGGTATGGCACAGCACCTTTTCTGCTATTTCTTCCTGGCCCAGACTTTCACGAGTTCTGCCCCATCCTTTAAAAATATGCATTAAAGATTATTTGAAATGCATAAAGACAGAGAGTGGGTAATGAATACACAAAGAAATATTTCTCACTCCAGAGGCAGGGCCCAAGCCAGGCCAGGCTGAAGCCAGGAGCCTGGAGCTCAATCCAGGTAGGTGACAGGAACTGAATCATTTGAGCATCACCTGCTTCCTTTCAGGGCTCACATTAGCAGGAGGCTGGAATCAAAGTTGATCCAGAGCTTGAACTCAAGCACTCCAATGTGGAGTGTGGACATGCCAATTATTGTCTTACCTGCTGCACCAAGTGTCCACTCATGTCTTATGTCTCTACAGATGCAGAAATTAAGGCTGGGACAAAGGGAATATGTCATTCAAGCTCATGTAGCTCTTAGCAATCAAGGCTTTGTACCCAGCTCTCCCACCAGGTCCCAAGATGGATAAAGGACATAAACACTTCTGAGCCAGTTACCATGTACTCTGACCCAGATTCTTACGCCACGTTCACAGACGTTGTTTTAGTAAATTCTTCCAGTCATGTGAAAAACTCAGATCCAACTCTCTCCTCAAAAAATCACACTCAACTACAATGTGAGTGTATTCCACAAGGTCAATAGGACAAGTTATTCATGAAACAAACGTCATCATAAATAAGAAAATACTTCTTCAACCCTCAAATAATTGATCTACTGGAAGGCACAATGGATTGTTGGCATCAGAAATGTATAATGGCATTCACGTCTGTTATAGAAGAGAAGCCTGGGAGACAAGAATGCTGCTGCCTTACCCCTCACTTAACAGAGGAGGACACTGAGAGCCAGAGGTTTGAAGTGGTCAGGTTCGAAGGTGGAATTAACACATGACGGTGAAAGATGTTTTAACTGCATGTCCTGAACTCTTTCGGCACAGCCCAGTCTCCAAGGAAGAGAATGAAGCCCTACCCCTTTTCTCTTGCTTCATTCTCTGTCCTCAGAGCTCTCCCCTCAATCCCAGCCTTTTCTTCAGAGCAGATGAAGATGGGCCATTTCCAACACATTTTCCATTAACTGAAGTGGCACTAAATACCATGGCAGCTATGAAACTAATCGGCAATTTGTAGGATGCCTTTATATACACGCAGCCCCATGGAGGAGCATAATTATTTGCTAACAAGGAGGCGATTGATACTTGGGACTTGGGATTACTTGCTCCTGACAGTGATGTGACTGTCCAGAATGCTTGCTTTTTCTTCTTTTTTTTTTTGTTTTGTTTTTTTTTGTTTGTTTTGTTTTTTTGCCTCTCCCTCCTGTTTGGCTATAACCAACATACCAGACAGCCAAGCAAACTTAATTAATGGGCAGTGCTAGACCTGTGAGAGGGGCAGGTTCTCACCTGCAGGTCAAATTTACAATAATTCCAAGGATAAAACAAACAGAAAAATATTTTCCCTGGGGTGACTTGCTGTCTTTCACTGATAATGCAATTACTGAAGTCACTTATCTTCTTTCCCGAGTTTTCTGACAAATGTTGTCAGAGTTTGTGGACCCATCTTAGTAAAGAACTTTCCAAACATGTAAGAGTGCTCCTTTATAGCAGGGATTGTAGCTTTCACCTCATATATCAGAAAGCAAAGGCTCAGAGATTAAAAATAACTTTTTGAAGATGATGGAACCAGCATCTTGTGACACTGGGTTTGGGGTGAACACAAACGTGCTGGTCTCCAAAATTTTACTATCTCTGCAATCATAGTCCAACAGTGTTGGCAGGAACTTCCTCTGATTCCCCAAGGCCTTGTACACTTCAAGTTCTCAAACAACTCAGGAGATGGCTGGATGTCCAGGACACCTGACCCCAGGTTCCTGGGAACAGTGTCTTTCCCCAGAGGTGGGAAGTCTTTTTCCTAAGCAAGCAACTAGAAAAATGACTTCACCTTTGTTGCTCTGCTGTCCAAGATTCTGAAAGTTCTAGAAGAGCTATTGAGTAAAACTGTCTTCAGTATTCCCCAGTGACGACAGCAAAGAGGCCCCACATTTTTGCTCCTGGAATCTCCAAGGTGCTAAAAGTTCCAATGAGAATGTGCAAAGCCTTTTGCAGCCTAGCTTAGTTTAAAAGAAAAGATTCCCATAGTGTTGGTTTGCCAGCAGAAGCAGACAGAAGCAGTCCATGCTGTGACTTTCCATTTGAAATTCTTTGCTTTCCCTTGAAGAAGTGTTCACTTTCACTCTCCACCACCTGCTGAGATGCCAGAATGTCTCAGAAGTTTTTCTTTCTATTTCCGTTTCTCTGTGTGTGTGTGTGTGTGTGTGTGTGTGCGCGCGCGCGCGCGCCTGCCCAAGGAAGAATCAGCAACCCTGCTCTTCTGAACTCAATGATTCTGCAGGCAGTCCTGCCTTGTATTAAGGCTGTCTCCTCCTCTTCCAGTTCTTCCTAAATAGACAAGAAATCTCTGGCATCACTTCAGAGACAGATTTCGGAAGTTGGTGGTGCCACATGAACTCACTGCTCTTGTTACTTTTGATTGACTGGGGTCTCTGATGCAAGGAAGAGCTGAGGATGATATAAATGCAGCAGGAGATAGCATGAAGGCAAGGATCATCTCTCATCAAACAGCGTCCAGACCTCACTGTCACTCCCTCCACAAAACTCAGTGAAAAACAACCACAGGGACTTCCCACTTGCAAAACGATAATGCCATGGCTCAAAAAGTAATGACCAGTGACCTCCTTGGCCTACAAGTAATATCAGGAAGCCATGGCTCAGCCTGAATCATGGAATCAAAGCGTATTTTACCTACTGTAAGGTGTCCAAATGTCACTGCACTAGGCAAGGTGATGACACAAACCTATTTCCATGTGATCATCATGTACATGAAGCTCTAAAACACAAGGTATTCCAAGTCCATCCAGGTGGTTCTAATTCTTCTTCTTTCTTAATCTGTTCCCACCATCCCAATGCTTGCCTCATTATCAGCTACAGGAGGGGGTAATTCAGAAGAAGACTAAACATTTGTTTTGCCGTCAGCGCTGGAAAACACTCCACTGGTTTGGCACATTTTGAGGTTTATCTCTAAGGGTTAAAAAGCTGGATGTCATAAGCTAACATTTATTCTTCAATGACAAGACAAACAAAAAGAATAAGCATTGCTTCAGCTGTCTGCTAGATGTCTTGAAGGTGCTTTCAAAGTCAGTATTGACAAAACCAAATACATTTTCCTCTTGTCACCAGTGCTGACTTCTCCCATAGACTTTCCTTTCTCAGAACAGAATCCAGTCTCTGAGCTTGGGTCCTGGCAGCAATTCCGACTGCTCTGTGTCCTCCCTCCTTCCATGCTGGCTCCTTCCTCTGCCTGTGTGCTCCCACAGCATCTCGGCTCACCATGCTTACACCTGATTCCCATCTCTCATCTTCTCCTACATGAATTATTGTGACAGTCTAATAACAGGTCTCCCTGCCTCCAATATTGACTCACCATTAATTCTTCCTCCACGTACCTGACAAAGTGATTGTGCTGGAATAAAATTCTGACCTTGTCATCCTCAACCAAAAGCTTTTTGACAGCTTCCCATTGCCTAGCCTGTAAGGACCCAAATTTCTGCTGTGTCTGGCAAGGACTGGCCCTGGGTCTGTTCCTTCAGATGTTAATTTTCTAACCTCATCTCCCACTACTTTCCCCTACATATATGTTAACCCAGCCATAAGAAACTTTTGCCACCTCCTGAATGCATCCTTGCAAAATCTGCCTCCTTTTATTCATGAATATCCTTTAACCATCTGGCAAAGATATATTTCTCTCTTAAAGCCTGGCTCTCATATCACCTCTGAGTCCTTTTTTTGGTTCCTGTGAACAGAGCCAATGACACCCTCTTCTGAGCTCCCTTACTTTTTTAGAAAAGTCTCTCCATTGTAATAATACGTTGTGGGTCCCCTTTATCTGTCTACTTGCCGCTACTGTGAAAAGCCCCTCAAATATAATGGCCTGTGTGAGGCACAAGAAAAATGATTGAGTGGGAGATAATTTTTGCAGTCATCATGACACGGATCACAATTAAAAACATAGGTGTGAATGAGACCACTGGGGACAGTTTGTTGGATTTGTACAGGGTAAATATCCTAGTCCAAGGATGCCACCAGATATTACCTCAACTGGAAATTTATAGGGAGGAAGCAATCACTTGTATTTATGCTTCAAAGTTCAAGGCGACCTTTGCTGAGCCTTTCACACATTGAACTATTGCTCACCTCAGTGAAGCAGAGTGACGAACTGGCCTGCAACTGAGCTACCATTGCCACAGCCCTGTTGGCTTCTCTAACTCCTGGGCCAGGTATGTGTTTTGCTCCATGACAGAGTGTGCCAGCCCCTGTAGCAATAACCTACTCCACTATGATTGGAGGCAGTAGGAAGTGACTCTGTTTACAGTCCCTCATCGTGTTCAGGGCCCTGGCTCTCTCCATCCCTTGACATCAGGATTCCTTCCTGACAATCCACTTTGCACACATCCAGCTTCCTGCATGTGATGATAACAGCCTTATGGATGTTGTCTATCCAACATCCATATCTGTTATAGTTGATTCCATACAACATCTAAAATGTGCAGCTGTCATATGTCTATCTTTCTGTAGACATCTATAGTCTGGCTCATATCTTTCAATCATATACGTGTCACCTGTTAAGTCTGTCTATACACCTACCATCCTATCTTTTGTGTGTTTATCTTCTGACTCAGTAGCTAACTAGCTTGCTATCTACCTATCTTCTATTAATCTATTTCCTGGTGGCTCTTCTCACTGACCACTGCAGAATTCTGTACCAAGAATAGACTTAATTCCATATCACTTTTTCAATTGCTTCAAAACTTGGCTTCCAAAGTCTATTATGTAAAAGTATGTCAGGATTTTGAAAGTGGCTTCTCTGGATGGTTCTGGCTGAGTCTCCCATGAGATAGTGATCAGTATGTGAACTTGAGCTGCAGTTATCTGAAAACTTGACTGGGGCTAGAGGATCTGCCTCTCAGTTCACAAACGTACCTGTTGGCCAGACGCCTTGGTTCCTCTGGCCATGAGCAGCCTGGTAGGGCTGCCTGCGAGTACTCACCATGTGCCATCTGGCTTCTCTGGGGACAGCAGATGATGAGAGGGAGGATGGACAAGGGCGAGGACTCTGCAATGCCTCTCCTGACCATTTCAGAAGCGAAGCACCAGCTCTGCCATCAAGTTAAGTGAGTGTCTAGGGAAGGGAATGAAGATGTGTGGCCATATCTGAACACCATCCTAGAGAGGAGCTGAGTGCAGGAGAGGATCCAAGATGCCTAGCCTTGTTTACCCAACCACATCTCTGCTCCATGTAAATACATCTTGACCCTACTAAGCCCTGATTGTTAGAACCACAAATAGCAATCCAAACCCAAAGTCTTCAGATACTTCCTAGCCAGGAGATATTTCATAAATCTGAAGCCACACGCTAACAGTTTTGCTAGATCCAATCCATCTCCTGTAAAAGCCAAGCTGGAGTGAAGCCCAGTAGATGCATATTTGCTCAATGAAGAAATTGATTTGATCATCCAAATATTGGCTTATAAACTCATATTTATTCACTGTGTGTTCATTGAGCATGTATTATGTTCAAAACTCTATGTGAGGCTGTGAGAAATACAAAATGAATACAGCATATTCCTTAATTTCAGGAGCTCTCATTTTGTTTTAATATCTAGTAATTTCCCCATTTAAGGCCTCCAGAGAGCTCAAAGATGAATTTGCCATATGCTGTGAAGAGCAGAAGCCCAGCTCCTGCACACAGTGATGAATTGCTGAAATTATCCATCAGAAATTCAAAGAAAAGAGATCAAATGTCCCTGGCATGGACGCCCTGGCCTTAGTTGGGAGCCATCCCTTTGGGTGGGACCTCTCCAGGTGAGTTGTTGCAGAAGGTAGAGACAGAGTGTCTTCCTCCGCAGGTCCCTGCCCCTGCCTGGCTTTGTAAGGCACACAAGGCAGGCTGGAGGTGATCTGTGCAAAAGCCCAACTCCTTCTGCCTTACTCTGTGGCTGTTTTTAGAACAGGTGCCCTGTATTTGCTCCACGTCACAACAAATGTTGTGGCTTCAGAGCAGCTATGAGGAGGTGGAACCAGATTTTCTGTTTGTAGGGCCCCAGTGATTGCAACTCAACCTGAGGAGCAGGTACTTCCTATTTCATTTCCACCAGGGTTTGTCTGGCCTGGATGAAGGCAACTGGTGGTGTGGGGTGCACCTCTTCCTGAGGCTGTTTCATCTGTTGTAGGACACTCCACCTGTTTGAAAGACCCTCTTCCCTTCATTGAGACAACACCCCTGTTCTCACAGTTCCCACCTGTTTGCTTTCATCACGATTTTGGGTCACTCCCAGGGAAATATCGTTTTAACAGCAAGGGTCATACTACTGGTCATGGAAACTGACATGTCTAAAGAACCATGTGTCAGACACAGGACTGTCTCACCTGGACTGTGTTGTTCATGCCTAGAATAACCCTGGGAATTAGGAACTGTTATCCCTATTTTACAGGTTAGGGAAATTAAGCCAGTAAAAGTAGAGAAGTATCAAGTTTCACTAAATGTTCCTTTTCAAGGCCATGTATTCCCCTTTATTTATCTGTCTTAGAGACAGTGTCCTAGAGTGGGATAGTACAATCCTTTCAGGCCAATCCAACTTGTAAGGTTATCCTTTGCCTCCTCATTATATTACCTTCCAGGCATCACCTATCCAGTCTTGTTGTTATCCCCTTGTCAACAGGCTAATCACATTATCGTGCCAGGAGAAAAACATGTGTGAAGAGCCTAGCAAATCCTTGCCACAAACATTAAATGTGCCCTTGTTGGCATCCTCAGCACATCTTGAATGTGAGACATTCAGGATTGCATGTGTCATATCCCTGGTATTGTCTGACAATCTCAGAAAATACAGATTTGTGGGCCCGGCGGCGTGGCCTAGCGGCTGAAGTCCTCGCCTTGAACGCCCCGGGATCCCATATGGGCGCCGGTTCTAATCCCGGCAGCACCACTTCCCATCCAGCTCCCTGCTTGTGGCCTGGGAAAGCAGTTGAGGACGGCCCAATGCATTGGGACACTGCACCCACGTGGGAGACCTGGAGGAGGTTCCTGGTTCCCGGCTTCAAATCGGTACGTACCGGCCGTTGCGGCTCACTTGGGGAGTGAAACATCGGACGGAAGATCGTCCTCTCTGTCTCTCCTCCTCTCTGTGTATCTGACTGTAATAAAGTGAATAAATCTTTAAAAAAAAAAAAAGAAAATACAGATTTGTAACCCTTCTTACTGGGGAGAAACCCAAAATACTGTGAATTCCTACTGTTCAAATGAATCGTACTGTATTTCCAGACAGTTGATCCCTTTTTCCCTGTATGCTCTGATTAGGAGTAACAACTCCATTGTGTTGTTGGGCGATGGGTAATTGGAGCCCAGTTGCAACTGGAATATATGCTTATTCCAGTTGAGGTACATCTGTTGAAGTCTCTACCTGTTGTCAAACAAAGACAAAGCTTGGAGTCACACATGATCTTTTCTGTTTCCCGTGAATATACTTAATTGCTCTGGGCTACTATGTACTCATCTTTAGCATGGAGGAAATGATACCATGAACCTCCTACCTTGACTGTGATAATTAAATGAAATGGATCCAGAAGCTGAGTTCTCCACACATGCCTGCCTCATGCAGCATGTTTAAGAAGTGCCTGGCTCAGATCATTCATATGATGAAAGTACCTATTGTGGGATATTGGGGTTAAGGAAAGTCCACGCAAGAGAATCTCAAACCACATTCTGTTTTGCACAAACCCTTTATTCTCATTGTCTTTCCCAGGGCTTCCACAAACACCAGTGACATCATCTCAGGGTGATGTACTGACATCATCAAACATCCAATAAGCATCGCGGACTAATCAACAGAGAAATTTTCTCTAAGAATAGCTTTTATTTTCTCCACACCACTGGTTAATAGTGTCTCACATCTACCCAATCTAATCAGAATTCTTGCTGATTTGAAAGCAAATATAATAACAATAAGGACATCACTTATTAGTATGCAACTAAGAAAGTGGCTCATCCCAAATAGTCTGTTTTTTTTTTCCACATGAGAAGTTTGGAGATTGCTTAGATGAGGCAGATATTACTGGGAGGCAGGAAAGGGGAGGCATAGCTGAAATCAAAGAACCCACACTGAGACTTATCCATGGTCCGCCTCTTGCTGCAGGGGTTTGGCATGAGATTAAGGAAGAATGTGGCAGTCTCACTCCGCAGAGTGAGGTAGAGGCTGTCTAGATCAGGGAGGGGGGTGGGAAGGAAAATATCTCCCAAACCTGGCATTGTTTACAGTGACTCTATAATGTGACCAGGGATTTATCATACTCATTGCTAATCTTCACAAAAACCTTGACATATAGCAGCAGCTTAGTTTGTAGATAATAACAAGTGTAGATGAGGCTGGTGGGGTAACTTGCCCAAGGTAGCAAATGTTGTGAAGGGCAAAACCGATTCAAGTGGCTATGTCTGTGGTGTGTATGCATATGCCTGTGTGGTTCTGTATCTGATCATCGCATATCAGGTTTGATCTCCCTTTCTCAAGGGATTCTTCCTCTCCTTATTCTGCCTACATCCCCGCTCAGTCTCATGGCATCCAACACAATCTGTAGGCTGACAACCCCAAAATTTGTATTTCCTCCCTTGTGATCTTCAGACTTGTAATTTTCCTTTGCCTACTTGACATTCTCACTTGGATATCACAGTGATCTCAGACGTAATGCTCCCAAAAGTGAAAATCTTGATTTCATCCCAAGACCCTTTTCTTCATCCTGCAGCCTTCTCCATTGCAGAGGTTGGTGCCACTATCTTCCTAACTCAGAGCAGGACAGAGAGCAGGGAGTCATCTTCATCACTTTGTCCTCTCTGGCCCCACCTGTACCTACAACAGAGTCTCTCTTTCACTCTCTCTCTCTCTCTCTCTCTCTCTCTCTCTCTGTCTCTCTCTGCACTGCACACTATCCACCTCCACCATTGCAACAACTGTGACCTTGCTCCTATTTCTGTCTTTCTCTTTAATATATTTCATACCCAGTCCTTACAATGACTTCTCCAAATGACCTTGAGTTTAGGCACTCCAGTTCTTCATGTGCCCCAAACACACTGGTCATCCTTGAGCTCAGAATGTACTAACCTTCCTGATTTCTTGGACATTCAGATGACCTGTGTTTAATTCTCCATCTTCTTCTTCTTCTGCTTTTCTCATTGATTCTTAGTCATCCTCTAGATCTCAAAGTAAATGTCATCTTTTCAAAAAGATTCTTCCGTGCCATCCAGGGTAAGGAATGGATGGCATTTTCCAAATGCTACTTGTTTTAATCATTGTTCTTTCTGCTGATACAATATTCATTAACTACTCTTCCAATAACTTAATGAAATGAATTTTTCCTTTTATGAGAAATCCAAAAATATAGAGCTATATATAGAGTGATATTTCCAGATCACAATATTAGGAACTTAGAGGTCCATGACTTGATCACAGATCATCTTGGTTCCAGAACCAGCATCCATTTAGTTACTATGCTGCCATCCCAGCGTGCTGCCTGCACCATGATTTGTACACAGCAGGCACTCAATATAACACAGTTCCGTTTTGCTCCTGTCCTTCATTAAGTGATCTGCAGCTCAATATCATTATACGTGTTCTCTGCTCAATTCATTTCTCCTGTGCAAGAAAAACAAATAAGCAAGCAGGGTTTCTTCAGAGAATCTCTTACCTTTTCAAGCATGAGAATGTCTAGTAAGTCCCATTTCTTAGTTTACTCAACAATCTCTAATGCTATGGTTGGAGTTCTGAGGTTGCCTCCTTATAGAACTGGGACAGAATCACTGGTTCCCATCCCATTGCAGCACAGACATGATTAATATGGAGCCCAACTGTCTGTGGATGAAGGTCTCTGTATTCCAGACAGCTGGAATCTCTCTGGGTAGAGTTCATTACTGCTCAGAATGCCTAGAGTTGTGACTGGGCTGGCTGCACAGTAGAGGATCCCACAGTGAAGTACCTGACTGCAGGCACAGCGCACCATAGCTGTTTGATGAACAACAGCAAAGTTGTTCTCCGTTTCGAGTCATTCCAGATTTAGTCGTCATGGAACAGAGATGCCTAAAGATAATTGCTGGACAGAGAGCAGGACAAGGGAATGTTACCTTCAAATACCCATGGCTTCCATCTACATGAATCAGGAGTCTTCTCCATCTCCTACCCCCTTCTTCACTTCCCCCTGAGTTTTTAAAATGTTGTCCTCCATTAATCAAGCCTCAAGCAAGATTTAGGAGCTAAACCCATGGTTCCTGCTGTCATGTCCCTGTCTTCATGGAGCTCCCAGTCTAGTGGAGAGGACCTAGATAATTCCACTCATCAGTACATGATTGCAAAGGATAGTAAGCCATCTGAAGGCAAGACTGGCTGAGGAATGTGTGATCATAAAGAAAGCATCAGATAAGTAATCCGTGGTGACACAAAGGCTAAGCAGGAACTGACCAGGGGACCAGGGTTGAGTAGAACATGTTGGGAGAGGGAAGAGCTTGTGTAAAGATGCCATGGTTGATGGAGTACAACAAGATAAAGGAATAAAGTGTGATTGGGATGAATGGCTGATGTCAGCCCACCACCTTGGCCCATGGCGCATGCACACAGTGAGGCAAAGGACTTCTGCTCAGCTGGACAAGCTGTGGAACACGTACATTACACAAGAATGGCAAAGATGGTTGATTCTAATGCAAAATGGTGCCAGTGAGTAAACAGTCCTGTTGATTTCTGCTGCCTGAAAATGATAGGGAATTTCTGCCTCAACCCATGTGGCATGATTCAGACAGTCCATGAGGGATGGGAAAGGAGTACATTAGCAGAGTTACCCAAATTAGAGTTTTCAAAGTGTGCCCAGTTCCAAGGATAATAGGACAAGGCAGTCAAGAGTTCCAGCATTTGAGGTACAATCTTCTCTCCTTATCTATGAAGAACATGTTTGAAGACCCCAGGAGATGCCTGAAACCACTGGTATTAGGAAACCTTGCCTATGTCTCCCTATCTCCTGTATGTTCTCCAGCATTACCATGCGGCACCAGAGTTCATCAGTCTCCCTGTGTTTTGTGTCCTGGTGTATTCTTTTGCATTGCTATGCCTGTGTTTTGAGGGAAGATTATTAAGTAAAATTCCTGGAACACAAGCCTTGCAATACTACAACAGTGTGTCTAGTGGCCAGGTCAGCTCCCAAGTTAGCATTGGACAAGCAGCCCATGGAACATGATTGTGCACCTCAAAGGGATGATTCATGTTGCAGGTGGGACAGTGCAAGAACCCATCCTACTACCTCAAACAGTAAATTCAACTTAAAACTTATAAAATTGTTTCCTGGGGCTCTAATTTTCTTTCTGTAGTTGGCCAAATGTAACTGAAATCCTAGGGAATGAAACTGTAGTAAGAGGGAAGGCAGACAGGTACTGCATTGTCCAGACAACCTTACACCAGACAGAGCCTTGGGCCAGGCACAGCCAGCAACCATTGTGACGGTACCACAATGGGAGGTACTGCTCCTTAGGAAGGCACTGCTGTGAACTTGCTTTGCAAATGAGTGAAGCTAACTGTTCTCCCACTTACTCCACCAATTCATCTCTCCTTCACGGTGTTGGCAGTGGTCTTGCATCATCCTATAGATTTTGTGTGCACTTGCTAGTAACTCTCTCCCACTCCAATGCGAAATGCTTGAGGGCAAAATCGTGACTTATCCACCCCTGCACTGCAGTGCCCCACAGTGTGGTGTGCACAGAGGAGAGTCAGCAAACTGTTCCAAAGGAATTAATAACATGTCCAATGTCAAAAAGTGCAACGTGACCCCACATACATGCACCAGAAACAGACAGAAAGGCCAGTGTTGTGGTGCAGTGGGCTGGGCAGCTGCCCATGATGCCAGTATCCAATATGGGTTCTGAATCGAGTCTTGGCTGGCTCCATTTGTAACCCAGATCCCTGCTGATATGCCTAGGAAAGCAGCAGAAGATGGCCTAAGTGTTTGGGCCTTTGCGCACACGGGGGAGACGCTAAAGAAGCTCTGGACTCCTGGCTTCAGCCTCGTCCAGCCCTGACCATAGGAGCTAGAGGTAAACCAGCCGATGGAAGATCTCTCTCCATCTCTCCCTCTATGTAACTATGTTTTTCAAATTAATAACTAAATAAAAATAAACAAAAGTCCGAATTGGCGAAGTATGGTTTACACTTTATAACTCTGCATTTCCCACACTTGATAAAGTGGCTGGGCATACAGCTGGTGCTCAATAAGCATTATGGAGACAGTATACATTGTACACCATTTAGGGAGAGGCTTTCTGTTTCTCCTCAGGCAGTGCTGGTCCATCACACAGGTGCCTGTTAAAATGCACATTTCTGAGCCCCATCTCCCGTACGTGGAATCAGAATCACCTATTTAAAGCCGATCTAATTTAAAGGTGAGTCACAGACACGTGAAAAACAGGCATTTTCCCTAATCTTGTGCTTTTTCTTTCACTAGCCTGGCTGAGGTTCAAGGTTTCAATCAATTTCTAACAGGTGAGTTATGCTGGGCAGGGAGCTTTAATGAGGAACATCTTTGGGTTGTGTCCTTTGTCAGAAATCTTAAAACGCACAAGAAATAGGGCCCTGCGAAGAAATGAAAATGCTTTGTATCTGCAAGCAGAGCCCAGTTATCAGAGGCCAGGATGAACAGTTAGCCAACACTGGTCAGGCTCCACAAGTTGTTTCCCGGCTCAAATCTCAAGCTGAATCTTGGAGAGATGTAGAGTGGTGCAGAAACTCGAACCTGAGTCCAATTCCCAGCTTCACCCCTTGCCAGATGTACCATCCCCGCATCAAATAAATGCTTTCTCCTTTGCACAATGAAGATAATATAACCAGAAGCATCTCAGTGGTGACAACACGGTGAAATAACTGGCAAAGGCGCTCACTGCTGCATCCTCTTGTAGCACGTGGAGCTCATACTACACTTTTGGTTGAATTATAGGAGTGTTAGGACAGTATTTTGAAAGAGAGAAGTAGACCACTCCTGCCACATAAGCAATAACAAATAATTTTGTAAAAAGTAATAATTGGCCCCGATGGAGCAGGGATGTGGTTGAACTGCACCCAGTGACCTTTTGTGGCGATTTCCTATGCTTTACACTCACACAATGTACCATGGCTTCATATCATGACATTTCATCCTGGAGCCAGGCTTTTACTTTCCCTATTTTATAGACAAGGACACTGAGCCCACTAGAGTGGGGTTAAGACCCCAGGGCAAGCCAGTTAATGGTAACCAGATGCATGACAGGAATTCATCTTCCAGCTATTTCCATGGCTGGCTCATTTTCATTCTTTGTGTTTTGTATTCCAAGTCACCTCCACCAAGGGGCTTCCCCTACACCTCCCTCCCAAGTTGAAGAAGACCCCCAACTTTTCAATCTCCCCCATACTGTGTCTTTCTACAGCAATCACTGCCACCCAGCATGGTCTTGCTTATTATCATATCTATCCCTCAACTTAACCTGAATCATCGTGAAAACTATAATTCCACCCATGTGACTTCTATAAACCCAGCATCCACAATGGGGCCAGGAGTGTGGCCAGGGGGTGACAGATGTCTGTGAAACAAGTGATCAAGTGGACCTTACTATAAACCCAGACGGTCTGAGTCAGGCAGTTAGCCACTGCTGGATACCAGGTCTTTTCCATGCTTCTCCTTAAAGTCTTATCACTTGAGAGTTTGGTACCTAGTTAGTCACCTTCAGTGATTTAAAAACAAATGGAGCCCAGAACACTCAATAAGAAGCTTGGGGAGGTGAACCTGCCTTCCCAGTGATGATCTGCCATGACTATCATTGGTTTGTTTGCCCAAGATCTCACACATCATTCACATAAATGAAGCCAGCAGCTGTAGAGTACCTTCTCTTTGCTCCAGAATCAGGGGGAGGGAGAGACAAAAGTGGCTGACAGACTCCCAGAAAGAGAACCATGGTGACCGTCCCCTGAATCTAATAAAAGTTGGATGACTCATTACCTGAAATGACAACAGCCAACCACAGTCTGACCAGATCCATCTTTTAAAAGGCCATGTTTTAGCCATGTCATCTTGGGGGAATAATGGTTCTGAGGGCACTCCCAGCATCCATCACTCCACTCCATGCAGGCAAGTAATTGTTGGGGGTGGCTGGGACTTCCTGGCCCATCTCCTCAAGCTTGTGTAGGGGCTGCAGCAGGAAGGTTATCCACCTGCTAGCATCATGCCCCAGTGCTCCAGTGGTCACGTGAGAGAGCTCTGTGAAAAACCGCAAGTGATACCAGCCAGGTGTGCTTGGGCCCCCGTGGGTCGGTTCTTCTCTCCAGAGCTGGGGACGTCTGGAATCTGCAGCTGCAGGCTCACTAGGTAGAGGTGGGCAGCAACCCAAGACCCCTGTCTTTGGAGTCAGGAACTGCTAAGTGTGGAACTTGACTCTGCTCTTTCAAGATGTGTGGCCTTGGAGAAGCCACTTATCTACTCTGAGTATCAATGCTCAGCAAGTCAAAGTCCTTTTAGGAGAAGGTGCTTGTGGTCTATCAGTTAAACACACTCCCATAGCAGAGTCCTGGCTGCTTTGCTTTTGAGCCAGTTTCCTTCAAATATCACCTTGGAGGCAGCAGGTGATGGCTCAAGTTCTTTTGCTCCTGACATCCACGTGAGAGACATGGATGGAGTCCTGGCCTCCTGGATTTAGACTAGCCCAGCCCTGGCTGTTGCAGGCATTTGGGGAGTGGAACTGCAAATGGAAGATCAATTTCTCTCTCTCTCTCTCTCTGGAAGATCAATCTCTCTCTCTCTCTCTCTCTCTCTCTCTCTCTCTCTCTCTCTCTGCCTTTCAAGTAGATGAAAATAAATATGTAAACTTTTTTACAAAGGAAAAGTCTTTGAAGTCCTTCCAGTAGGAGAATCTAGAATCAGATGGCTTAGCTGACAGTTCCTGAGCCCATGTATTTTCAGAAAAGCTCAGATTCTGCAAGTCTAAGAATAACCAGTCAGTGCCATTGTGTGGGCTATGAATAAAGCTTTATTCTTTTAGATTTCCTTTTCCGGGGTACTTACCCAAAGACAAAATGTAGCTTCTACTGAAAGCTAGTTAGAGACAGGGTTTTGGTTTTTTTTTTTTAAGATTAAAGATTAAAAATGACCTGTAGTCCAACCAGCCACGGCTACTATGTTAAGGTGTTGCTTATTCGGTGGTTTTCTACACAGACATAATACGGTGAAAACATTGGTTTAAGATCTGAACCCAAGTCTCATTTAGGGTGCGAAACAGTGCACTGGAGATGCAGTTCGGTGTGGAAGATGAGCCTAAGGATGTTCTTATGATTTGAAGAGTGATAGGGGTAGAGCGAGAGAATGTAGAAGAAGAAGAGACACGGCACATAGCTCCTAAGAGCAGGAAAAATAAACATATGTAATCAAGAGCCAGCAAGATCACGTGAGGCAATGAGCTAGTGCAAGGTTTTATGGAAAAGGATGGCATTTGAAAGAAAGGGATTTATAGCTGTGCAGTTATCTTTGGTTTTGTTTAAAGATTTGTTTACTTACTTGAAAGAGTTACAGAGAGGGAATGAAAAGAGACGGAGAATAGAGAGAAAGAATGTTCTATCCATGGGTCATTGTCCAGATGGCTACAATGGCCAAGGTTGAGACAGTCTGAATTGGGAGCCAGTAGCTTCATTTAGGTCTCCCACGTGGTTGATGGGGCCCAACATTTGAGCCATCCCCTGCTGCTTTTCCCAGGCTATTGACAGGTAACTGGATTCGCCAATAAAGCAGCTGGGACATGAACCAGGACCCATACGGGCTGCCAGCATTGTACGTGGCAAATTCACCAGCTATGCCACCACACCAGCCCCTGTGCAGTTGTCTTTGTATTCACTTGACTTTATTACCTCCGCACAGTGTGCATGTATGTATAAGTGTGTGTGTGTGTGTGTGCTTGACTTTGTTCTTGAGAAGGACCTAAATTTCTTACTCCTGCAGGGTAAACTGGAGCAGACACAGCCAGAGGAAAGCAGGGTTTGGAAGTTCAAAGGGATCACAAAGCCATAACCATCCCCATCCCCCAGATAACACACTGCATACCTGAGGTGGGCCCTGGACTTCCGTGAGTAAATGGAACTGCATGCCCAAGGTAATCGTATCTTGATTTCAAAAGGAAAACAGCGTGTGTGTGTGTGTGTGTGTGTGTGTGTGTGTGTGTGTGTGTGTGTGAGAGAGAGAGAGAGAGAGAGAGAGAGGGGGCGCCTTGGGACCCTGCACCCACATGGGAGATCCGGAAGAGGCTCCTGGCTTTGAATTGCCTTTGGATTGGCTCAGCTCTAGCCGTTGCGGCCACTTGGAGAGTGAACCATCAGACAGAAGACCTTCCTCTGTTGCTCCTCTTCTCTGTATATCTGACTTTGCAATAAAAATAAATAAATCCTAAAAAAAAAAAAAAAAAAAAAAAGAAGTAGGAACCACTATTCCTGTCTTCTGGGTAAGGGATCTACCTCAGAAAAGTTAAAGCCGCATGGCTAGTCCGTGGCTGCATTAGAATGGGATCCAACAGGGCCCTGTACAATGGCCTAGCAGTTTAAGTCCTTGCCTTGAATGTGCCATATGGATCCCATATGGCCACTGGTTCTAATCCCGGCAACCCTACTTCCCATCCAGCTCCCTGCTTGTGGCCTGGGAAAGCAGTCGAGGACAGCCCAAAGCCTTGAGACCCTCCACGTGGGAGACCTGGAAAAAGTTCCTGGCTCCTGACTTCAGATTGGCGCAGCACCCGCCGTTGTGGTCACTTGGGGAGTGAATCATTGGACAGAAGATCTTCCTCTCTGTTTCTGCTCCTCTCTGTATACCTGACATTGCAATACAAATAAATAAATCTTTAAAAAAAAAAAAAAAGAATGGGATCCAACCAAGCGAGCTGCAGAGATGGCTTCTGTCGCATCCAGAAAATGCAGGTTCGCAACTGTAGGTGTCAAACAAGCCAGAGCTTACCTTTAAAGTGCATGGATAATCTCTCTATGTTTGGGCATATGAAAATAAACCCAAAAAAAAATGTAGATTTAGAAAAGTGAGCAGTGACATTTTAACAGCAGTAATTCCAAGCAGAGGGGCTGTCAGTTTTTACTTCCTTCTTTCTACTGCTGAAAATTGCTGGTTTATTTTTACAAAAGAGTGAGCGTTATTTTTATAAGTAAGGGGGAAAAAGCAAATAAGGCAAGTCTCTGCTTTGGGAAACGAGAAAGCGAGGCAGGCAGCAACCGCGTGGCTTAGCTGGGAATGATCTCCAACGCTGAGGCTGAGGTGGCCACCTCTAGCACATGGGATCTGCTGGGACTTTCTGGACTGTCTATGGGGACACACAGTCCCCAACCATAGCTACTCCTGGACCCCAGGTAGGCCCTTCAGGGGACTCGCAACTCTTACTGCATTGCCCATAACCTCCCCTGCACTTGCCGCTCATGGCAGACAAGTGGGTACTGCCCTTCCCATCTTAATCTTCTATAGCAAAATACCACACATGGCCTGGCAGCTTCCACACAATAAAAATCCCTGTTCTTGCAGCCCTGGGACTGGAAAGTCCGAAATCAGATTCTGCTAATAGGGATGTCCAGAGGGCTTCGTCCTGACCTGGACATTTTTTTTTTTTTTTTACAAGAAATGCACCACACAGGAAGAGGAGGAGAGACGAAAGGGAAAGCAGGAGGAAAGGATGGAGAGAGAGGGGACAGAGGATGGGAGAAAAGAAAAGACAAAAAGAGAGAGAAGGGGAGACGGAGTAAAAGAAGGGAGGTAGGAAAGAGAGGAAGAGGGAATAAAGGGAGAGAGAGGGGGAGGGTGAGAAAAATAGGAGAGGCAGAGAACAAGAGAGAAGATGAGTAAAGGGAAGGAGGGAGAGGAAGAGAAGCTACAGAGAATTGCTAAAGCTAGGGAGAGTGCTCTGGTGGCGTGACTGACACCTCCTACGGGGTCAGGGATCTGGCTGTTAGGACCTCATGCAGTCATGTAAGGGTTTGGCCTCACTGAAGTTTGGGGAACACACTCCTGTACATGGCACAGTGCCTGCCACTTACGTCTGAGCACTGCAGCAGGCAGCTCGCTTCCCTGATCACTGCAGCCAAGGCCTCCAGGCCTCTTGTAAGTGTTTGCTCTTGTCTTTCTGCAATATCTTTAGTAAAGCTTTTTGGCGTCACTCTGAGTTATAAGACAGGGTAAAGCCAATTAAAACAGACCCTTTCTTTTTCCCTAATTAGGGTTCAGAGGGTAAGGCTGAAATGTCCCAAGTCTGAGGGACAGACAAAGGTTCAGTTGTGGCCATTCATTTACTATGACATCATTGGGGAGGCGCTTATCCGCTTTGAACCTCAGTGTCACTCATCTGTAAAATGGCACACAAAGATGAGAATCTCCAAGGAAAAAATATGCCAATGGCAAACACAAAGGCACACAACAACAATCCATCATACTTAATCTTACTTCCATTTAGAGATTCAAAATGCATC
Organism: Ochotona princeps; assembly: GCF_030435755.1. Lineage (NCBI taxonomy): Eukaryota > Metazoa > Chordata > Mammalia > Lagomorpha > Ochotonidae > Ochotona > Ochotona princeps. The sequence goes on along the minus strand of NC_080855.1, from coordinate 13,538,840 downwards.
ATGAATTGGCAAAATCTCAACTCTGTGCCAGGAGGCAAGCTGGCTGCAACTCACTAGCACAAGATAACAGAGCATTTGGATGCGGAGGGGCCGGGGGCGTAGGATTCGTGATTTGGAGTCATTTAAGCATTGTTTTAAGTCCTTTCTGCCACGTGTGTGGCTTGGGACAGTTTTTCAACTTCTCTGAAATTTGGGTTTCTCTTCTAAATGGGACATTAGACTGCACTTGGAGAAGTGTTGTGAGGATTAAAAAACTAAGAGAATGCTTATTGCATTTAGTCATTCACATATAAGTTTTTTTTACTTTTGCATGTGTTTTTTCTATCATTATTGCTGTTTTTCTATTCCAAAATTAAACTTCATATTAAAATTAAACTTTCATATTATGCTATAAAAGGAAAACCATTACCACCTTTATAGTAGCAGATGCTGTATGTAGAAGATAATCCTTATTTTTAAAATGACAATAAAGTGATGCTGTTAAAAATACAGCAAAAGAATGCTACCTGCTGATGTTTCTAAACTTGAGGTGTGTTTAGATGTTTAAAAAAACAGGTATGAGATAACAGATGGGTGAATGGTGAACCAGCAATGTCTCTTCCTATCAACTTGGGAGGTGCCAGAGAAGTGATGAGAAAGAAAACAGGGCATGGCACTTCTAGGTCCCAAAGTCAAGTCCCTAAAAGGAAGAAAAACACAAGTTCAGTCTTATTGTCGGGGAAAGGTGACCTGGAGGGGACATCGGCTGAGGCTGTTCGGCGTGAGTTGGGTTAGCAGACTCATAGTCACCATCTTTGGGAGTTGTTGCAGTCGCAGGATGAGGGTGGGACTACACCTGGGAAGATAGTGCCAGCTGTAATGCATGCCAGTGGGGTTGGCCAGCCAGCCCTTGAGTGTGCGGCTTCAGCATAGTACAACCCCAAGGGTTGGTCATTTGTAGAGGACAGCTACCTCTACCTTACCCAAAAAGAAAAAACAAAAACATGGCACCTATAGTGGGCAGCCTGCCTATCAACCAAAGTTACAAAGGAACCAAAAGAATAACATGCAGTCAAACTCTAAAGTAAAAACTCAGTGAATGGGGTGGTTATTGTGGTGCTCAAGATAAGAAAGGCGATGATTAATTAGAATGCTGGCTGGAGGAGCTTTCTCTGAAGGCATCAGACAGTGACTGTCAAGTTCAGAGGTACAGAGAATAGAAAGGAGGAAGAAATGAAAAGAAGGAAAATACCAAAGAAACTTTGAGAGTGAAGGATGGATGCAAAGAAATATGCATGGATGCATGGATATGTAAATGAATATGTGGGTGGATGGCTGATTGGATATCTGCAGGCATGGATATATGCATGTGTGTATGGATGCACAGGTGGCTGTGTGGGTACATAGAGGGATGCAGCCTGCATGGGTATTCACACAGATAGACAGGTAGACCAGTGAATAAATGCATGCATAGATAGCTACATGGTTGCATAAACATGAGGATACATGGATATATGCAGGAATGCCTGGACAGATGGATGCAAGACTGCATACATGGATGTGGGGTGGATAAAAACTGCAGAGGAGGAAGAAGCGACAGTTATTCTGTAGAGGGCAAGGTTCCTTGCAAGAAAGGTAGCTTCCGGTCCTGGACCTCTCCGAGCAGTAACACTTTAAGCTCTGGGTCATAGAGTCCGAGATACAAGGGAAAGCAACCCCAAGAGACACTTGCTCAGCTTGGAGAACTAAGTTGAGTTTTCTGCTCATTTCCCACATTTTATTTTGGGGCTCACATCTAAGCTGAGCCTTGGTATCCTAAGCAGGCTTGGTCTATCGATCAATAAACAGTATTCCAAACTGGCACCCACCAACCCCCAAACTTTTGTTTGCTTGAACAGCACTCCACTCCCATTGTAACCAAGAATGGAAACCTGTATCTTTTCCAGCCTCAATGAGCCAATGTCTTTTAAAAAAAAAAATAGGTAGATACTTGGGATTTTCAAAGGAGATAATGAGCAATTACTAGTAATTATCTGAAGCGATTAAGAGTTGGACGCAGCACAATTAATGCTGCTGTTAAATCTTGATAGTGCTAGGAAGACAATTTAAGCTTGATGCAAGGAAAACTGCCAAGACACGTTCAACAATAGAACCAAATTTCCAAACATACAGATGTAACTTTTTCAAGCAGCACAAATTCAAGTGAATTGAATTACAGCGAAATGAGGGTGTGTTGTATATTTCCAAGGACATCCAGAATTCAGAGGCGGTTGTTCCCAGGGAGGGTACAAATCTGTGAGTGTCTGGCCTGGCTCCTTGGGTACTGGATGGAGCTGACACATAACCCCGGTTCAGAAGAGAACAATGGAAAACCTATGGAGAGCAGACTTCAGAACTCATTTCCTGTGGCTGCTGTAAATAAACACCTACCACCACAGAGCCCATTTTCTGATAGTACAGTGAATCAGACATCTAGCATCAACACAGCACCAGCACTGTTCTGGGGGACAGTGTGCCCCATGGCCAGCACTTCATTGCATGTAGGCACCTCATTGCCAACTCTGCCTCCATCTTCACATTGCTTTCTTCTCTATGGCTTTTCTCCGTTTTCCGTTATAAAGAGTCCTGTGTTGGATTTGGGGTTCACCCTAATCTGAGGTTATGCACTTTGAGATTCATCCTTTACTTCCATGTGCAAAGTCCCTTTTTGCTAACAATGTCAGGTTCAGAGGTTCTGAGTAGATATTGGCTTTGAGGGGCAACCACTCAATCCACTACAGCAGACTGCCATCCACCACTAGCTTCGCTTCTCACCGTGCTTCCCAGCACTTCTCTGCTCCGAGCACATAGACCCTTTGCCTGACCCTCAAACCAAGCTCATCTGTAGCCAGCAATACTTCTCTCTCTGCCTGGAAGGCTTTGCTGACATGTAGCCATTCATTTCTCAGCTTCAATGTCCCTGACTCCAAGTGCCTCTGTATAAACCATTACTCTCAATTCTCAGGCTCTCTGTATCCCGCATTTATGTTTTAATTGCAGCCTGTATTGTCAACTCATATTATTGAAGATACTTGTTTATTCTCTTGCACCCATTGCTAAAATGCCAAGTTTCCTGAGATCAAGATTCTTTAATCTCATTGACTAAAGTAAGATCTCCAATGGTCTGAGCAATTTCTTCCCCATTGTAAATGCTTCATAAAGAGTTGTCAAGTTCATGATTAACTATACAATGCCAACAAGGACATCACAAAATCAAGAATAGGTACACATTTGCTTTCATCATTCCTTTTTAAATAAACATTTACTTATTCATATTTGAAACGCAGAGTGGCAGAAACAGAAGGAGAGATGCTGCTGTTGCCTCTTCTGGTTCACTCACCAAATGGCCACAACGGCTGAAGCTGGGTCAGTCCAAAGTCAGAAGCCAGGAACTTCCTCGGGGTATCCTGTGTGGGTACAGCGGCCGAAGCATTGGACCATCTTCTGTTACTTTTTCAGGTACATTAAAAGGGAGCTGGGTAGGAAAGGGAGCTGCCAGCATTCAAACTGGCGCCCATCCGGGAAGCCGGTGCTGCGGGTAGAGGTTTATCCCTGTATGCCACAGCATCGGCCCCTTCTGCATCATTCCTTTCCTCACTTAATCATGAGCTATTTCAATCAGTTGTCTACCCCTCTAGCTGTACTTTCCTTCTTATTTTAGATGGTGTTTACATAGTTGATCAGGGTGGAAAAGATTGAGTGTTAGGGATAAGTAGTGTGATCATTGTTTCCAAATTTTCTAGTTCTTCTTGTTGTTTCTAGGGCAAGGGGGTGATAAGAGAAGCCATATCCAGTCTCCCAGAACCCGGGGATGGGGATGGCCACCCAATATCAACCTAGGATCCTGATTGTGGCACACGCTCCGAGGGTTCTGCCTAGGTGGTTTCAATACTTGTGAAATGAATTGATCTCACCAATCCAAGGATGAGGGAGCCCTTTCAATGTCCATTTCCTGACATTGACTTTGACATTGGTTGAGTTTCTATTTGCCTGGGTATTTGCTGTCATCGTTTGGCTAGGGTAGTTTTTCAATTTATTCTGTTCCCCTTCCTCTACTATGGTACCAAATGTCCTCTGCAGGCCCCAATGGGCTGCCATATGCTCTATGTTGATCTGAGTCAGCCGTCCACTATGTCTTTTACGCTGAGGAGGACCAGTTCTCACAGGTGGGCCCAAGGACCTGGACCAGGTGACCCAGGCCCCACCGGACCCCTCATACCCAGGGCTAATGGACCTAATACCCACTCTGCAGGCAGGCCCAAGGACTCAGACCAGGCAATCAGGGCCTTCAATGATTGAGAGATGGCCTGGGCCCTCTCATCTGAAGCCTGTGCTGATCTATGACTTTTGGGTGCGAAACACCCAAACATGCAGTTGAAACATGTGTGAACATGGTACATAGGCTGCTGTACAATGGAGCTTCAGAACAAACAAAAACCTTAGGTGGAACAGGTGGGACACCTGTGTTGAAATGCTGGAAGTGGAATCCCAGTTCTGCTTCTAATTCCAGCTTCCCGCTAATGCGTGCCTTTGCATTTAGCAGGTGATGACTCATGTACTCTAGTCCCTGCTACCCACATGGGAGACCAGGATCGAGTTCCAGGCTGCAGCCTAGCCCAGATCCGGCTGTTGTGGGCCCTTGAAGAGTGAAACAGTGGAAGGAAGCTCTTTCTCTGTTTGTCTCTGATCTCTCAGATAAAACAAAAATCTTTAAAAGTCTAAGTAGACTTCAACACATTAGAATAAGGAGCCCCAGCCTCAGAGAACACTGTGTCTTGGATTCAACTGGTGCCTGGCTGCTTTTTCTCTGTGTGCCCTGATGGCCTCTGGACGCACCTTCACTTCTCCTGCCTGAGAAGTCAGAACCCAGCACTCTGCCATCACCAATTCTTCCGGTACCTTCAGATTTCTCCTTTGATGAGCCGCTCTGAGATGCCCAAGGAAAGCAGTCGTTAAAGAGAATTACATCCCGGGCAGCCTAAGCATGTGCTAATTTGCTAGTTAGAAGCTGGAGAGAAGATCTCCACCAGAGGCAAGTGCTGCACCGACGGCGGCACCACACTGTTCACTCTTTCTGTCTCAGAGCGAGGCGTGGCCACAAGAGCTCACAGGGAAAGTGAAGCCTCTGTTCTCCCCTCCACCCAAAGTCAGCTCCAGCACACAAGTCTTCAATATTTCCAAATGCCTAACAGAAATAATTCCTGGATGAACACTGCTAACATACCCATCACATTATGCCCCCAAAAAAGGACTCCAAGTGCAAATCTGAATTCCTACATGCTAACATTCTAGTCCGTTGGTGGATTTTTAAAGATACGTTTATTTATTTGTGTATTTGAAAGGCAGAGAGATGTCCACCTGTTGGTTTACTCCCCAGGTGGCTGAGGGTTGGCCAGGCCTGTACCAGGAGCCTGAGACTCCCACCTGCATGGCAGAACCCACCCATTTGGGCCTTCATCTGCTGCTTTCCCAGGTGCACTGATGGATCAGAGGCAGTGCAGCCACGAAGGTTGCTTTTAGCTGGGAAAGAGACCCAGCTACAATAATGCCTACCAAGTCCTCTTAGGTGCTGGGCACCATGCCAGAGGTGGATGTATGTGTCTCCTTGCACCTTGGATAAACCGTATAAACAAACAGCTCTGTTTGGAACTTGCAAGAAAGCCGAGAAATCTGAGGTGAGGAATTTGAGTAACCTTTCCAGGACCATACAGTGGCTGCTCAAGGGTAATTTGAACCCAGATCTCAGGGGACTCCAAACAGTCATAAAATAAGGCTTCTTTCTGAGCAAACTGTCCTAAAAGTTGGAGACTCTCGGCACAATCTCCTATAGCCAGGCACCCATCAGACAAGGGAAGAGTAGGATGAAGCCTGCAAAATGGTCTTTGGTGTTCACAGGGATACTGACCAGGCATCAGCTCCACACCAAACGCCAGGGATACAACGCCACACAAAGCAGACACAGCCCCCTCCTGGGCAGTCTTCACTGAGAAGAGTTGATAAACATTGTGAGTACTGCATCATTTCTGATGCGGGGGCAGGGAAAGCACTGTGGAACAAGGTCTAGAAGGTGCTGGAGCTGTGGGAGAGGATTTAGACAGAAGTGTCTGCTTTGCAGATATGGTATGTGCTGAGCCCTAAAGAATAAGGCAGCCTTTTTAGAGGAAGACATTTAGATACAGAGAGTGACATGGGCAAAGGCCTTGGGGGCAGAAATTAACTTGACACTTCGGGTGCCAGAAAACCAGAAGAGCTATCGGAGAGCATAAGCAGCAGGAAGAGGTTCCAGAGGTGAACTCCTTGGGGCTCAGCCAGGGAAGGCTGGTTAAGAATGTGAGCTAAAGGAACAGAACCAGGCTGGGAGGGTGAGTGGGTCGGAGGAGCTGGTCTCTGTGATCCAGCCAGCATCCTCCTGCACCTGCACTGGCCCTTCCCTCCTCTCTGGTTGCTGAGACCAGCCCCTGGGCCTCCTCTCTGTGACTGGCTTCGTTTCACCCGTGTGGGCCACCACAACTTTCCAAAGACAGAGACTTGAGAATGCCACTTTCCTTCTTTTGCTCTTTAGCGCTGTCAGTGTAAAATGAACTCTGCTGAGGCGAGCACACCAGTCCTTTGGCCGCCTGGGGTCTGCTCACTTCTCCCCAGGTGACCTCTCCTTCCCCAGTTTATGGCACTGAAGTTGAGCCATGGGTCTGCCAGACTCCACCACCTTTGCCTTGAACTCACTCCAGGACGTCAGGACTGGGAGCAGCGGACAGTTTCCTTGTGACTTTGTGCAAGAAACCTTCCTGGGGAAAGGGAGCCACCTTCAGTGAGCCGAGAGCGTGGGAGGAAGGGGTGGACCAGGAGAACCTTGGGAGGGTTTTTGACCTGTGAATGCAGGGGCCTCAAGAAACTGTGAAATGAAGAGGAGTGTGCTGGCTGGATTCCCAGTGCGCTCTTGTGGTTACCCTCCCTGCCGTAGAACGTTGCAGAAGATAGATATATTTACCCTAATTGGTCATTACACAACAAATGTATGTGTCAGACATCACATAGGATCCAAAAATATGTACAGTTTTTATGTCAGAGTTTTTACAACAAACATTTTTTCAGCTGCTTTTCGATGTATTCCTTTTGGAATAACATTTACAATTTCCACTACAGTCAAAGGCTTAATGGCTCCACTCAAGAAATCAAAAGTGGAAAGACCAGCGTCCAGGAGGAAAATAGGCCAGGGTTATAAACGGTAATTAAAGGAAACAACGTTCCACCTCACTCATACACAGTGAATTTTCAGAAAGCCACAAAATCACTTTAGCTGCAGCAGGAAATAATTCCTACCAATTTGTGGGGCAAAGATTTAAAACAAATTTTGACAAAACACTTTATTTCAGCAAAATGGATACACAGACATTTCTCTTACTTTCTTACTTATTAAAATGAAAATTAGCTCCCACCTATGAGGGAGTCTGTCTTTAAAACAAAAATATTTTTAAGGGCATAGAAGTTGTGCTATGAATAATAAAACTATCACCAACACAAACTCTTGCATGTGGCTGCAAAGCTAAAGAAATTCTTAAAAAAAGTGGCACAACAGGTTAAGCTTCCCTTTCAGATACCCACATCACATATCAGAGTACCTCGGTTTGATGCTAGCTACATGGGGTATCCAGAATCCAAGCAGAGGGGCCTTCTGCTCCATTTTAACAGCTCCTTGAGGTATAACTGACATGCAATCAACTACACTATTTAAAGTATAGAATTTACAAAGTTGTGATATACATACAGCCCTGAAAAAGCATAACCAATCTATGCAAGGAACAAGCCTAAATCTTCCTGTCCATTTGCAATCGTCTCTGCTTTTCCTCCCCAGGAGAACAGTCTTTGGGCTTCTGTCATTATGGGTTAGTTGAAATTTTCTGGAATTTTGTAATGCCGGAGTCATGTTGCCTGTGCTCTGTTGTCTGACTTCTTTCACTTAGCATAATAATTATTCTGAGAATCACCCAGGGATCCATTCCTTTTTCTTGCAGTCCAGTATTCTAACATGTGAATAAAAGAATATATTTCAAAACAGTTGTGGAAAAAAAACCACATACATATATTCCTGACTTAAGATACGAAGTTCTTGGAGTGAGAGCCCAGCTTTTGTTCCAGACATGGAAACTATGTAGACTGTCCTTGGAAAGTCAGCCCCTTCTTGGTTCCTCTAAAGGCAAAAACCAGCTCTGGCCCACGAGTTGGAGAAGAGCACCTATGTGAATACAGATCCACCTCCACACCGCAGCAGCTTCTTCAGGCAGCATGGAGTGATGGCTCAGCGACAGTTCTGGATTCAGACTGTTGGAGCTGAATCCTGGGCTGTGCCATTCTCTCTTTGCAAATTACTTGACCAACTGTGTCGCAGTGCCTTCAGTTGCACAAAAGCAGCCCGAAGGGTCTCGCTGAGGATCCAGGGTGAAAACGGTGTCCCTGGAAAGGATGTCCTTGAGTCTCCTCCCATCCCCAACAACCTATGGGACAAAAGGGCTCTGGTGAGCTCTGCCTGGGTGCTGTGAAACTTTAAAGCCCCGAAGTCATTGTCAGTGCTGGGCTTGGAAAATGCCCTGTTAACCTCTACTGTATCATCCTAAGGTGCCGAAGCACCTATTAGAAGAAGGAATGAAAACAGCCTCAGTTATTTTCAAGCAATGAGCTGTGGCAATAGAAATGCCCAGAAGAATGAAAGCCGAGTCAGTTCTGTTGGGGCACGACCATTCACTGCCACTCTCCTTGAGGTCATGTCAAATAGCTAACAGAATGTGGGTCCCAGGGAGAGAAGGGAACATTATATGGAAAAAACAATTAAGATTTCCCCTCTACACTGATTCTGTTTAACTACGACTGAACTTCACTATAATTAATATTATGCCCAGGTAGCCCTGACTTATTAATATGCTTAAGTAGCTGGCTCCTCTGGGAACTTCACCAAGTTCAAGGATACTACGAAGCTTTGAACTACCCAAGGCTGAATAGACTCTTTCAGGAATAATGAACACTTCGAGCTCCGGCTGCTCTTCAATGTTCTTAGCTTGCTTGGTGGGGCTGTTACCTGCCCCTCCTTTCCCACCTGTTTCTCTATTCCTCTCCTCATCTTCTTTGCATGATGAACAAAATGTGAGATAATTTGCCTTCACTGCAAACTTCAGAGACTTCAGCTTGGTTTGAGCAGGCCCGCCAACATTCCTTCTGGTCCCTCTGTTGTGTTTTGACATTGAAGCCATTGCCTCCATCTCTGCTCCTCGCTGGGGATGCAAACAGGCAAGGCTGTTGTAAATAAATCACTAGTATGCCAACTATACCGTATCTGTGGTTAACAAAGAGGAAGGCACTTTGCTGCATTTGAGATTTGTCTAAGAGAAGGGCAGGCTCCGAAATAGCCCAAGAGAGGTATCCCCATCAATGCATGTGCTGGATTAATAACCTGGGCTGCTGAACTACTGTGAGAAACTGGGATGGAGTGAAGTTTCATGACAGGTGGAGTTAAGATTCTGAAACTAGCCTCAGTTTGTCATCAAGACAACAGAACAACTGGGGAGGCCACTGCCTCACCTCTGATTTCAGAGCACATAGGCCTGTCAGCTCCAAGTACTTGGTGCTCAGAAACCTCCACACCTTAGGCCCGCTGTGGAGGCAAAGTGAATGTCAGCTCTGCCTTCCTGAAATTGTTTCCTTTGGCTGCCCAGAGGAAAGGCAGCAGAGGGAGGGCTGTGTGGGAGGGCAGAAACTGCCAAGTCCTGAGTTCTAGCAGCAAGTCGGCGCTGCGTTGACCCTTTCTGGTCCTTAAGCAAATGCACTTATATATTGATTTTGGCTTTGTTGGCTGTTTTGGTCCTAATGAAGACTATGGTGACTAAAGCTCAAAGTCTTCTAAACAAACCTCACTACCCTTCGGTTATCCCTAATTCCCCACCCCACCCCCAGCTTGCTTTTCTTGTTCTCAACAGCTCCATAGCTGGCAGACCTGGGTCGTGCTCAGCCTCCCTCTTGCCCTCTAAGCTGGGTAATTACTGGAGCCTTAGCTGCAGCTCCTTACCTCCCTGGAAGTGTGAATTGAAGCCAGCACTCACCTCACAGAAGTCCATTAGTCAGTCACCGGAGGTAGGATGTGGCTGCTGGCAGACGGATAGACGAACGGACGGTCACTCTGTTTATAAAAGAAGACAACAGGAATGAACCCTTGTGGCTGGGATGCTCCCCTGCAAGATGCCTTCTCTCAAAGCCTGATCTTGGTATCATGCTACCCACCCACCCCTATCTAGGGGCCATGTGAGAAATAACCCTTAAACTTGTTTTGCTGTTGGCTCCAGGCTGTTAGTGATGGCTACACTTATTACCTAATGCAGTAATCCCCCTTCCTGTCCTGAAAGGCCCTGAGAAAGTCCTTGGTGGTTTTCAACAGGAGGGAAAACACTGGTGGTAGAAATGGACAGCGCAGTGTGGAGGGAAGGTGGGCAGGCTTAGGAGAACTGAGCCCTATGTGTGAGGACCAGCTTGATCTTCACCTTCACAGAGGGCTCTAATTCGCCTGCAAACATGCAGGATGCAGCTTGGTGTGTAGGCTGCTGGGCAGACTGAATGAGACAATCTATGAGAATACTTTAAAAAGCTCATGCAGATGTGGAAGTACAAATTAGTTTATTTTAGTGTGAATATTTTGGAAAGCCATGCACAGTTGCTTTCATAATATATATGTCCCATGAGTTTCTCGTGGACCCTAATTGGCCTCGGGATGGCACTGGGACAATCTACCCGCTTCACCTGCAATGTGTTCACCTTCTCCCAGGGGGCGCCCTTTGAGATGCAGTGTTTTTCCTTTGTCTTTGCTCTTGTTCTCCTGGAAGCTGCTAGTTAGCGCCTAAGATGAAATTCCAAGCTGTCTTTGAGAACTTAAAACTGTCTTCTTCCAGCTAGTCTTGGGTAACTAGACTCACATTTATGACTGCTCTCTAGCCACGATCTCGAACCACTTGTCCAAGTTTTGTGTGATTACTCTCACTCCAGACACATTTTGGGTATGTTTTATTCGCATCTTCTTAGTTATAATGTATTATATCAGAAATATTTTATAGGGCCTGCCTCAGTCTAGGTTAGAAACATTTTAACACAAGAGTGTAAGAAAGAAAAAGGAGAACATGGCAGCTTCCATTTTCAGTAGCCAATTTAAAAAATTTAGAAGACAAAAAAAATCAATAGAGGATTCCAAAAAGATAATCATGCCTACTCTTTAAAAATGAAAGCCATCTGCTCCCACCTAAGGTTTCAAGAATGGCTCTGTCTCCCTCATGTGTCCCTTAAGATTTAATTTCTTGGAAACATAAGCATTAATCCAAGGTGTGCCAAGTGTCAACACTTTGAAACCAAGGTTGTTTGACTCTTCCTCCTTCTCTCCTATTCTATTTCTCCTCTGCAGATTCTTTTCTAACTGTTTTATGGGAGATTCCAAGTTCTCATGGTCAGCGAAAGGTTTGGGTGCTACCTGGGGTACACCACCTAACTTCTCGGAACTCACATTCTTTCATATCACCTTCACCTTCCTACTCTACCTACAAAATGCTGAGGGTCATTTCTTCCGTATATACTGTGTGTGTTCAAAGAAATGATCACACTTGAGACCATCTGGCAGGTGCTCAGTGAGTTGTTTTTCCTTTTAGCTCCCAAAGCCTGGGTGAACCTTATTTCAGGTTTTTGGTGTTTGGGTTTTTTGGAGGTTTTTTGTTTGTTTGTTTGTTTGTTTTGGCTTTTTGTTTAAGTGGAAGTAGTTGCAAACACCTGTTCTTCCTTATCAAATCTCACTTTTTTATTGGGTAATCTCAGACCCTTTCCAACACTAATACTCTGGATCAGTTCCCATTACACTGAACCAGTTTCTGTGGAAATCAGATGATGAGAAACTGCATTTCAAATAAATGGCTCATCAGCTTGATCATCTTTGGGCTGTGTAAATACCTGCAAAGATTGAATCTATTTTATGAAAGAATGGTTCTAAATTAGTGTCCACCCAGCACAGAAGATTTCATTCCACAAAGGAGAGAAGCAGAGTGTGAAATAGACAAAGTAGTTAAAGTAATAATTTCTTAAAACTTCCCAAGTTTGAGTAAAAAACCAAGCAGAAAATAAATAATAAAGTGGCACATCTACTACCTAATGTATCAATAATTATAACTAATACAAATATTCTAACACACAAAAGCAATGAGTATTAGGATAACATGATCCATTTCTATGATGAATTTGATCAAAGGTCTTCAGATATACTACGAGTAGGTTAAAATATAAGGTACAGGAACTGGCACTGTAGCCTAGCAGTTTAAAGT